>NC_135758.1:33932903-34277510 GCF_052425735.1 Oculina patagonica | reverse complement strand
TTATTTCGATGAGGTATTTCAAGAGAAAGCTGGCAGAGCACCTGCTAAAGCGGCCTTCACACGTCAAACTAAAGTTGGCAAACTCGTGTTGGCAAACTCAAGTTGGTGTGTGTGAACGACACAACAACAGTTGGCAAACAAGTTGGCAAACTGTTGGTGAGAATAGAGACAGGTTCTGTTTTGTCGCCAGCAGTTGGCCAACTTGTTTGCCGCTGCTGCGTCGTTCACACACACCAACTCGAGTTTGCCAAGGCCGCTTTATAGGGACCTAACTGAAAGATACCGCCTTAGATATAAACGCAATAAAGTAACTTCAATACAGTGACAGATAACCTATCAATACTAGTCTAGAACTGCAATGGGAAGAAGCCGGTTAATAGAATACAACGCTTTTACTCACTTGAAACTGACTTTTGTCAAGAAAACTCAATTTATTGTTTAAATTGAAATCCTTCGTCAATCTCCTTGCCAAAATACTTATTCCAAAAACATGAACTATTCAGATTGGTAGCAACTCAATTAGTGGATTTTAATGAATGTGAAATTTCTGCAGCCATTACCAAGTGTATTGTAACCACTTTTATACTTATCTATTCACCTACATGTGTGAGAAAATACTCTGACATTCCTTTTTGTATTCATGGACTGAAATTAGGCTTAACATCATGCTGAGAAAAAAATTAAAATTTATCATTTCATAATTTCTTTTCGCTGCGTAATCAATTCCACTAAAACGAGTCAGGATAAGTATTGACGAAAGCATATGATCTCAGTATCGTTAGTTCTATCGTTAATTAAACTGCCTTTAGTCATTGCGTGTAACCGTTTTTCTTTAGTCAAATTTCGACACATCGTCGCTATCAAGATTGAGAATAGAAATAATTATGAAATCGAAACTGAAGGCTAGAAGAAACGTTAATCAAATTATTAAATGTCTTTTTTTCTTATAAGGGAAACGTTTTATCCACTAAAGGATGTTATCAGTGCAAACTAGAAAAGCCTTTTAAACTCAGTTGAATAGCCTTGTAGTGCACAAGTTTTATTCTGCCGTGAGTGAAAGTTGTCGTTAGAGTAAGTGGCCCCATGCTAGTTGTGTCAATTATGCAAATTGGACTCAAACTGTAACAGGCAAGATAGAAACTGAAATTATTAACCACAAGCATTATTATTTTATTGATGCAAATCATAGGCGGCAAAGCAGGGTTGGGGGGGGAGCAGGGGGGCTGTAGCTCCCCCCCCCAAAAAAAAAAACTTTGGTGCCAAAAAATATCGCCAGTGCAGCGTAAATTGGTTTGTCATGATATTCCGTTTCGTGAGTGAGTTCAAACATCTTCGAAACTTCCTTGAAAGTCTTCGGAAAACTTCTTTTATCTTCTGAAAAGTTCGTATGGCCTTCGAACAACAATCGGAGAATCTTCAGAAATTTTCAGTAAAAAAATAAAAAGTTGCTCCAAATATGAAAACCTGCCGTGTATTTCTGGGAAAGTCTTAGCCGCCCCCCACGTTCCAAAACGCTCCGCCGCCTCTGCAGATTTAGAGATAAAATTAACAATAAATTTGCGAATTATTAGGGTAACATAGCGAAAATGCTGGGGTGTTGTTCCATTTATGTCACGAAATAACTGTAATCTTATGCGTGCACTTGTGCATCAGTCAAGCTATTTCCAAATTGTTTGATTCAATTTTACAAATGAATTTCTACGTTGAAGCGATTTCTTTTGTGTATGTGAGGAGAGAAGAATTTCGATTGAAATCTCAGGCAAGGACTTGAATGGGCAAATTGTTACGTGGCGATGGCAAAGCTTAAAAATAGTAAATATTAGGTTTAAATAAAATTATTGAACAATTTTACACCCTACTAGAAACCAAATTTGCCACAAGTTGTTTCTACGTTTACGGGCTAAAAACGAAAATAGTGAAAAAAGTTATGCTTTTACATTGTTATTCGGCGAGCTTTTTAAATATTAATGACTTAACGTTTGCCGTTACATGTATAATTAAAAAAGGTCTTGTTTATCATAATAATAAATTATATAGACGCCGTTTTCAATTCAGTAAACACAGGTTATATATTAGTTTGACTTTCAAATAAATACCACCCCCAATTCGGTCAATTCACATGTAAATACAAATTTGACAGGTAACACGTCCAGTAGAAATAATTTACTTTTATTTTATTAACTTATAGCAACAGTTACGCAAATAATTTTACTCATGTCCGTCCCTTTATACCATTCAAAATTAAAAAATAAACGTTGTCAGTTAGTGGGTGGGATTCTGTCACTAGGTATTTATTTAATACTCTAATGATAGCAGTGAGGAAACGCGACCCTCGATTTAGAAATTAAAAAAAGGTTTATGGTTTCTGACTTATTTGCAAAAAGCCATTTCTGAAAAGAATTCCCTGCTGCAGTTCAAGTTTTGCAAACTGATTTTTTTCCCAAGGAATTTAGAAGAAACATAAGTTTCAAGCAACCTAGAACTCGTCAATTAGGAGTTTGCCCATAAAATTAATTTGTGTCCTTATATTACTATTGTTAGTTATTCTCGCCTCAAATAAATTATTGTCATTTGTCGAGTTCTCCTCTGCAGAATCGATGTTAACCGGGATTCTAGCTAATGACTGTGATTCTTATCATTTCATGAATAGAATAGTTCAACAATTGACAGCAGCGTTCTTAAAAGATATATCACTCAATGTTAGATTTAACGCCTTGATAAAAATTATCATGCATGAAAACAAAATTGCCACATCATGGGGAAAACGTCGGATCTTATCCAATCAACAATTCAAACCTCACACAAGGAAAGATATGTTTTGCTTTGCTCACAACAATTTTATATACTTCTGTACAGAAATGGTAGAAAAACGCTGACATGAAATGTAAGGGAAAATATTGTGTATGCCAAATTATATTATATCCTTGCTCGGGTTGTTCTCTTGGTTGACACTCTTTTATGTTTTGCTTCTTTAGATTCCTGACATATTGTCATTTTCACTTATTCTATTTTTGCATTTCAACGAATCGTTTTTTTCGGACCGCCGTACAGGCAAAGGAAAGTTGTGATAATATAATGGCATTTGAAATTCTAAGTAAGCAAAACGGCATAGTGCACATAGAACTTTCAATACTTTCCAGTATAGAGGTCGTTAAGAATATAAATTAAATAATCTGGCAGACTTAGTACTAAAGCTCTTACCTTTTGAAACGTCGCCTTCAAATTTCAAGTTTTGTCTTGTTGGTCAAGCTACCTTCTAGATATACCTCGAAGTGAGAAAAACCAACTTTTAACTTTCTTGAAGAGAGATGTTGAAACGTGCTTATTTGTAGGCCGGTCGAGGTACAGTAAACAAAAATTAAAAATGTTTCACAAGTTAAATTTGAAATGATACTTCCTTCGGTGTTAATGTTTCTATCGATCTTAAGTTCATTTGCAGCTGAATAAGTTATGATTATGCCGTCAGCCGATTGGCTGCTAAACTATTCATTTACTTGTTTTATTTGCTAAAAGTAAGTAAATATTCATTATGCATATAGCCAACGGCTTTAGGAGGGCTTTTAACGCCTCAAATTGTCAAAAAGAGCTCTTTTTACATAAAAATATTTATTTAAGTTTGCACTGTGCTTTCTATTTCTGCCAGGAATCAGTAAAAAAAGTTCTTTTTTTAATAATCTGAGTGTAGTTACAATATGAACTAACCAAGACCAACCTAAAGTATAAAAAAATTCATTTATATTCTGATCGGTATCTGTTTAATGCACCTAACACCTAACATATGCTCTCAAGCTTTGTTGCAATAGTCTAAGTGGCGTTCAGGCTCCTACTACAGCCCAGTTTATTGGGTCAGGTTAGTAGCTTGAATATCTACACAACAGGTATATAGTAATACTACGAAATGCTATGCAGTCATGTAATGCCACAACCTTCTTTCAATAATCATGAATAATAAAAAAAACCCACTCATACAAAAATCGTTGGTCAGCTTCCTGTCCCCCAATGGGATATTTTTAATTTTCTTAGTTGAAGTTCACTTTCAAGAGGAATCGGAAACCTGTTAATTAAAAATTTTACAATTCAAGAAAAAGTCTAAACGTGCATAAACATTTGCGTTAAAATTAAATAGGACTCTCCGCTAGAGGGATCGTCTTCCAGCCTGAGTTTGGTCTTTGATCTTTTTCCAAAAAGGGTGATTTCTGGGAAGTTCAAATCGAGAGCGCAAGGCCATTTCTCCCGGCTGATAACATACCCTTACTTTAAGCCCAAGATGCACCGTCATTCAATATGTGTTAATAAACCGTCGTAAAACGTTGATAAACACTGAAATTTTGCGACTGTCGAATAGAAAACACTGAACCATGAGTATCATTTGAGAACCATGAAGCTAAAACCAAAACCATTTCTAGAGGGGAAGAATATGTTCTAAACCATCACCGTCGGCTTTTTTGCATTGTAGCTCGCAAATGGGAAAGACAATTGGACAGTCGAGGCAGAGAATGCAAATAGTAAACTGATGATTTTGTGTGCAATAAAAGAAATGTTCTCTTGTTTTTTTGTTCAGTAGATTTAAACTGAACGAAAATTCGAGCAAGGAAATGCTTGACTGATATATCAAGAATATGTATAGAAAAGATAAAAAAGACTATACTTTTGCCAATATGTCAAATGATTGATCGAACTTTTTCACTTAAAAAAGAAAAGTAAAAAAGAAAGACAATAAATTTAACTAAGTATCTTTGCCTCTGGGATTTAAAGCTAATGGGGTACATTAATTTTTTAAATTACCAATCAAAAGAAAAAACGTGACAAGTTTCATATCTACCAAACAATCTTTTGCATACAAAATTTATAAGTCCCACTAAAACAATGGCTATAATGGCAGTTAGAGTGGAAGCGGAAAGCTGGGCGTGCAAAGTGCGAAAAAGGAACAATAAGATAGAATCGGCGAAAAAACGGAAGCTTTTGTTTGTCAGCCGGTGTCAGCCTTATGTTTCGTGGAAAGTTTTGAAAGTTAATGTTTACGATGATACGATGAAAATTTTGTTGCAAAAAGTCGAATTTTTGCGATTCAGTCTTCGGATTTCATTTTGATCGATACAGTACGCACGTTTTTAAAGATATTTCGCCTTGATTGAAATAATCCTGGCTAACGAAATGGAAAATATAATTCATATATAGCATTTGATGTTGAAATAGGTAAAAACAAAAATAAAATTGTGATATTTTTGCCTCCTCCACAGTAGTCTGCACAAATTTGAAAACGGCATGTTTTAGCCAAAAGCAGATGAATTGTTTCACCTTTTCGTTCACATCGATCTGCCGGGATAAATTTTAAAACTGCATTTTTGCCCAGAAAACTGATAACATTCTTTCCAGCACTTGCGCCCACGTTAAATTCGACTTTGTGTCTTTGGCGTTTTCAAAAAGCTCCGTTTTCGGCCGTGCACACCACCAACTGTTTTCAGATTACTCCACTACGTAGAGCGTTTTCGAAAAGCTCCCTTTTTGGTGTTCGAAAACGCCGTTTAAGTGTGGACGGTTGGCCAAACCGGAAAGATGCTTTTTCAAATTTATTCGGATTCAACAGTGTGGACGGGGCCTTAGATTCACATGCTCACACGCTCACACCGAGACAACCTTTCTCCCATATAAAACAAAATCGACAAAATAGTCAAATAGTTTTACAAGAATTAGCTAAAAGTATCATTTGTAATAACGTGTATAGAGTTAAACTATATAAATCGATCTATATTAATTGAGTCTACAGGCCCCCTTAGATATATAAATGGGTCGGATGGGTGGATTTGAACGAACACCTCAGGAATTTGAAAACGTAGTCGCAGCTTTAAGGCTGGGCGTTTTATACCAGAACCTGTGGTCTTGTAAACGACTCCCACGCTGAAACAATGGTGACTGCTCGCTTTATTAGAAAACTTTCTAACGCAGTCTCAGTGTATAACGCTCTCAGTTCTACAGCCGTAAATCATCTCAAACTTAAATTCGGTTCTTTATCAACTGACATTACAAGGCAATGCAATCAAGTACTATTTATTTAAGTGCTGACCATCTTTGAGTGGTCCTTTATGAGAGCTAATATGAAAAACAAAGGAAAAGACCAATTGGGGATTCCCATAGGTGGCTTCGGTCGCTTTCGAGAGCATTTTATTACAGGGCTTGATTGACAACTGTAACGGGGTATTACAATGGTGGTCGTACCTAGAGCTGGTTGCTTATGAAAGTGGTCGCAGGGAGAGCTTCAACTGTACACTGCGGTTAGGTTTGGCATTCCAGAGACACTAGCTGACCTATTCTTGGGGATGCATACACCTTATTCCAAAATGGCGGAAAATACATTATTCTTTTGTCTTCATGTTAATTGGCCCTCATGGCCTAGTCGATCACATCTGCAGAATTCAAACGAATCTTTGGCTTTGACCTCAATGGCCTCGTTTTAAAAAACGAGGCCATTGAGGTCAATGTAGACAAAAGATGAAATGAAGATGTTTTTTTACAATGAAAAGAGCACGGGACAAAGAAAACTTCAGAGTCCCAGACGGGAATCGAACCCATGGCCTTCCAGATACCGGTTGGGCGATCTAACCAACTCGTGGTTCATCTCCATAATTTATCACCGAGCTTAAAATTTACCATCATTTTATTTACTACACACAAGAATAATGTATTTTCCGCCATTTTGGAATAAGGTGTAAAAAACGATGGATGTGATAGCAATGTCCCAGTGTGCCACCTGACATGATGACGACACTTGTATCATGATGACCTTAATGGAGCCCTTTTAACAGTCTTTTCAAACCAAGTTTACCTTAATCATATTATTTTAATATCAACACATTGCTTGCATTGAAACTGTAAATTCTTTATCATCAATTGTCGGGGCCCCGCGCCCCCCCCGCCCCCGCTCGCTGCCCCCCCGCTCCGCCCCGTGCGCGCCGCTCGCCGCCCCGCCCCCCAAAAAACCTACCTCAGTTCTACCAAATCTTTATTTTGGGGCTAGGCCCTATTCGTAGTTTTCTAAAACAACACGGTATTTGATGTCAGTACTTGCACTGAAAATGTATCTGAACCGATCACCCCGTTGCCCAGGTTTAGTAAGACAGTAATACAGAAATCGGATTACGAAAATGAGAAAAAAAATTATCATTCATCAAGCAATTTAATATCTATCTATGTATATTTACTAATATACTTACAGTTCGTTTGGTCGACATTTATAAAGCGTAGAGTTTTGTAATTAAAAATTGTTCTGCGGCAAAAATTTAATTTACTACACTTCATATACTTTTTTTATTATATGTTTATGTAACATTATCTTGAGAAATAAAAATGCTGTAAACCGATAATGGCATTTTAGCTTTCTAGTTGAAGCTTGGAATATTGAGCTGTCCTTTGCATCATTTGATATCCTTTCGAAGGTTTTTCTCTTGCTTTTTCTTTGTCGGTGGCTTTTATTCACGAGTTCAGCAAAATTAAACGATAAATTTACGTTAACAATTGATCTTATCGCCTGATCATGATACTTGCAGTATTGCAGTCGAAACTTCGCGATCAACACCTCAAAGTGAATCCATCGTGAGACAAAGGAATAGACGTTCATCTGCCCAAAAACAAGATATGAAAAGAAACAAATTTAAACTACCAATTACGGCTACAAACGAATCACTCAAAATTATCACCAAAGATAAGATAGAAGACATTTGTGTACCTTGGTAGAACAGTCCTAGACAGTTAATAAGGTCAGGGGCAAGCTTTTATTTTGACATGAGTACACTGTCCCGTGTAAACCATAGCTAAGAAAATAAAACTGTCAAGCCAAACATGAACACTTTTTCATTAACGTCAACGGATGGTCTCAATGGGCATTTAATTAAGCGTTAAGGATCCAACCGATGACAATTTCATCTATAGCAGTCAAAAGCCCACGTGTTTTGGTGACAGTCGTAAGTTATATTCTCAGTTTTATAACCTTATGCTACCTTATGTGAAACCGATAGGTTTAGCTATGAAGACGTCCGACAAATTAAAGGAGAGGCCTTATAGGTGTTTTTGACTGCACTTACTGGGCTTATGACCATTATCGATTAATATTTAAAGTTCCCAGTTCAATAGGAAAGCCCTGCAACGAGGTGTCGTTTTGACGATTTGAGATGCTGTTTTGACATGCTTTACACAATAGGGTAGTCATTTTCGACAAATCGGCTTAAATGGCCGAGTGCCTTAAATATTACATGAATAAATCGCCGGCATACTGTATCTTGAAATGGTTTTCTGGGAAAATAATTTTATCGGTTAACCGGCCTTTCAGTGCAACAAACTACGCTCTTTGTAAATAACCAATTGAATTTTTTGTCGCTCTTCCAAGCGATTTTTTTCGGGCGCGGTGGCCTTGGTTGTGCGCCGGCTCCGGTCGGCGGTCCGGTTCGGCCCCGGCCGGGGTCCTGTGTGTGTTCTTGGGCGCCTCTCTCTGTCCTCTCTCCCCCGGTGTTTGGTCCGGCGACTCTGGGGGCCCTCTGGACTGCTCCCTTCGGGGGTGTTCCTGCCGCTGCCGGACCGGGATGCTCCGGCGTGTGGGCCACTTGGCTCGTGGCTTCTCCCTTTTTTCCAAGCGATTTTGCATGATTCGTGCTACGCTCCGACCAAGTCTAAATGGTCTAAATGGTGCATCTCTATAAAGCTCTATAAATAATTATATTAATCTTCTTTTATTATCTTCTGACAGTCGGTGGAACAGTGTCAAGACGACATTTTGTGATAAATTCATTACGGACTTATAGTTATTGTCGACCAGTTAAGTCTAGTTGATTAAGCATCACTCCAAACGTCATTTAGTACCGTGTAAGTTTCCCGACAAATGAATTCGCCAATGGTACTTAACAACCTCTATATATGAAAGTCTATGACTCGGCTTTGCAAACAGAGAATTTTTTTGCAAATTTTTGTCGGTAGCGCGTAAACGCATTGCCTATCTAAAACAAGTGTAAAATATTTCACCGTGCATAAACTTTTGTACAGAGTATTTTGAAAGTCACAGAATTCACACTGATGAAATGACAACAGTGGCAATTTGTACCTTTAGCTTGAGAAACTGCAACGAAGGGACAATTAAAATTAACGCTAAAAGGGAAATACATTTTGGGGTTTTTAATTATTTTACTGATTATACTACCCAAATCACGATAACACATTGCTGTAACTGACTTTCCATTAACTTAAGTAAACACATTTCCATCAACTCCTCCCTAAGAACATTTGTTTTCTTGGCTCTTTCGCGCTCGGAAAACGCCAGAAATTGAGAAAACTTGAAGTCTTTGAAGGGCTTACCTCGATAGGTTTTTACTCAAGAAAATTATATTTTTTTAAAGTCGAACGTATAGAACTCGTGGACGAATAAAGCGTTCAAAATTTGAAAAACGCAAAATTATTTTTTGCCCTCCATGCAGCTGCTGAATTCAAAACGACATTAACTGAAAATCCTGATGTGTTATTTCGATTGAAAAAATATGTTAATCTTAAAAAATCTTTCCCTAGCCTTCATTAGGCTCTTTTTGTGGTGCAATATATCAACCAAAGTGAAGCGCGCTTGAGAGAGTTTTCACTTTCATGATGAACTGATTGTCATCTTTACAATACATCAACAGCTGCGGTTACTTTTATTATAACGAGAACATTAGAGGCTTTGCAATTTTTACGGTTTACAGAGTGACCTTTCCTAATATTGCAGCTAACAGCTGCTTGTGTAAGTTTTGTTACCATACTTATTCATGACTTTTAAAAAACGAATTCAAGATAAAATGGCCGATGCAAGTTCATCACTAAATTAAGGCTTGAATCGTTTTTCCATCATGACGACACCGGGCTCTATTTAGCTAAGTTAAGAAGTGACAAAACCTACCAAGGTTAACCTCTGAACAATCGAAATATGTTGAAATAAATAATTCCAATTTAACTTTAACATTTGTCTATTGCTTAACTTTTTCAGAAATTCTGTAACCATCTATAAGACGTTTAGTTAGCAAGGCGTAACATTTGAAGAAGCGTTCTTCTAAACTGCTGATTACGCCAAATAACTATGCAAGGATTCAGTGCCGAACTGGCAAAGAGCAGAGTGTAGTTCCATAAAAGTCTGTTAACTTCTCCTTTTCCTATCAAATCGAGAAGAACATCAGGCAGGAAACACAGCAAAGTAGTGCCCACCAAGATGGCTGATGTGACAGCCGCGGCGTTCTCTTGCTCCATGGTGGCGGCTTGTTGATGGTAATTGACCGTTCCCGCTTTGTCCACGATTTGCCTTCGCCTTCGCTTCCAAGACACCAACAAAATTCTGATGTAAGTCAACAACAGGCACAATATCATCACAGCATGGACATAAGGACCGGCCACTTTTCCTGGTTCCGTTGAGAAGACAACGCCAATTATTATGGAAACTACCCACGTCAACGCTATAACCACGATAAGCTCCTTTCGCGAGACGAGCAGAAGATGATAGAAAGGTCGCGATAAAGCCTTCATTCTGTGATAAGTGATTGTTATGAGGTTGGAGAAAACCGCATGGAGCCCGATGTAAGCGATGATCTCGAATGCTACGAGGTAGCTACCGCTTAGCCCGTTGCTAAGATAAAAAACATACATTGGCTGCGCTATTAGACAGTTTATAAGATCCGCGGCCGTTAGAGACACGATCAATAGATTCAGACCCTTTTGAAGTTCTAGGTTTTTTAGAATTGCCAGAATCACCAAAAAAGTCATGAAAGTGCCAAACACACTAAGAAATGCGTTGACAACGCTCAGGAAAATAACCCTTGCTGATGCCATTTTTAAGATGGATTGTAAAATCGTCGTTTTGCGCAAATTGTGTCGAGTTTAAAATTTATATTGGAAGTGGCTGTTTTTAACTATCTGAAATCAGGTTGAGCCGGCTATGGACAATGGATGGTCACGTGACAAAAGTTCGTTATACAAATAATTTCTGCTAGACAGATTATTATTATTGCTCAATCTGATGGCGGAAACCTGTCTGAGATCACAGGCCGTGTGGGTGGAGCTCTACGTACATTTCATATCCTTATAATAAGTGATAACTAAAGTGGCTGTTCTCAAACTACACAAAATCTGTTTATTCAGTGCCCCAGCGACACTGAATACATTTTAATATCTTACACATCTCGCTAAAATGTAATCGGATACCGCTCTGCAAACGGAAGTACCCACATGTGTGTATTGTTGTGGGCTGGAAACTTAAAAACGTCTTTTCCTGATGTCGGTTACAAAACCTGACCCATAACCAAGGAAGTATTATAAATGACAGTTTTATTTATTCATTTATTTATTTATTTATTTATTGTCCAGTGTCTTTGTGTAGCATCTTTTATTTAGTATGTAGCTTTGTATTGTAGCGTCTTTGAGGCGTTTTCTAGTTTCATTACTCATAGGTGTATATGTTTGCCATGTATTTAATGAATGAAATTGAGATTTTTGAAATGGAATAAGTGTTACCGAGGATAACATAAATGTTTACATCCTGAAGTAAATTTTGCTACTTGTAATTCTATCTCAAGTACGTAGAATCGTGATCTTATTAATAAGTGCCTCTGCTAATATACTCAGAATCGACTCTGGAAACCATTCAAAGTAGTTCGCCATGCCATATATCTGGGACGAGTTCTGATTATTTTTTAAATCACTATTTTCGAAGTGTAAAAATAATAGTTAATAGAGAGTGTGTGTACGTACATTTTGTCCTTCAATTTTTAATTTAGAACCTTTAGCCGATAACAGCTTTACAAATATGTGATGTTCTTCGTTTCATAAATTGATGGGATGAAATTAAAATTTCACACCAACTTATTGACAGAATTTACACAAGTGTAGCCATTTCCGACAATCGTAAGGATGAGTTCGAATAGAAATTGGCACAGGTTGGTATGATGACTTGTCTTGAAATATGAGTCATAAGCGATCAATTTCTTTATTAGTGGTGGACTGACACCAAGCACGCCAGGCTTGCAACACGGAATAGGCTTTTGCAGTCACGTTTAGTTCTCTTTTATGTTGTTTTGCTAGTAGGACGAATTAAATGTGCTAGCTGCCACATACAAAACCACCTGTGCCAAGAATACTCTTTTCTTATTCAATCTCGCGACTTGTTAGCGTCGTTAAGGAAACACAACATCTAGTTAGAGAAAGATGAAAAAGGCCCGGAGATGGGGGGGGGGGGGGGGGGGGGGAAGGGAGATGATCCAAGACCTGTGATGTGATGCCAGAAATAACGTTTCTTGTATATGCATACTTCACCTTCCTTGAATGTTCGATCAAAATAAATTTCACCGTCTTCTTCGAGGTAGGTTTTACATGGTCTGTGCGAATCCCCCAGAGTTAGCTGAACATTTTGTCTGTTGTGAAAGACCCCCATAGAAGACGAACGTAGAAGTGCGAGTAATCTCCGGCACTCTGAACTGATAGTATCAGTTTAGATTTCCGCCAAAAATAATAAGTATACCAACGAATATTTCTTTAAAAATTGGCGAAAACCCGACTGACGATTCGATTCATCCGAACATTGTTCAGTCCTTTTTTCAATAGCTTAGGCTAAGCTCAGTGCGGAGCTTAATGAATATTACGCGAAGGGTACAAAGTTGAAGAGTTTTGAAATCCCGCCATACAAAAGCTTTAATATATGATAATAACAAACGATGGGTATATGGAAGGCGGAGGAAATGCAAAATTTGAGCAGAAAGTTCTTCTGTTTTGCGCTGTCATGATTTCCTCACCTGACGAAAAAATAGCCAAGGTGATGCTTTATATGCAAATTATTGGTCTGCAAAATGCTACGTTAAGAAAAGAAAAATTAAATAAAATAAAGCAAATTTCCTAAGAATTGAATTTTTAGATACCACAGCAAACTAATTTTCACGAATTTTTAATAGGTCTGTGTATTTGTTCGAATTTTCCAAAAACATTTTGGCACGTACATATGCAAAACTGCAGCTATCGAAAGTCGCTCATTAAACAGCTGACCACAAAGGGTGACACGATATTTTGTGATTCGTACGAACAATGGGAGAAAACAACAGCGTAAATGTCGAAGCCGATATCAGGAGCTTGAAATTTAAAAGCGTTGGTTTTTAATTAAAGACGAAAACAGAGAACTGAGGGAAATAATTTATATGTCTTGTTGATTTTCACTGGCCATTTAAATCATTCATAGCCAGTAACGAGCACTTGAATATATTTTCCCTAATAGTGTCTGCTTGATTGACAGTTTAATAATAGGTTCAAACAGCTGTGGTTATGTTTAATATAAAGAAAACATTGGAGGCATGGCCAGTTTTATTTCAGAAGCTACAAAAATCAACAAATTTTAATTATAACATACTTTTTTCTTTCCATGATATTATTACCAACGGCCCGTCTTAATTTACAGCTACTAACATTGGTGTTTTTTTTTTCGAAATGTCGACATGATCTAGCTTTCTAAATTTTTAATCGGGATTTTTACTCGAATTTACGACATAAAATGCCTTTAAAATACTGTAACTAATATGGCACCTTGAAACCTTACAGCTCATTTTGAGCACTCCGTTTAGATTAGCAAAAATTTATACAACTTAATCTTAATATATTTTCTCTCAGGTTTAAGCTCTTCAACAACGTATATTTATATTTATAATAAACACTTCTTTTATCTAAGAAAATTGCAGTTTACGATTAAATGCCTCGCGTAATGTTCTATGTAAGCTCTGTGAAACAACTTGCTGTTCAGTTAAGCCTGGTTCTCATATAATCGCCCCGATCGTTTCTATCGCCTTTGTTACTTCAAAAAGTTTTCTTGCGATCAGGGCGATTATATGAGAACATTACACAGACGATCGCTAACGTAGGCGGCGATTGGGGCTACCACGATCGCTTGGATCGCCCGTGTTCTCTCCTTCTAGCTTCTCTTTCCCTTCTTCCCCTTAAAACTGCAATAACTGAGAAGATAGAAGGCCACGAGTCTCGCTTTTTCATTAAAGGCTGTCATTGTGCTGGATCTAGGGCTAAAATGAGTGTATTTCTTAGGTCTTTGGTCATACCAGGCGATCGGGACGATCATATGAGAACCCCCTGATCGCTTCCACTTGCTCCCGTCGCCTACGATCGTCTCAGAAGTTGCAAACAATCGATGGGATAGAAATGATCGGGACGATCATATGAGATCAGCCTTTATTGACTGCCGCGGAGTGTTTGAAGCAGTGCTCGTCTGAACTGCTGATTGCGCCAAATAACTATGCAAGGATTCAGCGCCGAGCTAGAGAACAGCAGAGTGTAGGTCCACAACCGCCGGTTAACTTCTCCTTCCCCCATCAAATCGAGAAGAACATCAGGCAAGAAACAGAGCAAGGTGAGGCCCACCAAGATGGCTGATGTGATAGCCGCTGCGTTCTCATGCTCCATGGTGGCGGCTTGTTGGTGGTAACTAGCCGTTCCCGGTTGCTCCGCGATTTTCGCGCGTTTTCGCCTTGACACCCATAGAATTCTGATGTAAACCAACACCAGGCACATAATCATCACAGCATGGACATAAGCACTGGCCACTTTTCCCGGTTCCGTTGCGAAGACAACACCAATTATAATGGAAGCGACCCAAGTCAACACTATGAACACGAGAATATTCTTTCGCGAGACGAGCAAAAGATGAGAAAAAGGTCGCGACAAAGCCTTCGATCTGTGATAAGTGATTGTAACGAGGTTGGAGAAAACCGCATGAAGGCCGATGAAAGCGATGATCTCGAATGCTACACAGTAGCTGTTATTCTCGTCGTTGCTAAGATAGTAAACATACATCGGTTGTGCTATCAGACAGTTTATGAGATCTGCCACTGTTAAAGACACGATCAGCAAATTCAATCCCTTTTGAAGATCTGCGTTTTGATGAATCGCCAGAAGCACTAAAATGTTCATAACGCAGCCAAAAACACTGAATAAGGCGTTGACGATACTCAGAGAAACAACCCTTGCCGATGCCATTTTAAATGTGTATTGATAAATCGACGCTCTGTTCTTGGCTCAACCAAAGTGTTTAGTTAAGTTCAAAGACTTTTTTTCTGAATTTGACTTTTGGATAAATTACTGTTTGCTCTGCTTGACGGGAAAGCGCGCGTCCTTAAATTACTAATTTTGCATTTGTTTGGGTTGTGTCGTCGTAAATTACATCTCAAGATTAATTGTAGATCAATATTTTTTCCTCTGTGGAAATCTTTTTCTTGAGTTTCCGGCAAAACCGAAAAGTCACGAGTCTTTCCTTGCACAAGTTGAGTTTCACCTCTAAAAATCTGCGCTTAACTTACTTCTCTGGAAAAAAAAAAACAACAACACATTTTCCTTTTTTCGGTGACGATCTTTCTATGATCTGACAGAAGATGTCCAGAACTTGTCATGTTCAACAAAGATAGGCTATAACACCTGCTCAATTGGCCAATAGAATTGACGCATGTCGGACCACGATTACAGCACGCGCTTTGAATATGAGAAGAGGCCATGACAAATGTTGAAATACGACAAATATAAAACAAGTTTTCTTGAATAAGTAATTGGTACGATTACACTGACTCACGGCAAGGTTTTTTCGATAGAGACTGCAAAGTGTTAATGTCTGTCAATTGTGCAACACCACTCAGTTTCAGGTTTTTAGATGTATGTCGTTTTTCTCGGGGTTAAGTTAATGATGTTCAATTTTGCAATGTGTTTGAAAAGAAGAAAAATAAACGCTTGATGTACGTCCGTATTGGATGAAAATAAGCGGCCCGGTGACATCACAGACAAAAGGTTTTGAATGCGCTTCAACTCAGCAACTTATATTTATTCAACATGTAACACCTTTTTCACTGTAAAGGCAGAGGCCCAAAATACAGACGTGCAAAGAAAAGATCGATAAAATGATAAAAAATGTAAAAAATGTAAAAATGTAAAAGTTGGTAAGATCGGCGTGGAATATCTTTTCAAGATTTACACCTGTACAGGATGATACTAGATCTGAAAAGATATACAACTATAAAAAGGAATAAGAAATTATAAAAGAATATGAATCCCATGATATTGTCGCAGTTGAATTGAAGGGTTAAATGTATATCTACTGTGTTCGGTAAAGGACAGTTCAAAAATTATTCGGTAGAAAAGTAATGCTTATTGCGCAACGATCTCTAGAGAAAAAAGGCAAACAGTATCATCACTATTTTTGAAAGTTGTCAGTCACAGATTGTGTGCCACGCTGTGACGTAACTGCAGTTCTCATAAATTAAATTAAATGTTCGCCTTTTGAGTTGAATGATTTTTTAAACTCACAATAACGATATTTGTTTATGGAAAAAAAACACGTATGATTGAACACTGCGGTTCATAAATGTGCACAAGACAGAGTAAGCTGTTAACAAATTCTGTTTTTATTAAAATACAGCAGAAAAATTAAAGATAACAAAACATTTAAAATAAACATTAAAACGACGCGCCATTTAACACGTTTTATGCGACAAAACGCGACACGTTTTATTGGTGTCTTGATTAAACTTGAAAGTTTGCCTTGCCCTTTGTGGAAACACGCAGAAAAAAGCTAAAGGAAAAGTACTTATGTGTTTAGTCATACGTCACAGCCACACACCACGCTATGACGTAACCGCTGTTGTCATAAATCTAAACAATTTTCAAAAGTCATGGGAAGTCGTTAAGCTGTTGTGTTAAATGCTCACCTTCATTCCCCGAGGCTTAGAGTTGAGTAATGTTTAAAAAAAAATTCGGCAACGTAACGTGGTCACGGAAAACAAGAGTCAATAGTGACTGACCAACTGCTGCATAAAAATAAAGCTGTTAAAACTGTTCTAATACATTAAAAATTTTGAAAAAGAGAAGAGGCTGATAAATTCTCGATAACAAAACTTTAAAAAACATTACAACGCCATATCATTTTAGCACACGGCAGACAAGATCTTGGCATCAGTACTGAGTCATGATGATTATGCTTCATTCAACTGTGAGAAATTTTTGAAATACTAATAGCACTTAATTACAGTATGAAAATAAGTAATAAAAAAAGGAAAAAAATTTAATAATAAATAAAAAATAAATAACATTCAGACAAACAATAAATGAAATAAAATAAAAATAATATAATTGGACTTATAGCCCAATTTTGATATTTTTTAATTCGTATAGGTAATCACATGATTTCGAGTGCAATTTGGGATAAATAAGCACGAGTAAATTTTTCAAAGGCTAACAAAATTGCTCGAGCCCGTAGGGCGAGTGCAATTTGTAGTCTTTGAAAAATTAACGAGTGCTTATTTATCCCAAATTGCACAAGAAAAATCATGTGATTACTTATTAATAATATTCATGAAAAAATTGCGAGAAAATAACATGCGCAAATCTCGTACAAAATCAATTTATTCAAACTCGGTAAATATAATCACGCATTCATTCAAAACAAGATCAAAGCCCAAACAACGTACAGGTTCCTCGATGTTTTAAAAGTTTTTTAGTCGAAAAATCTGGCTAAACAGTCAAACGAATTGTCTGAATAAAAGATTCTGGGGTTTACCTCTTCAAGATCGAGATTTTCTTCTGGTCATTCTACTTGTCGAGCTTTGTTTGAGCGCTTTCAACTCGACGACAATATACTCCCCACAAACGATATACTTCATAAAATGAAAATTAAGCCAGATCCAATGTGTAATTATTGTGAGTCTACTCGTGAAACTTTAACACATATGTTTTTTGAATGCCCTAGAGTAACTGAAGCAATTTTGGCTAAAGGTTATTGACTGGTGGAACAAAAAAAGAGCGGATGACGTAACCGTAAATTCAAGCGATATCTTGTATGGTTACAAACCTGAATCCTCTTCTACTTGTACCTTTAATAATTATCTTTTGATAGCGAAAATGTTCATCTTTCAAGCTAAACAAGCCAATCACCCTCTGTCCTTCGAGGCCTTTTACATCCTCCTCAATGATAAAATTCAAAGCGAAAAAGAAATCGCTAAGAGAAACAACACGCTTATGAAATATACATCGAAATGGACTACACTTTGTGTATAATTGTACAATCTGAGCACGTCACGTCTGCTTCATCCCTCTCTTTTTTTTCTCCACATATTATAATTTAGTTTTTTTTATTTTTTCCTTCCACATGTAGAATAAGAATATTTGTAAGCAAATTTGTAAAAATTTTTGTTACGCATTTATTATATTGTAACGTAATAACGTAACGTAGCATTTGTAAAAAAAATGTAACGTATTTATTATATTGTAATGTAATAACGTAACGTAGCATTTGTAAACGTTTTTGTAACGTATTTATTATATTGTAATGTAATAACGTAACGTAGCTTTTGTAAAAATTTTTGTAACGTATTTATTATATTGTAATGTGATAACGTAACGTAGCATTTGTAAAAAGTTTTTGTAACGTATTTATTATATTGTAATGTGATAACGTAACGTCAAATGTCAAGTGTCAATTTACAATTAAATAAATATTAAAAAAAAAAACAAAAAAAACTCGACGACCAGCCAAGTGAAGTTGTTTCGCTTTTCATTTCAACACTTCCTTGGACGAGACAATCGCTCTGTCTCGTACAATAGAAAGCCTATAAGTTTTGTTCTCTGAGTCCAGTGTCTTTTAGCGATGTTAGCATAACTTTGAGGCTATCTGGTCCATAATCTTCGAAAATGTGTTTGTTGATTTTGAATTCGGCGAATTCGGCGTAAAATTTGCTCAAGAAAAGCGTGAAGCTTAGTCGGCTTGAAGTTTCGATTTCGTCGGCAATTTCCTTCTTAGGAAACCAGTTATTCCAAAACGAGAATGAAAAACCAGTGCTTTTCAGTGCTATGGTATTTACAGCTGTCTTCTGGTCCTCTACTGTGCTCAAAACGCCAGCCATTTTTTTCACTCGCATCTCGAAGCAGATCCAAATTTCGCGCCATTCAAATCGCGTGGAAGCGTTTGATTGCCCCCCTGTGGCTGCCTTTGTTTATTAACCAATCAGAATGCTGCGTTTGTTTCTTTTTTTTTTTTGCACTGAATTTCGTCATTTCTGCATCGAATTTCCTAAAAACTGCAGTTCTTTAAGCCAATCAGATTCGATAAATTTTTTGATGTATATTATTAAGTCTAAAAAAATAGATATCACAACGAGGCTCTGGGGAATTAACCCCACAAACTCTATATTTTATTTTCCGGAGCCTCGTTCTGAGGTCTATTGTTTTAGGCTGAATTTTAATATATCGAAATTGGGCTATTCGCTTTTAAGTAAATGTAAAAACAGCAGTCATTTTTAACTCGGAAAAGAGTTGTAGTGGGCGAAGTGAATTCACTCCTTCACTCCTTCACTCCATCACTCCTTCACTCGTTTCCTGTTAGACATATGCACGCAATGCGTGCAAGTGTTTTAAGGCCTCTAGAGAATTAGACCTTTTCTCTGATACCTAGATTTCTTGTTAAATTACATAAAATTAACATGCTTAGTCACCAACCGAAATATTGTATTAATGTCAGTTTTCTTGAAATAATATTATGATATTTATTCAGCTATAAGCCGAGACCGTAAACCTTTGGTTTTTTAGAACCAGTTAGAAAAAAACTAACCCAAAACACTCAGCTAAAGATGAATTTATTTCAGTACGATTTGGTGAAAAAAAAATCGCTCGACTTATAGCCAATGATATTATTATTATTATTATTATTTTTCGTTACCTTCAAATAACAAAAAGGAAAAATAAAAAGAAAGAAATCAATTTGCAACAGATGGGAACTCTATCTCTTGGCCTTTCGGTCTGCTCTCGATCAGTATTTGATGACAATCAAAGTGAAGTAAACAGAAGTTTGAAAAGTATAACATCATTTGTATTAGCAAACCTTTATTTGTCAGTTTGTTGTTTTCGATTCTTGTTTCATAATAACTTTTCCGAGTTTAGTGGCTTATAGCCACTTTTAGTTATTTTTATACTTCTCATGGAAAAAAAGTCGATTCACCGTCACGGCTCTGTAACCAAATCACTTTCACGAGGAAAAGTTTAGCCATTTCACGATTCACGGGAAAAAGAAAGAGACCTTCCACGGATCACAAAAAAACTCTTTACCACACTCGGTGAGCTGCCAAGCCTCGAAACAAATGCTTTTTTACGTTCATCTCTGATCCAAGATCTACAGAAAGTATCGGTTTGTCTCATTTTTGTTAATAAAGTGGCTCTTGTGCGGTAACGGAATTTTCCTGAAGGTAAAAGGCCCCCAATCCTCTCATTCCAGATAAAAGAATAAGTCAGCATTAACTTTAGTGAAAAAATTTAATTACCACAAAGGTCAATCCCTACATGTTTTGTGATTTTTTATAAAATATATATTCCACATCTGGTCTATATAGAAAAGTAGGAATAAAAGCCATAACATCAGCATATGCTTTCTTTCCTACAGCGTATTCACATAAATAAGTTATACATGTAGGTAAAATTACAATCTAGCAGTTAAATATTGTTAATTGCTCTCATTAAATCAGTCCAATCTCTGCTTCATTTTAACGATGCCAATAAATAAGTTTTAAATAACGTTACAATTCAAATGTAGCAGTCGCAAACAATTGCAAGGGTTTGACCATTTGAGAATCGAAATGATTTTACTTTTCTTTTGCAACCCTGTTTACAGACGGCAACGCGGAATGCGATGTTATAATTATAATAGATACGGTATTCATATCTTGCAATACAAGCATTGCTCGCATCCCGAGTTTTCCGTGAATTGTTCTTATCCTGAGAGGTTTGGGTTTCTTGTACATCAGCCTCTTCGACTACGGATGATGTTTCATCTTGAATTCCGCTTTCTTGAAGGTCAGGTTGCGACTTTTCGATTGCATCGTTATCTTCAGCGGTGTAGATTTGTACGACACGGATTTTTTCAGCTTGAATTTCACCCTCTTGCCCGCCACCAGAGTTTGGACCTTCCAGTTCTCGCAGCCATTCCACTGTATCGTTATAGGACGAATGTGAAACATTTGTAGGTCTGGCCTCAGAGTCGCCGGCAGAATTTAGCAACACGAATATGATCAGCGACAAGGCAGAGAAGATAATTTTACAGTTCTGTGAAATAAATACGTTTTTAAAATTGAAAATGATGAACAATTAGTTCATGCGCGCGTGTGTGGTCTAAAAACATCTTAGCTCAGTCAATCAAAGGTTAGTTTCAGACTTGCTCTCAAAATCATTATTGAGATATTACAGCGTACATGCGGTCCCATTCTTGAACGTCAAAATGGCCGAAAAAACACCTATTAGCCCCCCTATATAATAAGCCACTTTCCCCGTCTGGCAGTTCAATTTTTTAATAAGTACCCCATTCTATTGAGCCTCTCCCTTTTCTTTCATTTTTATATGAACAAGATATAAAGGAAACAAGCCAACTTTACGCTTTTAAAGGAATTCATCCGCCACACTTATTATTGTATGCTATTGTTCTCAAACATGAAAAAGTCTACTTATTTCCTTTATATGTATCTTAACTGATATACGATTTGACTGATCCCGCCTTCTCCAAACAATAAAACTGTTTTCCGTCAAAATTCTCTTAGCGGGAAGCATTGTAAAATCTATGACGCTAGAGGGTACAGGGTACTGTTACCCGCGAATTTTGACTGACGACCGCCTTTGCACGTGAATAATGTTAAGTTGTAAGATATAAGATGAAGTGTACCAAACCATAATGGACAGGCAGTGTAAACTGAAACCATCTTTTGACCTGATAGTTTCATAACAAATGCAACTTGATACAAGCGATTAAATTACCTTCAAATCTCCAAGAATCATTTTGATTTTGTCTTCTTCAATTCCAAAGGATTGTTTTTAACTGTACTAAATTAGTTACGCGTTAAAGATTGAATAGAGATAGCACCAAAAACAGTGCCTTTTATACACTGAAGCTGATCAGAAAAATAGTAAGTTTAATGAAGATAAATTTAGAAAAAGACTCAAGGCAGGATAAATATTTCCGCTTACGTTTTTAACCTGATTCGTAATAAATGGATGTAGACTCAGCTCTCAACGGAAAAGTGTAAATATCCTTTTTATCGTTTTAGTTGTTTACCGCCTGAAGAAAAGGAAGATGTATAAAATACAGTGTTTCATGTAATGGTTTCACAACTTAGAAGAGTTTGTTACAGCTTATCACATGCACAGTGCTATACAAAGTCAGAAGTAGCGCAAATATTTGTTTCATGCTGTATTGCATTTGTCAGCTTGCATTGTTATACTAAAATTCTTGCATGGAACGGTACTCAAAGGAAAGTAAACTAAGCTGGAGTCTTTCGCATCTCAGCCATCATGGTTCTGTTTTCTTGGCAAACATGCTTCTATTCATTTTCTTCCTTATTTCGTTACAGCACTTGTTAGATGAACAAACTATTTTAGTGTCTTCATGATGACGTTAAGTGTTCATTTAAGTTGTCTCTTAATGTTTCATACAGCAAACAGACAATGCCACCGGACATAGCGGAATAATTAATACATCTGTGCATAAGTTAGGACGTTCAATTTAAAGCTTCTTAATTATACTGGTATATTATACAAGATGTAAGGATGTCCTGGAACTGTTAATTGCCGTCAATTTTGAATGAAGGAACGTAATAGCGTAAAGTATTTTTCTATCATATTCAGGGATTTTTGTTGCCAATTCTGGTTTACACAGGACGAATGGTTCATTTAAAGTGTGAAGAATATTTGCGCGCATCTCTTACAGAGTTTTGACAATTGTTAAGGATTTGTGTGCCGAGAAACCCGCAAAAAAACTCAGTTAACTCCAAACTCATTCAGTTGCGTCATCGACTGATTTGGTGTCCAAGTCATGTTCTATTTTGAGATCAGATACTGAAATCAGATCTGACTGAAATCTAACAACATTTTTAGGGAGGCTTGTT
Organism: Oculina patagonica; assembly: GCF_052425735.1. Lineage (NCBI taxonomy): Eukaryota > Metazoa > Cnidaria > Anthozoa > Scleractinia > Oculinidae > Oculina > Oculina patagonica. Next base: position 34,254,567 of record NC_135758.1, on the reverse strand, counting down.
CTGTACATTTGTCTTATCATACAGCGTTGCATAAAAAACTTTATTTGAAATAGTTTAAATTCACCGAGCGTGCTTTTGCAAAAACGAATGTTTAAAACCGTGGACAATAGGCTATTGCCTCTTTTTCAAAACGAGGTCCCATTCTAAACCTTGCTTTAAAGCGATGTTAATGGTTGTCAGAAAAACCTAATTTAAACGCAAATATTTGTTTCATCGTGTATTGCATTTGTCAGCTTGTATTGTTATACTAAAATTCTTGCATGGAACGGTACTCAAAGGAAAGTAAACTAAGCTGGGGTCTTTCCCATCTTAGCCATCATGGTTTTGTTTTGTTGGAATACATAGTTCTATTTAGTACCCCTTTTTTCGTTACAGCATTCGTTGAATGAAAAAACTATTTCGGTGTTTTCATGATGACGTTCAGTGTTCTTTTAAGTGGTCTCTAAATGTTTCATTTTAAACAGTCAATTCCAGGGGACATAGCGGAATAGATCTGTGCATAAATTAGGACGTTCAATTGAAAGCTTCTTGAATCATCCTGGTATATCATACAAGATGTTATCTAGATTGTCCTCAAAATGTTAATGACCGTTAGGATTGAAAAAAGAAACGAATTAGCTTAAAACAAGAACTGAAGTATTCACCGATAACATTCAGGGCTTTTAATTGCCAATTCTGGGATACACAGGAGGAAAGGTTCATTCATAGTGTGAAGGATATTTTACGCATCTCTTACAAAATTTAAACAATTTTTAAAGATTTATGTGCCGCGAAACCTTCAAAAAACGCACCTAACTCCAAACTCATCTGTTGCGTCATCAACTATTTAAAGTGCCATTATGATCAATTTTTGCACTTTTCTTTTGACCGTATCATATAGAATACAACGTAAGGTTTGAAATACCGTTTACGGTTTTCAAATATCTTCATTAGTTCCTGAGATACGGCAAGGAGAAAAGATTGAAACAAAAGTAGAAAAAAACAGTTGTAGAATATATTTGCCCGATATTTCGGTTTGAAAAACAAACCTTCTACGGGGACTAAAAGAAAGTGAATACTTATAAAAACGAACGTTACATATAAGAAATTTGATATATAAAAAACAGATTCTGATAGGCTACAAAATAAGCTAAATGTCACTAACTAAGTTCAACGCGTCAATTTATACCGTAAGACTCAAGTGTCATTGCTTTGTCTATGACGTGAGCCTCGCGTGCTTTTCTTACAAAGTCACGATTGTTATGAATGAGTTCCAAGGGAATGAGAAGAAGATCATCGATGGAGTGGTCAGGTTGGTTAAAATGTATTGAAATAGGAGTACGGCTAGTGTACTGGGCGTCCGGTTTCCCCAATGTACTCTTTCTTTATAGCATTTCTTGCAATGACTCAGGTGACCTCAGGTAGATTAAGTTTTTTGATCTGCAATTTTAAGTGTCTACCTGATTTAAAACATTTAAAAAAATATTCAGCCCCAAAAAATTAAACCAGGCCAAGTTGTCTACCTAACACATGTATATGTTTCCTGGATCTAGAAAATGAGACATCACTGAGAAATATTAAAATGCAACAGCAAAAAATGCCAGAAAAGTCCTTTACATTGGGGAGGTCTGGAACCCAGTATGTTTCCATGGTAACATAATTGATAATCTCATATTGTTAAACACACCTACAGTAGTAGAGTATTGCTGCCAAGAATTTAGCATTTCTGATACAAATTGGTTGAGATATATCCCTTTCATACCTTTGATGAACATTTGGTTGAGTATATGACGTCATCGTTTAGCTAATTTGCAAATTTTGCTCTGGAACGAAAAGAGATATTTCAAAAATTTAACCGGTATTTTTCTTCTCATGGCAACCGCTTGCTTTTGTTTAAAATGGCTTAAATCGGCGAGTCGAAATTTTGATCATAGTGGCACTTCAAGTCATGTTCTATTTTTGAGATCAGTTACTGAAACCTAATCCGACTGAAATATATAACGACATTTTTAATTTTAGGATGCTTGTTCCGTAAAATTTGTCTTATCTTACAACGTTGCATACAAAATTACTTTGGAAAAAGTTAAAATTCCTCAAACGCGCTTTTGCACGGACAATAGAAAATGAGAATACTGCGTAACTCGCGCGAACCGAAAATAAAACGTTCAATAAACAATCCCCCTTAACTCGAGAGGCATGCCTATGCTTTCTAAAACTAGGTCAACAAATTAGTTTCAGAGGTAATTTACGAAAACTCTGTTTTTGGGACTCTTTTCAGAGAGTTGCAATGTCGCCAAGGTGAGTTTTATAACGTCATAATATAACGTCATAATCACCTCTAAAATGCTAAAATAGCCTCGTAAAGATATCTAAAGTTGTCCGTATTTGTAATCGATCAGCTATTGTGCTTCTAGATAATATGCATCCAGGCTCGTCGTCGAGGAAATTTAATTCCACTCTATCTCTCACTGGTGCCTTTTTGATCCTACAGATGTATCAGTGAGATTCACGATCAACAAACGTAACTTCGTAAAGCCGTATGTCTCTCTCGTGTGTTTTTTAATCGGGCGTGGCCGATTTATAGTTTACCCTTTGGTCGTCCTAGACGATAGTCTCCTGTCGGCTAAAAAATGACGGGGATAGCCTGGGCCAATCGGTTTCATTTCAGTTTTGACAGCAAATCGTTGTAGGAACACTGGGTCGACTTTTGGGCTAATCTGCAATCTGGTTCTCTTCTTTGCTTCGGCGGGAGGACAGAGAAAAAAGCTTAAGGGGTAAAGTACTAATAATCACCATTGTAAAACTGTAGTTGCTTTGACAAGTTGAAGCTATTTTTGTAGATAAAAGGGGTAACGTCATTCATGTCACGCAATGTTTTGTGGGAAACTTTGAAACTAGACGCTTTGCTGGTTTCTACAAATAGCAGTGTGATCTGGCGGTACATTTTTTTTAGGCGGACTCCACTTTAAAACTATTTTTTATATATTTAGCAAGAAGTATGTCGATTTTCATTTCCGCACAGTTGGGCGTCAAAGTCGCCTGTCACAAAGAGTAGAATGTTTGCACAACTTGGTTTGGATATATTTTAGATTTGACTAGTGACGTTAGTAAGACACTTCTCAAGACGTCAGCAAAACATTGGCAATGTACAGTATTGGTGTGAACTTGAATGGAATTTTTTACGAGATCAGTAAAGCTATCGAATGAAAAGATGACTTGAAAATGAAAACTTCGAATAATTATAATTAAATACCAATTGAATTTTAGATGAGAAATTCCGGAAGTGACATCTGTGTTCAAAATAGGAATTTTTGTACAACTTAAAGTTCCGAAAAAAAAGACCACATGCTTTGTAAAAATCACAGACAAACATGATCAGGAAAACAAAACAGGCCAATGGGTTTTATTCACGAAAATACAACTTTCTTAAGAAAGAGTTTGTATAAAACAAGACAATGGAATCGAATTACATTTCACACGAAATTTGCATACATTTGAACTTGCAAAAAAGAAGTATCTCTGCCGAGACATAATAGCGAGACCTTACATTAATAATTATTGTATTCTGATCTGATTGTTATTTTTTATGCATTAACTATTTGAAAGTGGTTCTCATCGATGAGAACAAAACGGTTTTTCATTCACTGCTTGAAGTATTTATAGACGTGAAAACATTCGCTTAATCAAATTACATTCTGCACGAAATATTTTGTATCCATTTGTCCCGAAACTTTGAGGACATTGAAATCTTTGTGGACAGTACTGCATAAAAGAAGTTCATAGAATTGAATAAAAAGATAAGAACCATATTGATAAAAGAAATTTTAAAACTTTATTTTGACGAAATTCAGGATTTTCAAAGACTGCCAGTAAACGGCTGTATCTTGTCTGTCTCTAACAATTTTGCTACGGTTTCGAACGAGCTAATTTTTCAACATGATATCATGGTAGCGGGCAGAAGTCGGTTCGTTCTGAATTTTTCAATACGGTATGCAAGTTACAGGTCAATATACAGACCCTCTGTACAGTAAAAAACGTTTTGGGAACAAACCATTGTGAACTTATTTTCTATGATGAATACTGCAAGGTGTATAACCTCAGAGAATTATTATCAAGTGTGTTTTGTTTTATTAGCGGTTTATACTCTAAGGTCTTGGTATGGGAGATCAAAATTAAGGCAAATTTTTGTTATTATCTGATTGCTTGGCACAGATTAGTACGATACTGAATTGGTTAGGAAATGTAAACAAACATTAAATTGAATGAGAGTAGAAAGGGAGGGACAGGTGGGGGTGAAAGGCTAAGGAGATGGAAAGGGAGGGAGAATTAAATCCATGCTCGGTTATATCACGCAACCTTTGACTTCTGTTGTTTTCTCAAAAGAACTAAACTTAAGGTGGGGTTCTACCTGAATTTGAATGGAACTTTAAGAGATTTAAAGAAGGGATTGAAGAAAAGAATGGAAACACCTCCAAACAGTTGACCCCCTCGCAAGAGCACTTCGGGTTGTCAGGAGACTGTTTGGTGTCCGTCCACCAATTTTGAACTTTAAATTCAAATTTTAAAATCACATTAAATCTCTAATATTTCTTATTTGTCTAAATTTTAGTAATCCTTTGAGAAAAACTATCGCCTCCCAGACATCCCCCAAAATCGTCCAAAAATTAACAAAATACTACAAAACAAAGCGTCCAAAGTCAGCGCGGGCCTCAAAAGCCTCCCCCCCCCCCCTCCCCGGCCTGAATAGGTTTAAGTGACTGTTTTTCCAGTGATTTTTACTGTACTGTACCCTGGCTTTCAAGTCAAAACAGATAGCTAATTATTAAGCGCCCGATTTTAAGCTTCTCAAGCTTCTAAAGCTTCTTGTTTTCTTTAAATCACTCGCCTGACGACTGGTGATTGACAAGCTTTTCTCGTGTTCTCTTAAGGTCATTGCCCTGAAATAGAACTGACACAATTTATCCAACTTCGCCTACTGGTTTATTCTTTGAGGGCTTAAATTGAAATAAGGGGGTCACCGTCGTTGGGCGGGCCATGCATTTCCATTTCCTGTTTCCCTCGGTCGCAGTCACTTTTTGCGATGATTTCAATGATTGATCTGTTTCATTTCAGAAATCGCCACATTAGGAGGTCACCACACTCGTAGGAGAAAGTGACATCTCTCTCGCGGACCAGGCCACACAAGCCGCCATTTGTTGACGCGCGCGCCCGCACTACGCGTCTGCGCGTGGATGCGCTCTCGGGCAATGACCTTAACATCCCGCGCGGTTTAATTACGCCAGTAAAGCCCTTCTGGAAAATATGAAATGCAACAGATTAGAATTTGTGATTGATTCGGTAGAATGTGCACTTCCAAAGTTGTACGGCAAAACGTAACTATACTAATATATAAAGTGAGCTGGCATGTCACTCGAACAGTTGAAAATGTTTTATTATGAATTAAATAATCACAACGGCAATTTATGTGATGATTTGAGCCTAAAACTGTTCTGAAGTTTGTTACGTTCATTTCTGATCCGAGATCTACAAAAAGATTCGGCTTTGCTCCTGTTTGTTAATAAAGTGGCCCTTGTGCGGTAACCGAAGTTTCCCGAAGATAAAGGACCCCAATCCTCCCCTTCCCGTAAAAAACGAACATGCAACAAAAAAAAAAAAAAGAGAAAAAAAAAATAAGTCAGCATTAACTTTAGTGGAAAAATTTAATCACCACAAAGGTCAATCCCTACATGTTGTGTTTTTTTATACATTATATACTCCATATCTGGTCTATATAGAAAAGTAGGAATTAAAGCAATTACATTAGCATTTGCTTTCTTTCTTACAGCGTATTCACATAAAATACATATAGGCTAAATTACAATCTAGCAATTAAATATTGTTTATTGTTCTTATTAAATCAGTCCAAACTTTGCTTCATTTTACAGATACCAATAAATAAGTTATCACTGATAACGTTACAATTTCAGATGTAACAGTCGTAAACAATTGCAAGGGTTTGACCATTTGAGAATTGAAAGATTTTTACCTTTCTTTTGCAACCCTGTTTACAGACGGCAACGCGGAATGCGATGTTATAATAGATACGGTATTCATATCGTGTAATACAAGCATTGCTCGCATCCCGAGCTTTCCTGGCATTGCTCAAATTCTGAGAGGTTTGAGTTTCTTGTACATCGGCCTCTTCGACTACGGATGATGTTTCATCTTGAATTCCGCTTTCTTGAAGGTCAAGTTGTGACTTTTCGATTGCATCGTTATCTTCAGCGGTGTAGAATTGTACGACACGGATTTTTTCAGCTTGAATTTCACCCTCTTGCCCGCCACCAGAGTTTGGATCTTCCAGTTCTCCCAGCCATTCCACTGTATCGTTATAAAACGATTGTGAAACATTTGTAGGTCTGGCCTCAGAGTCGCCGGCAGAATTCAGCAACACGAATATGATCAGCGACAGGGCAGAGAAGATAATTTTACTGTTCTGTAAAATAAATACGTTTTTAAAATTGAAAATGATGAACAATTAGTTCATGCGCGCCCTTACAACATGATGGGGTCTAAAAACATCTTAACTTAGTCAATCAAAAGTTGGTTTCAGATTGTTATTGAGCTATTACAGCATACGTGTGCTCCCATTCTTGAACGTTAAAATGGCCGTAAAAGACCTATTTCCCCCCCCCCCCCCATTTAATAAGCCACCTTCCCATCTGGCAGTTCAATTTTTTAATTAGTCCCCCGCTCTATTGAGCCTCTCCCTTTTCTTAGATGGTAACTCATTTTATATGAACAAGATATAAAGGAAACAAGCCAACTTTACGCTTTTAAAGATATTCATCCACCACACTTAATATTGTATGCTATTGTTATCGAACAGCACTCAGACAACAAAAAGTTCACTTATATCCTTTATATGTAACTTAACTTATGTTCGATTTGAAATCCCCCCCCCCCCCCCCCCAACCAAAAAAACTACAATAAAGCTGTTTCCCGCCAAAATTTTCATAGCGGGTAACATTGCAAAATCTATGACGCCAGAGGGTACAGGGCAAAGTTACCCGCGAATTTTGACTGACGACCGCCTTATAAGATTTAAGATAAAGGGCCCCAAACCTTAAACCATATAAACCTGAAACCATATTTTGACCTGATAGTTTCATAGTTAATGTAATTTGATACAAGCGATTAAATTACCTTCAAATCTCCAAGAATCATTTTGATTTTGTTTTCTTCAATTCCAAAGGATTGTTTTTCACTGTGCTAACTGAGTTAGGCGTTAAAGATTGAATGGAGATAGAACCAAAAACAGTGCCTTTTATATACTTAAGCTAAATAAGAAACAGTTTAAAAAAGATAAATTTAGAAAAAGACTCAAGGCAGGATATATATTTGCGCTTATGTTTACAACCTGATTCGTAATACATGGATGTAGACTCAGCTCATAACGGAAAAGTATAAATATCCCTTTGATCGTTTTAGTTGTTTACCGCCTGAAGAAAAGGAAGAAGTATGAGATACAGTGTTGCGTGTTATGTAATGGTTTCACAAGTTAGAAGAGTTTGTTACAGCTAATCACATGTACAGTTCTATACAAAGTCAGACCTAGCGCAAATATTTGTTTCATTGTGTAGTGCATACGTCAAATTGTATTGTTATACTAAAATTCTTGCATGGAACGGTACTCAAAGAAAAGTAAACTAAGCTGGAGTCTTTCGCATCTCAGCCATCATGGTTCTGTTTTCTTGGCAAACATGTTTCTATTCATTTTCTTCCTTATTTCGTTACAGCACTCGTTAGATAGCGGAATAATTAATGCAGCTGAACATAAATTAGAACGTTCAATTCAAAGCTTAATTATACTGATCAGTATCATACAAGATGTAAGGATGTCCCAAAACTGATAATTGCCGTCAATTTTGAATGAAGGAACATATTAACTTAAAACGAGAACTGAAGTATTCTTCTATTATATTTAGAGCTTTTTATTGTCAATTCTGGCTTACACAGGACAAAAGCCTGTCATTTAAAGTGAGAAGGGTATTTGTACGCATCTCTTACAAAATTTACACAATTGTTAAGGATTTATGTGCCGCAAACTCATTGAGTTACGTCATCGACTGATTTGGTGTTCAAGTCATGTTCTATTTTGGGATCAGATAATGAAATCAGATCTTACTGAAATCTAACAACATATTTAGAGAGGCTTGTTTTGTACATTTGTCTTATCGTATAGCGTTGCATATAATCTTTATTTGAAATAGTTTGAATTCCTCAAACGTGCTTTTTGCAGAAACGAATGTTTAAATTTGTGGACAATAGGCTATCGCCTCTTTTTCAAAACGAGGTCCCATTTTAAACCTTGCTTTAAAGTGATGTAAATGGTTGTCAGAAAACTCTTACTAATTCAAACGCAAATATTAGTTTAATCGTGTAGTGCGCATGCATGTGTCAGCTTGTATTTGTTATACTAAAATTCTTACATGGAAAGGTACTCAAAGAAAAGTAAACTATTAGCTGGAGTCTTTCGCATCTCAACCATCATGGTTTTGTTTTGTTGGGATACATATTTCTTTTCTGTTCCTTCTTTTTAAGAAGTGACTGGACATGGTATCGTATAATCTTTGTCTTATATTTGATCCTAAAGAAACAAAACGTAATATTCGAACAATCTCATAGGCCTGGGAATACGTAGTATTAAGCCATTTATAAAATCGTATGAGGGATCTAATTATAAATACTCAAATACAACCCCCCGGCATATCGGCGTATCGTATCAAGTGAAAACCGTATTTAAGAATAACATTTTGCGAATTAAAACTTTATATGATTAAACAAATATAGCATTGCATATGGGGATGAAGGTGCACGCCGTATGTGACATGTTTTAACCGTAATTTTATTGTTGTTAGTGACAGAATTATTTCTCCATTTTGAGTTAAAAAGTAAGGAAATAAAAGAAACATAACTTTAGATGACTGAACATTCGCTCGATTCAGATCATATCGTCATACGACGTTTACAAGTCGCTCGCTTTGGTGTCGAACTAAATCGAACTAAATCGAACGTCATTGGACTTTATCGAACGTTCGATTTGGTTCGATCTGCATTTATTTTTTGTGAGTTCGATTTCGTTCGATGGCCGAACAAAATCGAATTTAATCGTTCGATTAAGTTCGATTGCGTTCGATTGAGTTTGAAAACCGAACGTTCGATGTGATACGCCGGGACTAGACTTGCCTAACTGACTGCAGACGCGGGCGCTTTGTTTGCTATTGTATATTGTCAGAAAGAGCTTTGTACGTGTATGTTTTAGCTTTTTGCTTCATTTTCTTATTTCGGTTTTAGTTATTCATTGATAACCTGAGCTTAGATCGTGGACTGAGATCAAGAAATTGAACTGGCGTGTTGAACACTATAAAAATCAGAAGTTAATTACAGCAATTTCCGAGTTTTCGACGCTTTTAATATGAAACATGTCGGCGTTAACAAATGAGTCTCAAGCAAACACTGAGTTTTATTTGGTGGATCGAAAAGTGCAAAATGGTCTACAGAAAAACATTAAGAGGAAATCCGCCAGGACTTCGAGTAGATATTGGACAAAATTATGTACCAAAACTATTTACACATGATTGCAAGCTTTTGTGTTACTGCTTCAAGTATCTTATCGAAAAAAATCTTTTCTAACAACACCAATCATCGAAAACAAATTTCGAAGTTCCACTGAATTCCCATGAAACGCTTAAAAGATGTGAGCTTTTGCCCATAGCTTATGAACTTTGAATATCATTTTCTCAGACTCTGATAAGAAATTGTTGTACCAGAATTATTTCCACCTTATTGCAAACTTTTTTGTTACTGCTTCAAATATTGTATCAAAAGAAATCTTTTCTAACAACACCATACATCGAAAACAAATTTCGAAGTTCCGCTGAATTCCACTGAATCGCTTAAGACGAATTTACAAAATGGCTACACGTGAGATTTTGCCTATACCTTGTGAACTTTGAAACTCATTTTCTCAGACTCTGACAAGAAATTATTGTTGGTGTTATCACGGATAATTACTTACATCTTTACCTTTTATTAAGGGTAGGAAATAACTCAATAGGATTTAAATTATTCTGGTACTTGATTTTTGTCCAACTTTAATAAATATTACTCGACTTCCTAGTGGATTCCGTCTTCAATACTTCTAGTTTTTAAAGGCCTTTAAGATGGACGGTTATGATGACATCTATTGGCATGTATGGCCTTGGTTACAAATAATAAATGGGAATTTGCAGTGGCATTTCCACAGGGTGGCTCTCCATCCAATGTTTCCAATCGAGTTGGAATTTTTTAAGTGTTGGTTTTTGTGGAGGGAGGAAAACGGGAGAACTCGGAGAAAAACCCTCAGAGCAAGGACAAGAACCAACAACAAACTCAACCCACATATGTCGCCCTGTCCCGGAGTCGAACCCGGGCCAAATTGGTAGGAGACGAGCGCTCTCACCACTGCGCTATTACTGCTTCCAGTTACAGTAATCGTAGATGCATTATACAAGTTAATACTTAAAGCCAAAACAAAAAAGCCCATTTTTGGTGCAAAAGCAAGATCTCAACTTTTTAATGATGTACACTTTCAAAGTTGCTTGGAAAACTGCATAAACAGTGAATAGGGCAAGCTTCAAAGTAAATGAAAACAGCTGAAAAGATGTTATTTTCGATCCAAAAATTAAAAAGAACACTTTCTTTAGGTGTTTGATCAGCCTGTATTTGTTCGGAAGTTTGTTTATTAAATTCATTTCTGATCCGAGATCTATAAAAAGCCCCTGCCTAACTCCTTTTCTTCATTTTAATGAATGGCCCTGTTGTTGTGGCCCTGCTGTTGGTGAATAGGGTCCCCCATTCTCCCCTCTTCCGAAAGAAAGAAATACACGAAAGGAAAAGAATGCTACAGTAGTAACTTTCTGAATGCACCGAACCCAAGCTAGGAAGAGTTGCACAGATACCGTAAAATACCGGTTAAAAGACCTGGGCTTAAACAACTTCGTAAGGGTTTTTGTGTGCGCTTAAAAGGGGAGGGGCTTACATGTATATCTGGGAGGGCTTATAAGCGGAATGAAAAAAACGTTTCTCAACGAGCCACGGGAGTCACGGGAGTGTTACGCTTTTAAGCTAAAGACGCATAATACAGCAACATTTAGCCCTGTTCAGTGCTGTCAACCGGAAGAGGGGGGCTTATCTCCGGGGGGGGGGGAGGGGGGCTTATAATCGGATGTATTTTTTGTTTTCTGGTAGATGGGCCTATAACCGGGGGGCTTATAAGCGTGGGGCTTATAACCGGAATTTTACGATACCCGCTAAAACCCTAGCTTAGCGCACGATTCACATTAAAAACGTTATGACTTGATCTGTATTTATTCATATATATTCATAGAATATATTTATGTACAGTTACAAAATACCAATCATCTTGCAATATATTCAATATATATTCCTAGTTAAGAGAAAAAAAAATAGGAAAAAATAATATCAGCATAATCTTCCCTACAACGCATTTGCATAAAACAATAAATATTCATGTTAAGTGTTCTTTTTACATCCCATCTCGGGTTCATTTTATGGATGTCAATAAATAAGTTATAAATATATTATTAAGTCATAAATCAGATGTAACAGTCGTAAACAATTGCAAGAGTTTTACCATTTGAGAATGCAACAGTTTTATACTTCTTTTTGCAGCCCTGTTTACAGACGGGAATTTGGAAAAAGTAGTTATAAATAACACGGTATTGATATCGTTCAATACAAACATTGTTTGTATTCCGAGCTTTCCTGGCATTGAACAAATTGGGAAAGGTTTGGGTTTGTTGTACATCAGACTCTCCGACCATGGCTGATGTTACATCTTCAATTCCACTTTCTTGTAGCACAGGTTGTGACTTTTCTAGTCGTTCCAGCCACTTGATTGCATCGTTATCTTCAGAGGTGTACAGTTGTACGACACGGGATTTTTCAGCTTCCCCACCGGCAGAGTTTGCATCTTCCAGTTCTCTCAACCATTCCACTGTATCGTTATCATTAGAGGTGTTTGTTCGTGAAACATTTGTAGGTCTAGCCTCAGTGTTCCCAGCAGAATTCAGCAGCACGAATGTGATCAGCGACAGGGCAGAGACGATAATTCTATTGTTCTGTAAAATGAACATGATTTTAAAATTAAGACTTGATGTACTATCAGTTTATTTGCACCATCACAACATGAAGTTGGACTCTCACAGAATGCTTGTAATACAAAATTTCAAACGTCTATGGTTAGTGGATGTCCTTCCCATTCTTCGTAACTTGTTGGCATACAGGTAGAGATATTTTCTGACTTGTAAAAGTATCAAAGTTAGCTAAAGTAGGTGATAAGAGTCACTGATGTTAAGATATTAAGATACTACTTTCTTGGTTGCGGGGAGATGAACGGTTCCCGTGAAGTTTCGTCTATCTTTAGTCTCGCCTTAAATCGCTTAATAAAACATTTACTGAGCAGTAGGCATCGGGCAACGCAAACTGAAAACCACTTACGTTGACCTGATGGTTTAAAAAAGATATAAAAAAAAAAAAAAAAAAAAACTATAATAATATAACTATACACAAGCGATTAATCACCTTCAAAATTCCTAGACTCATTTTTCGTCTTCTTCAATTCCAAAAGGTTGTTTTTAAAGTGCTAAATTAAACGTTGAAGAATGAATGGAGATAGTTCCAAAACCAGTGCCTTTTATACACTGAAGCTGAATAAGAAACAGTTTAATGAAGATAAATTTAGAACAGAACTTAAGGAACATCAAGGTATGTTTTTCCGCCTATAATCTTAGCCTGATTCGTAACCATACACGTAGCCAGGCTTACATGCAACGGAAAAGTATAAATATCCCTTTTATCATTTTAGTTGTTTTCCGTGTGAAGGAAGGAAATAAATAATATGCAGTGTCGTGTTTTATGTAATAGTTTCACAAGTAGAAGATTTTTGTTACAGCTAATCACACAATTGTATACAAAGTCAGACCCAGCGCAAATATTTGTTTCATCGTGCATTGCATGCGTCAAATGGTATTGTTATACTAAATTTTCTTGCATGGAGCGCTACTCAATGAAAAGTAAACTAAACTGGAGTCTTTCGCATCTCAGCCATCATGGTTTCGTTCTTATATAGTGGAATAAATAGCTTCTATCAAGTGTTCCTTCTTTAATATTTTGGTATAACACTTGTTGGATTAAATGTCTTGTTATGATGACGTGCATTGCGGTCATTGAATGTGGTCCTTCAATGTTTAATTTTAAACAGCGAATGCTTGGAGACATGGCAGAATAATTGATGCTTGTGCACGTGTGCAGAAATAAGGATATTTAAAGCCAGCTTCTTGGATATCCTGGTATAACATACAAGATTTTAGTAAGCACGTAAATTGTCAGTGACTAGTTTCCGCTAAGTTTTAATGAAGAAACATATTAATTTAAAATGAGGCCTGAAGAATTATGTCATTATTCAGGGCTATTGCCAGTTCTAGCTAAAACAGAAGGAAAAAGTTTATTTGATAATGTAAGGGACATGTGTGTGAAGATTTAACACTTGTTTAAAATGATATGTCGGCCAACGTATAACAAATTAACTCTAAACTCGTCAATTACATCATCGGTTAATTAAGTTGTTTAAGTCTTGTTTATTTTGAAATCGCAAACTGAAATCTGATTAGAATAAAATTTGTTACAGTACATTAAGAATGCGTGTTTCGCACCTAAATATGTATGTCTCAGTAATCTTTTAGAATTGGATACAAATTAAATTCGTACTGTACAGCTAACTGATATTTCAGTCTCGGTTGCCTATACGTAAACTGATCATAAACGTCATCATTATGAAAATAGTTATACGCTTTACGTGTTCCTGTTTACTTAATTACAACACAACATCCTGTCGAATTTGATGACATAATTCATCTATTTTCTCTCTGTGTCACGATAGTGAGGCGGAAGACCAGTTCGCGCCATTGAGTCAGTTGATCCACTAGAGGCAAGGCAAGTAACGTTGGCTTTTAGAGTCTAATGGTAATTAACTGTTGATAATCTGTCCAACTGGCGCTTTGACGGTGTCTACTCAATTAAGCTTTGTATTCTCTCATGATATACTTTACAGTGTTAAATGTTATGATTAATGTTGCCAAGCCTACATTGGGATTATGGAATCGAAAGCTGTATCAGGAAGGAAAGCCTCATGTATAAACTCCATGTATAATTAATGGTTATTGCATTTTGTGACACTAATAATAACAGGGAACGCGGAACGTCATTTTAAATGGGGGCTAAGAAGTTCGATACAGTGTTTTGACCAGACATAAACTGTTTTGTAGTCAATAATAAAGATGGTAAATTTTAAGCTCGGTAATAAATAATAAAGATGAGATGTTCAACATGACACGAGCATGGGACAAAGAAAAATTCTGAGTACCCGACGGGAATCGAACCCATGGCCTTAGCTTCCAGATACCGATTAGAGCGCCCAACCGGTATCTGGGAGGCCATGGGTTCGATTACCGTCGGGGACTCAGAATTTTTCTTTGTCCCATGCTCGTGTCATGTTGAACATCTCATTTTTAATATAAGCTGTTTTATTAGTCAGTAGAAATGTGGGAAATGGGTGGGTGGGGGCTTGGGGGGGGGGGGGGGCATTAAGTTCCGCCTCCCCAGGTCTGCTGTGCCGTATAACGAGAAATGAAAAGAAAAAGTACTTATGGGAATTTTTGTTTGTCCTACCAGCTGGTTTCGGCTTTTTTTTACTTACCACGATAACTCTGAGGTGTCTCTTAATTCCTTCGTGAAAACTGGGTCCGCACCTCTTAAACTGATTTCATACTTTGTTAAAGTAGAGTTTCATTGAATTGTAAAGCAATGAAATAACTATAAATAGTCAAATAAGTAAAAAAAAAAGAAGAGGGAAAATTTAGCTTACTTGTCGTGCTGTCGTGTCCTTTATGGTAATTACTTCCTTATCCTGTCGTTGAACTCATTCCTCTCCAAAGGGGCTAAACAGTCTATAACGGATTCACACGAAAGTCATTAACAAACGCACCGTGATTTGCATGGTTTGCACGTCGTATTGGAAAAGGACCCAAAGTCATTAGTTTAGAGTATCCTTTTATATTTTTAGATCTGTTCTAAACATTTTTATATTTTAAGCATTAGAGCAAGTTGTCGCCAAAACAAGAAATCTACCAAAACTACGTTTCTTGTCTTTTTTATGGCCGATTTTATCCTCATTTCATTTTATTCACAGCGTATTAATTTTTTAATGGCCTGTGCTTCTCGCCTTATGATTCCTTGTGGATTATCGCGTTGTACATCTTCATGGCCGGCACCTGTTAAATTGAAAGTCAACAAAGTTTATATTGGGAGGCTCCCCCGGTCCTTTTTTATATACCTTACTTCATGAGATTTTCGCGTTACTTTATTTTCGCGATTTAAAAAATGCGAAATTTAAGTCCCGCGAATAGTAATTGTTGCGATAATAAGAACATTGTAAAAGATAACTCAAAATGAAGTGTCTGTCATAATGTCCATTATTAAAGAGAGGATAAACAACTTCCGAAAACTGTTTTGTTTTTACTGTTGAGGTAATATGTTCGTTTTTTTTTATTGTTAGGTCTTGTAAGTGTTGATGTTTTCGAATAAGATTATTTTACCGAAATTTAAGAGATGTTAAATCACATTGTCAGAATCATGAGGTACCATTTTTGACAGAAAAGTTAACCCTATTATTTACCTTTCATGCAAGATGGTATCCCGTTCTCATACCTACAGTAGAAATACTGTACCCCTTTTCTGAACTTGTTACTTGATGATTTCCTTAAATAATCAGATGATTCACGCGTTAGGTACGTCTGTTCGAGAGTTTTTGAAAGGCTTTTTTAAGTACCTAATTATATTTTGCCCTAGTACCCTTTCCTATACATTAACTCGTAAAATCCCTTCTCTTTTTATACCTCCAGCGTAAGAAAGGTATCCCATCACCCTCTGGCAAAGCCTTATTCGATTTTTGTTATATCCCTTACTGGTCAGAAGCTCTCGGTATGACGTACTATTCGGCTTCGCTTGACAACACCCCTCTAATCCTTACTTATTTCGTATATCGCCAAAACATCATTCAATGTTAACTGCATGTTAAATGAATGCTGTTCATTGAATACTGTAATGACGTAACGCACGCAATCCATAGGGTTTTTTTTCTACACGCTGGAGTGATGTCTCTACAAAAAGAGATCCGGCAACTAGAAGTACTGGAGTTAATTCCGCGTTGTGCGGTTCCCCGCATTTAAACGTTCCAAAATAGGTTTGGTGGATGCGGGATGGAGCTTTAAATGGATGGTGTCCCAACCCCGCCAAAAATCAACTTCAGCACTTGACCAGGAGCCCGGCCCATCACCTGGAGCCTCCATACGTACTGTACCCGTGAGTCAACTCTTTCCCGTATATTTTTATTTTTAGATACACATTTCCCGCGAAAACATTGCTCCTGTGGTCAGATCACATGCGGTGCAGCTAGGGAGACGATGTAAAAAAAAAATGGCGGCCAATGTCGTGCGCGCATTCCCTGTCCGATTTCCTTTATAATGTTTGCTTCTTTCCTGATTTTACAGCCGAGAGAGCCTGGTTTACTCTTGAATGAATAACGGTTAAAAGTTAATCAATAAACCACCTTTTTGTCCTTGAAAATGAAGCCAGTTAGTCATGACGTTGATCGGGAATATGCGATGCTTCAGTTGCTTGTGTTGAATCTTATCGATTTCTGGTTTGTATGGACTTATTACATGCAGTGTATTAGACGTAAACAGTACTGTGAGACTTGACGATGGATTTTTAAGATATGTTCCCGAATGAAAGCAGAAATATTTAATATGAGCTGTGACAGACGCGTGCTCTTCGCGGCGACGAACACTATAAACACGATAACGTTAATTTTGACTATCCTTATGCTCCAAGATCAAGCCAATATAAGATCATCATGCTTCGAATAAAACCTCAGGAAAATAATATGTGTTTTTTTCTTCTAAAGTTCAGCAACTGGCTATGGAATTATGGCAGAGATCGTTAAGTCGCTGCTGCAGAGGTGAGATATTGCGCATCTTACAATTTTAAAATTATACGCGTAGAGGCCAATGGCCTGAATGTTACATCTTTCTTCAGTTAGAGACCGTGTGATCCGCTTATTTTAATCCCTGTACATTTCTTTTGCTTTGTATAGATAATCTTTTTTCAGGTTAAGTATGAACATTTCGATTCATTTCAGATCATCATTTCAGATTTTAGAAGTCACAAATCGAATCGTGATTTAACTTGAATATTCGTGGTCGCGTTTTGGCATGACGATGAAATGTCCTTACTTGACCTGAAAATAATTATAAACATCAAGTCGACATCGTCCTTAGCAACAAGACGTTCATTTCAAAGTTGCATGTTGAGAGATTAAGTTGATGTCGAATGCTAAAGTACGTTTAGGATGTTGGATGCCTAAGTTTGAAATCGCCTAAGTTTGCCTAAGTTTGAAATCGTTTTAGGATGTTGGATGCCTAAATTAAAATTGTCAAGTGCCGCAGTTGATTTTTTGGCGGGGTGGGAACACCATACCAATCAAGGCATGATGCAGGACTCGAAAAATCTTAAGGGCGGGACACGGGATGATATTATCTTGGTGGGGGGAGTATTCCTTTTTGTAGGCGTGACGTGGGCTGCTTTGAAATTGATGACGGAATGCGGGACGCGACATCAGTTAACACGATCTTTGTTGTTTGACGAGCTTCGTTTCGCTGGCTACCGTGTATAAAATTAATTTAATACACACCGCACTTGCAAATAAAAATATCGCTCTTTCATACAAACACTTCCAGGGTCTAGAATAGCATGCGTCGTTTCTAAGACGAAGTAACCGTATGTTCTTTCATGTCATGGTTGAGTGACTACTGCTTCTTGACAGTTCGTTAAAACTGGGTGTTTTTAAACAAACAAAGTTCAGATTTTTTGTAACGTTGGTCATGAAATATAAACATTGCCACGAGGCGTAGGTAAATATTTTTAATCCGGTCATAATGTTATCTGTTGCGATGAGAGGAAGGTATGAAGCCCGGTTGGGGGGCGTGTGGAGTGGGTGGGGGGGGGGGGGGGCTGTACTTGCACTATGGAGGTATGTGCAAAGGGGATGATTTTTGAGCTGTTTTGGTCTGAAATAGGGTTTCCCCACCTGGGGATGTAGGGCAGAATAACAACACATCCGGCGTACTTGTACTCGAAATGCATTCATCCCCAACATTTCAGGGAAGTACGAATGAGGCCAAATTTTCAACCCCACAAAAGTCACATTAAAAGACCACCAAAAGCCCAACGGCCCAAAGCGTAGCCCAAGAAAGTCCAATTTTTTAAGTATAACTGAAACAATCACGGTAAAAAACACCATGAGAATACAAAATAATAGAAAATAATGGAGTAACTCGGCGATATCTTCGAAAATCAACAGTGTTTTTTGTTATGTAACGATGTGAGATAGTCGATTTCTCATGAAAACCGCTATAACGGGAGTTATCTTTGCCATGTCATGTTATTTGTATGACTTAATTTCAACTTGTTAGTGAAATCGTTTTACGTAAAATCAAGAATGGTGGGTAAGATTTTTATCAACCCCCCAAAACTAAAGGCCTTTGGCAAAAGTCTTTTTATAAAAAAAAAAAACTGTCCAGCAGAAAATTTCTTATCCTCAAAAAGTCCCAAACGGCGAAATTTAAACCTTAAGACGTCTCTGTACCCCCAGTCACTAATACTGACACCTGATTGAGTACCCTCCGAGTCGGCGTGACCTTATTGTACCGGGAGATTGTCGATCTATCCCGGCCCACGCATATCACTTACACGGGGTCTTTATAATAGTTTTCGAGCTACGTAGATCAGTTTGAAATTACCTTAGAGCTGCGTACAATTTGAGTACAGCTGAGAAAGACTTGGGCGACACACCATGTTTGGGTCCGCTTTTAACAGACTTTTCTTCATTGCGTGCCTTTGGCAAAACGTAGCATTTTTACAGTGCCGGAGCACGATTGAAGTCGCAGCTTCAAAACATTCGGAGTTGTCTGGGCAGCAAATAACGCGTTGTTTGAGGAGCTGCGTCTTGAGATTTCAAAACGATGTTTTTAAAGGGGCAATATCAAGTGTGAAGGTAAGAAGGAAACTCCACTACGATCAACGAAAGTGATGATATTTTTATTTACAAAATAAGTTCACGTTGACTTTGTGGACACGTGCAAGTACGAAGTTGATCTTCTGTTACACGGATAAGCTTACAACAGATAAACAACTTACCACTGTTTGATAATTTTAAAAGAAAAACATCTCGAACTGTTTAACTGTGAAAGATTCTGTCCAGTTTACAGTTATTGAACGTCAAATTATTTTGATATTCAAATTTGTACAGTGGAGCACGCGCATTTTACAAATTATCATACATTTCATAATTCGAGCAGAAGTGTCCATAAATGAAGCCGATACGAAAGCACCATTGCGTGAATCGCATAGTATGTCGGCATTGGCGTTGTGAACTCTTTTAATCATTGCTGCCCAAAGAAATTACAGCTTACAGGGTTGGCAAACTTGAGTGTCATGTCCTTAACCTCACCATAATAACAGCCATGTGTTGCCGTTATAATATCTATATGTCAGTTAGCAGATCTGTAAACAATCCCGATTATCCATTCTTATCCAAATATTTATCATAGAAACTGACAAAGTGCTTGCATTATTGGACAAAATCACGTGAAAAAGGTTGCGCCTTTGTAATTATTTTTTGATTTGGCCCGCATTCAACGTAATAAATTACAGTCACGTCGAACCTCTTTAAAACGGACACTATTATAAGGGACAGAGCAGAAAAGTGTCCGTATTTTGAAGGTGTCCTAATTACAGTGGTAAAGTTCATATGAATTTTGGAATCTTTCGTACCAGGTTTTGTCCGTATTTTATAATTTAGAGGTGAGGACACCTCTAAAATCTCACCTTTTTGCATCTTCGCAATCGACTAACTGATGCATTGTAGTATATCACTGGCTGCGGTCACATCTACGACGTAACTAAAGTTAAATTACAGTTGTTCTCAAGTTACGTGACGTCATACCCAACTATAGTTAGCGCTTTCGGTCTTTGCGGTCACACCCAGGTCACACTGGTCACACCAATGCAGTTAACTATAGTTAGTTCTGATTCGCTTTTGAATAATTTCGAATTTGAATTAGTTCATAACAGCCCTTGTTGTTGATCTGTGTCTAATTGTTCCTCTATTTTTTCTATTTTTGCACGGCATCACGGCGTTGAAGAAAATAAAATGAAGTAAGGATGCTAAACGCCGAAGAATTCCAGCTTACTTTTGCTAACATTGGTGATATGTAATGTTTTGGCATGTTTTTTTTTTCATTTTTTTCCTTCCCTTCACGCTTTGTTTTGCATATTTATGTTCGTCTCGCACGTGCGAAAAGAATTGTCGCATTCTGATTGGTTTTTTGTTTGTAAACTTAAGACTAACCCATGAACCCTGCTTGGGTATAATTATAGTTAGTCTGTATTGTTTTGGATCAGCGAGGCGTAAATTTTCTAACTATAGTTAAGGTGAACGAAGAGGCGGTCACATGAGCGAAATAGCTAACTATAGTTAACTTCATCTTAACTATAGTTAGCAGTCTAGATGTGACCGCAGCCACTGTCAGAAATATAAACACACGTACAATTTAGAATGCTTTTGTTTTTGAAGGCCGTTTCAGTAATTAGTCACGCTAGCTATCTTTTGTTCCGATAAAGTCTAACATTAGTCGGTGGAACAACTCCAAAGATGCTCAAAAAGATTGACGTGGGAAACAGGTATCTCTATACCTGCCGTAAACTTCCGATAATTAGTGTCAGAGGAAACAACCCATACCTAAGTCATGATACGGAAACGAACTCAGAACCAGAAAATAACCGCTGCTCTGCACGTGAGTAGTCTAAAGACACTGATTAATTAACAATACTTCACAATACAACAGAAAGAATTGTAAAGAACACCTGCTCCGGTTAGCAATGGACTACTAGGTCGATCCAGTATATATGAGCACGATAGATTTTGCATTTCAAGAAACCTTCGATTCTTGATTTATTTTCCTCAAGGTTAACGTAAAAAGGCTAAACTGGATTTTTAATCATGATGACCCATCCAATAGATCGAGAATAATATGTTCTGAAAAAAAAAAACCATCAATCTACCGCATAAAAAGCTAACTTTTACTACCATCTTTCTTGAATAGTACATTTCTTTTATTGTGAGAAATCAATAGCATGCGACACCTGTACCGTAATTATTCGATTTAGCGCCCGGGGCGCTTATTTACTTTTGGCACCTCAAGGGAGGGCGCTTATTCGAGACAGGGCGCTTATAAGCAACGCGGAAAATGTTGCAAATTGATAAGTACATTGAGACATTGATTGCCTTAAAACAATCGTAAAGCGGTCTGCACGCGTTTAAATTAAGTTACTTAAATCGGTAATGATTTACCCAAATCGGTTAATGACCCAACTGAAAATAACCAGAGTCGAGAACGTAACTTCTCCCAATAAAATTTATATTTTGGCTTTGCAAAAATACACAGCATTTGGTTTTCTGTAACGTAAATGGAAGACTTGAAAGGTTTTTACTTGTTTTTAACGACCGCGTGTTTGATCCTTTTATTGTTTAACAGTTGTCATGGCAGCAGTTTTGTCAACACAAGTGCGTTAAAAAGAGGGGTAAGTTTAACTTTCTAGAGCAGTTTTCAATTGAGTGTCGTAAAAGCAAAACCAAAGTAATTACTCTGGCCAATCATAAAGGACACAGAATATCCAGTGAACCAATCAAAACTCGAAGCAAATACATGTAGCTGGCACGAAGCGCGGGAAAACGTGCGCGAGCGAGTCACGATTGGTTTTGGTTTTACTCCTGATTGGCTGAAAAAGTCAGGCGCGAGAGTTTTAAGCCAATCACTAAGCGTAGTAATGCAAAACCAAAGCAAACGCAATTTACTTTCGACACTCAAGTAAAAACCGCTCTGAAAGGCTGTCCACGACCCAGATCCGTGTAAACAGAGTAAAGAGAAAGACATCATCTCTCGCGATTCTCTCCCCGCGATCAGCGATCGAAGAAAAATAATAGAAAAAAAAGTTGAGGGCAATCTATCCCGGGTCTTTACGAATGTGACCAACTAGATTTTCTTGCATTTTTCCTATTTTTACAGAAAAGCTGAGTATTCCTGGAGGTAACAGGAAACCTTTGGATGATCAGCAAATAAAAATTCCATCCTTCAAAAAAATCAAGCGCGGTGAGTAAAACAAATTGTTCATACCTAATTAATGGATTAATGTAACATTTTTTGAGTTGCCTTTTACATCAGTTTTGAAAGGTAAAACACTTCTTATGACAGCAGGTAGTAACAGTTCATTTTCATGTTAGTGAAACACGTTTTTATATGAAAGGTTTTACACCAGTGAGAAGCTTTTGCATAGGAGAAAAAAAAAACTTGGAAGATGTAAAATATGAAATCATTAAATCGTTCGATTGAGCGATCGACCAAATGACGGGGTAAGGATATTTGCGTTCGACGAAGGAGAGCGCAAGGCTAATTTTTGTTTATGCGTCCTGTGTCTTTTGAGTTGGTATGCCTGTGTACTGTTATGCAGAATGAATCGAGCCGCATTGCGCGCGCACATGTATGGACTCCAGATTGGCCGCCCTGATTGATTTTTGCAGGGGCAAATCTCGGCCGGGAAACTGGTAGCCACAGATGGCCTCGATTTCATGTAAAACAAGATGGCGTCCCAAACGCAGCTTAGAACGTTATTTTGCTTGAAAAAAAAAAAGGGTTAAAAACGTGTTGCCAAAATTGTAATTTTGCCAAAAATGTCATGGAGAACATTATTAGAAGATTATCATCCAAGGTAGCAGAGTTGTCTTCAGCCACCGAACGTCATAAAAAGAGTGGAAATCGAGTAAGTCGATGCGTATTTCGTACAGAGTTCGTTCGTAGGTAAACCAACGTATTTTCCTGCAATTATATGTTGCACAAAACTACAAATTTTTAGAATTAGGGGGTCATGCATCGAGAGTGGATATAATACGGATCGAAATTGTTTTATCATTTCTTTGAATTTGTGATATATCGTTATTCCTAGAAACACTAGAGGTTTTGACGAGGAAATCGTTGTGTGAATGTAATATTACTGTGTGTATTACTGTGTGTAATTGTACTTTGTGGAATTTTAAATCGAAGTAAACTATTTCCAGAAGTTTGTGGAAGTTTAAATCTTGTTTAGTGCCAAACGATAACAGGTCAAAAGAAATAAATAATTATTTTTGTGTACGTAATTATATGTTATTTTATCCTTATCCTCCTCGCGTTTGGTTAGGTATAAGCATAGTAACTAGCTTTGACATAAGGCATACTACAAGTAGGCCGACCATTTCGGTTTTTTGCCACTGCCTGCTTACCTTGGGTCTATTTTACCTATAGGTCGAACGCACTCCCCTGATCTCTGATTACTACTAGTTTATAAATCATGTTTACACTTTGCGAACGTTTAGAATGATGTTTAGAGTGAATGTTGGTAACGTTTTTGGCTTATCTAGTTAACTTTTCCACAGGAAATAAATTTTGTATATATCGAACTCGGTGTTGAGGCTACTGAATGTGAACAGGACCTAACAAAATTAATGGTCACTGTATTTTTTTGTTTTATTACTTGTTTCACGTTGTTGTTCAGGGACCGATCGCGAGGAGCTGGGGGGGGGGGTGGGGGGAGAAGGCTTAGCACCCCCCCCCCCCAAAAAAAAAAATTCCTAAAATTGAAGACTTTCTAAGAGAAGATTCTCTAAAGCCCACACTGCAAGTCACTAGTCAGCTCTTCCCCTCAATTGGAAAAATGCACCTCGGCGGTCCCCGTTTTTACAAACCTATGCTCAAAATTAATTCAAAAAACGTAGTAAAAACTGAAAAAACAAATTAATTGTAACGTGACTGATCTTGAACAATTAATAAATACTTCAAGTTTATTTATTTCGAACTAAACTACACAAAACAAAAGCAAAAAAAAGCCGGGTAATCAACAGGACTGCTGTTCACTTTATTAAGGTCTCAATTGTTTTTGCATTTGCTTCTCATGCAGATATCTCTAACAGCCAACAAAACTCAACATCTTCTTGGGACCCAGATGGTAAGATTAAAAACTACTATTCAAATTCTAGCCGATTTTCTTGCAAGAATATTTACCCCTACCCAGCTAGTATTTAGTACCGGTGTTGGCTCAATACGCAAATATACACGCACTCGCATGCACACATGCGCGTGCTGTATTTATAAAAAAAAAACGCAGGTATGTGCGCACACGCGACCACATACATGCACAAGTATGTTTGTCAGACTGAATGTAATTGGAATGGTCATGAGCTGCTCATTTCATTCGCAAGGAATGAACCTTTTTTGTTTTATTCCTTGCCTTTCCCGTTTGAATAGGATTCTTATGTTTTTTTTTTGATAAAATGAAATCAAATTTAATTTATCACTTTCTCCATGCATCTAAGCGCCAAATTAATTTTCCTGAATTGATCGAAGGAAATTTTTCACGATAATGGAATGGAGTAACTGTGGAAAAGTCTCTAAAAAAGAACGTGAAAGGTTTTTGCGACGCGATGTTTCGCCCACCGAACTCATGCTAGCTGGGGATTGTTTTTTTCAGTTTCTTACTAATAAAGGAGTGTTTACATTCCCTTTCACTAAAAACTTGAATTAATTTTATTCACAGCAACAAAATGTGTAAGAACAGACAGTCATCGCGAGACATGCTACTTGAGGTGGTAATTTATTTGTTCTCAACACGTTTCAATCAACAGGCTGTATAAAAGAAACTTCAAACAGCGCTCCCACTTCCAGGCATGAGGCATATGGCTTAAGGGTAACATTTCACAAACTTAAGAACACTGGAAGGTATTATGCGAATGTGTCGTGGAAACCTGTGCACAGTAAGTAAATACGCACGCCTTTATATTTTTGACTTCCACTCTCCCTCGAGGAACAACAAAGCTGGAATGTAGGAAGGGCGTGGTTTGAATGAAGGGAAAAATTATGCATTCGAATATAGGCGTTTCTAAATAAAGGAGTGTAACGGAAATGGAGGTGGATGGGTGGGTTGTGGCAGGGGTTTGGTAGTGAAAGTGTTGGAGGGTTTAAAAGCTTAACACTTCGGAGCGAGCAAACGGATCCCCTAGCACTTCCCCTAGCTACATGAGCTTTCCAAAAGTCATCTCCCGCGTATCCAACC
The DNA here is from genome assembly GCF_052425735.1 of Oculina patagonica. Taxonomy (NCBI): domain Eukaryota; kingdom Metazoa; phylum Cnidaria; class Anthozoa; order Scleractinia; family Oculinidae; genus Oculina; species Oculina patagonica. The sequence continues at coordinate 34,229,223 of NC_135758.1, read as the reverse complement.
AATAAAAACCGGGATTGATGAAAATCTGGTATGTCTGGGATATTGTGTGGTTTCGATTTTGAGAAAATTTTAGGCTGATGGGATCTGGATTTGTAAGATTAGTATCTCCCCTCTCAGGAACCACAGATGATTATCATGTTGTAAGATTGCCGTCTTTAATAAAGTGCTTTCGAGTTTTGGCGCCCCATTATCGATATCGATCGATCGATAAATCGGTACTGATATTTATCAATTGGCTACGCTGGGTTATATTATGTGTGTTTGCAAACTTAACGAGGTGTTTTATCCGTGCTAGACAACAGCGTCAGTTGGACTGGATACAGAATAGTGTATTTGATTGACCTACTCCCTCCATACCAATGTAAAGATTTGAAGAAGGTGAGATTAACAACTTTTCACTGGTTGATACCATATTTTCTCAATGGGCCCTTTGCAGCCTACGGTCACAAGGCACAAAAACCGCTACGCTGGAGGGCAAGCTTAGCCTGCGCCGCAGAGAAAACTTGAACCTGCAGGCTAGGACAAGCTACGCTGTAGGACATTTAAAACAAAGGAAAGTCTAGCATGACTGGTTGAAGTCGCTTAAATTTGTTTTGGATGTCCCCGCGCGTAACTTTCCTTCCAGCAAGGTGTTACTTTGTAGGTCCTTGTACCATGTGACCATTACTGCAAAGGGCTCCTATTTTACACGTATAAGTGGACAGTAACTTTAACGTGCTAGAGTAAAGTGGGTACGGTTGGCCTGTTCCTTTTCATTTTCGTTCTGTACGTTTACTATTCAGCCAGTTTCTTTCTTGCGTTATCCGTCGGATTTAGTTTTGTAGTACTGAATTAACCCCCGGACGTGAAAGTGTGGGTGTAAAGTCATTATTTAAGGTCGCGCGGGACCCTTGCTCATTAATAAATGCATTAGCCAAATTTCTTGACGGAGTGCTATCTTGTATAGCTTTAATTCACTACATTTTGAACATCGATTCCTCTAAAATTTAACAAGGATATTCGGGGATGATGGAATTACATCATGATTGTCCTTTTACTGAGAGATGACCGTTGTCTGTGATGTTACAAGCCCTTAAAAGTTTAACTGCAGATAATGCGATTTTGTGTCCAAGTTTTCAGCTAGAACAGCGCACCAAATTAAATGATTGTATAGCTTAGTGATAAATCATAACCTCTTTTGTGCTACCACTAGAACGAAATTTTCGATTTCAAAAACTGCTACAAGTTAATCGCTTCTAAGAGAGCAAAAATGTGAAATCTAAACTTTGAAACGTGCTATCTTCATTTTGAGAAGGAAATTTAAAAATTCGCTCTAGTCATAGCACAATAGAGTACACCAAGTTTATGTTCCTCGTGAATCAACTCTTGAAATTGTATATCGACGGAGAAAACTTGGACACAAATTTGCAGGTTTTGAGGCTTCCGAAGACCTTCCGAGTCAATGTTTACAACAACGTGTGATATATTCAAAGCTGTGAATCTAATTATGATAATTCCCTATGTTCCAGCGCACGTGCACAAAGCTGAGAACAATTACTGGTAATTACTTGTACAAAAGAGTTTAAAAACAAACATTCTCATGAATATTTTGTTTGTTGTCGGCTTCAGTCGTCCGGCAGTTCGTGCATACTCTTTAAATAAATACATACTAATGATTACAAGGGTCCTGCGCGACCTTAAGACATCTTTTCCTTTGGGAGATCACATTGATTTTGCTCAACGAGTTCCAACAAGATAACATGATTATCTGTCGTTTATAAAGTCATATGGCGTCAATAGGTACACCATCTTAGATTCGACATTTTGTTTAGTTTAACTTCGCATTACCTTATGTTACACGTGCTTGTCATCGTGTGTTGCCTATACATACTGCAGTTGGGCAGTTTGTTTGATGCGGCTGGCGGCGCGATCACAAACGGACGCAAAATAAACGATTCATAAGACAATAAACAATACCCAACGGTTTCCGCAACACTAAAATATACTCAAAAACCGCTTTTTGCCTGCGTGTCACGTAACTGATTACGTGACACGGGGGATATGCGATGGATGAAGTTTGTCGGCCCCTTTGTAAGATTTAAGGAATTTAGTTCCGGGGGGGGGGGTACTCAGGTATGTTTTGGGAGGGTATGTGCCGCCCTCGTCTCCAGAGTAGCACCCCATTTTAGAAAGATTTTGTCTTACCCCTAGGCGGACACAAATATAACGCAGATACCAGGTAGAGTGACTAAACCACTAATATATTCATTCTTGTTGGTTCCAGGACGACACGAATTATATCATTAACAATTCTTCATATGGCCTGAGGAATCAGTCGAGATTTATTGTTGGTGTAAGTATCACGAACTTTCTGTAGGTATGCGGTGAGCCTGGGAGATAAACTGTTTTCCTATTGGATAGGAAGTCAAGAAATAGAAAACAGCAATGAGAGCAACGTAGACGTCATGGCAGTTTTACGTAATTCGGAGCCTCCTGTAGTTGGGCAGGCAATTTCTCAAATTACCTAGTTCATTTTGTTTCTAAATCATGCTCGTCGGGACAAATTCTTGCATCTTGCAAACAGATGGTTTTCAGTCCGATTCTGGTAATAAACTCAAAATGCTTGTGTTGCATTCAAAAAAAAAAAAAAAAAAGTCTTTGGAAAGTAAATTGGAAATGAATTTGATAAAGTAGCTACTTCTTTGAAATAGCGATTCACACCTACTTTACTTCAGCCGAGGGTAAACATTTATTCTCACCGTCATTAATTGCGCTAGGCATCAGTTGTCCTACGTACTACTGTCTGTCTGCCACCACGAAAACTCTGAAGACAAAACATTCGTAGTGCTCGGACATCGGCCTACAATGGCCAAATCGGATCATTAGAGCGGGTTTCAATTCAGTGTCGAAATTAAAATTGCGTTTGCTTTGGTTTTGCATTACTACGCTTAGTGATTGGCTTAAAAATCTCGCGCCACTTTCTCAGACAATCAGGAGTAAAACCAAAACTAATCGTGACTCGCTCGCGCACGTTTTCCCGCGCTTCGTGCCAGCTACATTTATTTGCTTCAAGTTTAGATTGGTTTACTGGATTGTCTGTGTCCTTTGTGATTGGCCAGAGTAATTACTTTGGTTTTGGTTTTACGACACTCAGTTGAAAACTGCTCTAACTGGGGTTGATTGAATTTGTCTGTACTTGGATTAAATCGCTTGTTGCAACGACCAATCGGTCAAAAGACTTCTTCTAGTACTGAAAATTAAACAAGTTGGAAGTTAAAGAAGCTACGTCACGGGCAACGCATCTTGAAAAAACTGGCAAGATTTTTCAAGTTTGTTGTTTGTAATCTGTCTTAATCTTCGTCAGTTGAAACCATCCTTGGTTATTTTCGCGTTTTTATTATACTTTTGTTGTCTTTCTATGTAACAAAACTATTATTTTGAGGTTTCCTTCAATTCGGAAGTAATCAGAAAAATTACTTTAAATATCGTGATATTGCTCCTTTAAAGCCGCGCTCTTGAACGAAAGGCAATGCTACCAGTAAAGCTTGTATAAAGCAGTTTCCGCGTCCCCACACAAACGTGTACTTTGGCAATCAAGAGACGGAAATTGCAGTCTCTTTCAATTCTATCCTAATTTTGTTTTCGGGTCCCGAAACATTTCTGTTAGCTTTGGTAAGACGTTATCTCTGAACATCTAAAGAAAGATATAACGTGAATTTGCGGAGAGAAATCAAACCACGGCTATAAATATAGATTTTTTGAAGATGCGCGGAAACTACTTGAAAAGTTTAGCCACAATTTTTCAAGTTGTTATTCATTTCAATCCTAGCATTCCGCAGCCAAAGACATTTGTTGACAGTTTCAGTGCTATAATTAATATAATATAGCAATTGTTAATAAAAATAGACTGTTATTTTTAGGTTTCACAGTATATTTTGGCTGTTCAGAAATATATTAAAATCCCTGTCAAAGCCCCTTCAAAAAGCGTTCTCCAGTTAAAAAAACTGTCCTTAAAAAAAAACTGTAATGAAAGGGTATACGGTTAAGCCAACAAATCCAGGCCGCTGTAGAGCGGTGGCCAGTAGTTAGGATCGTATTTATTTTCTATTTATTATTTCACAGGTTACTTTTCTTCCATCTACTGAAGGGCGTATAATACCACTGGGTAAGCTACTGTAAATGAACTTAATAAACATTGAGATCTGAATGTCAATGTTTTTGACTGAGACAGTGATGCCCACCATACTTTTGCCACTGACTGCAAAGTTTCTGCAGGATAAGTTCAGTATCTCTCTGGTGGATCAGTTAGTATGATCTGTCAATCAAAATCTGAGTCATGCACGGACATGTCAAATGCACCTGGCTAACGCTTCTCAGATTTTATTTTATTTTTCATTTAACAGACTGCACAGTTCCGATGGACTGCCCTGACAACACTATCACGGGTGAGTTGTGCCTTCCTTCATTGAAAACGATGGTCGACTGCCATTTCTTCGTTTACGTTTCTCAGTATACTCTCTTAATTAGTTATAATTTCTCCTTATTATACCAATACATTGTGATACACCAGCTCAACAGAAGTGATTAGGAAAGGCTGACACGTGTGGGGTAATCTTCATTAGTCATAGGGTCCTTGATTTGCAAAGATCGCAATTTCACTCTCATAAGTGTTTTCAAGTATCTTTTCACGGTGGATTTAGCTTGAATTCCTTTAAAGGTTAATTCGATGTAGGGTACTTTTGGAAGTGAACTTGTCTTATTCTTTTTTTTTTCGCATTTTCTTCAGATGGCGTTACAAATTCTCCGACTTCTGGTGGGTTTAAATTTTTTCTTTTGTCCCATAAAAATAGTGATGAAATTTATTATGTCGACGGAAGTTTTCAAGAAATGAACCATTTGTATTATAAATATTTCACTTTTAAGGGAAGACTGGGTTTAGGGTAGGTGATTGTTAAGATTAACAATTACCTACTTATTACCATTAACAATTACCTAAAGATTTTGTGATCTTTTTTGAAAATGTTGCTGTTCCTTATTGTTTTGCGGTTGTTGTTAATTAATAATCTGATACTCTGTTTAGGTATTAAAAAACGGCTCGATTCATATCGCCCCATTGCTTTTTTTCCTGGAGTACCACCCGGGCGCTATAAGAAGTGTTCCTGAAACGTTTTTATTTGTTTCAATTATTCTATAGGCGGAGAAACAAAGTCTTTGACAACAGATTCTTCAATGATAGGTATGTTTGAAAAAAATATCTTGTTTAATCCCACAGAGGTACCAATAAAATTTATTTAACAGAACATGTTTGTTTGTTTTGGGCACACATTAAGTCAAAGCGTACAAAATTAAGTGGTGGAAACTGATTAAAACCATGTCAACTAATTTCATGTCAGGTTTAGTCGAAAACAATTCATAATGATTACCTTTTTCTATAGATGAAGAAACAAAGCCTTCGACAACAGATTCTTCATTAATAGGTATGTCTGAAAAGTATCCAGTTTTATCTGGCAGATGTTACAATAAAACTAATTTTAGTAGAATTTTTGTTTTGTTTTGGGTAAACATATATAAGTCGGTGGTTGGAGCTAATAAAATCGTGTCAACTAATTTCAAATCAGGTTAACTATAAATGTTCAAAAAAAATTTGAATCGTTTTATAGCTGTAATTTTTTCCCCACCAGCCCTTACCCTAACTGACTACTTCACGGATGACAAATTACAATAAAATTGTTTCCCGCCAAAAACCTCCGACAGGGCAGTATGACGCCGGGGTAACGGTGCACTATTACCTGGGGGAGCAGGAATGGCGCAGTGGTGAGAGCGCTCGCCTTCCACCAGTGTGGCCCGGGTTCGATTCCCGGACCCGGCGTCATATGTGGGTTTAGTTTGTTGTTGTTGGTCCTCGTCCTTGCTCCGAGGGTTTTTCTCCGGGTTCTCCGAATTTCCTTCCTCTACAAATTCCAATTCGATCGGACATCCGAGGGCCACAGGTTTGTTATTTTATTTACCCGTGCTAATGCTGACCGACGACCCCCGTTTTTCTAATGCATGTCTTAGTTGTGCTAACAAACACATCACTTATAAGTGTCTGGTTCCTAGGGAAACCTGTTAATTTTGTTTCCTTCAAATCCCAATATATCTTTCTCTAGGTTCCGCCTCGAGAAACATTGAGATTCTTGGGAAACAAAATAAACTGTTTCCCGAAGGACCAGTCAGATTAAGTGTTCAATAATTACTTTTTTCTTTAGATGAAGTAAAAAAGTCTTCGACGACAGATTCTTCATTAACAGGTAGTTTGAAAAATATCTATTTTTATCTGACAGATGTAGCAGTAAAATTAATTTTAATATACAACTTTTGTTTTGGGAATACATCAAGTCAAGGCATAAAAAAGTGGTGGAAACTGGTCAAAACCTTGTCAGCTAATTTAAGCTCAGGTTCAGTGTTAATGCACCAAAAAATTTAGAGTAATTAACGTTAACCAATTCGAATGTACAGTAAATTTCTAGACTGATAAGTTTGCATTTTGGCAGTACAGTTAATAACGCTTGTAACCTGCCCGCCGTTTAAAAAAGCTGTTAATTATGAAGCAACAAAAAACACTCCCCCACCACTCCCAAAAAAATCTCAGCTCATTATTACTGGATTGTTCTAATTTACAAAATTACAGTTATAATTATGTAGAAGAAGAAAATGTGCCGAAAAAGAGTGCAATTTGGGTGGAGGTTACAAACAAAAAGTTGGAAAATTTTCGCTGTTGTAGTATGTAGTGTAGCATCCAAGTGTAGCTCCTCGCGGTTGTCCTCACAAATCGTCCTCGAAAGAATTTAAAATCAATAAATTAAAATTCCACGGTCTTCTTGACAAATGCGCTCAGGAAACCGGCTAAAGAGCGTTAACTGTAAGATGATTAAAATGTTAACCTGAAACAGTCTATTTTTAAACGAACAAAAACCACATCGACAACAAACGGCTAACAAATTTCACCTTATTATCATAGAACAGTTTTGGTTCTCTTCAAAGGCATGCAAATCTCGTTTAGTCTCGCCATAGTATTTTGGCCCAACTGAGTCTTGTTAAAGTGGAAATCATAACCTAACCAAACTCTAATTCGGAACGTCCATAGCGTACCAAACACAATTTCGGTACTCGTCAGAAATAGATTGATCTAGTTTGGTCTCGCCATGGGTGTTTATTATGTGATATTCCCCAGTTTTGGCTACGTATATACCAGACGTGTTACGATCAATTGCGTGCACGTAAAAAAATATTCGATGGATTTTAACACTATTTATTATATAGAGATACGAGTGTTTTACTGGAGATTAGACCACTGATAAAATTCATAATAAATTATATCCGGGACCGTAGTGGCGTATTTTCCATATCCTCACAAGTGAGGATTTTGAAGACGTCATTTCGCGCCATTGCACGGCTGCCAAACTTAGGTTCGCTGGTGGCAAAAACGATATTGTTTTTGCCACACGAACAAAAAAATCATATCTTATCGCCACCGTGTAATATTCTCTATTTTTAATTAAATCTCTCATCAGATAGCAAGATTAATAACGCCAAGGTGGCTGTCATTGTCTCGGCTTGTGTCCTTTTTGTACTGGTAATATCTGCCGCAATAGTTTTCCTGTACTTCCGTCGATCACATCAGCGTTCATTTTCACAGTCAGGTTTGTGTCATATGTGATCTCTGTTGTTTTTCCAGAAAGTCATATGATCAATTTCAATATTGTTGCTTGGCAACGTGTGCACGTGGCAACTTGCACTTTTTGTGTCAATAGTTATCATTAGTCCTGTCACGTGTTATTCAAGAGAAAGTAAACACCCATAGAAAATATACGTTCCCAGAGTTGCCTGCAGGGCCGTGTGGAGATGTTGCATCGTCGCCAGAGCCCTTGGGAAGAACTGCTCCGTGGCTGTGGAACGGGGGTGTTTTCGTGCTTTGTTAGATAGAGTCACGCTCGAAATCCAATATGGCCACCAGCGGAAGAGGTCACGAACAAACGAGACTAGGTTTTATAGATTTTTTTTATGGTTAGCTGGGATGGCGCAGTTGTGAAAGCGTCTCGCCTCTCACCAGTCTGGCCCTGGTTCGATTCCGGCATGGTGCAATAAGTGGCCCGAAGATTGTTGTTGGTTTATCGCCTCGCTCGCTCGCCCCCATTTGAGTTGAAACCCGACACTTCCAAATTCCAATTTGACCCGAAAAGTGGACCCGCATGAAAAAGCATTTGGGCTGATGTGGTTTCCCCTCTAAATATCGTAAATGTATCTATTTATTCTCTATCGTCAATATTTTATTATTCACATATTTTGCTTTATTTTGTAGATATGGAATTTGAATACGACGCGTTTGTTATATTCAGCTCTGAAGACTCAGATTGGGTAATAAAAACCCTTATTCCAACGCTCGAGGAAAAACATGGTTTAAAGTGCTGTGTTCACTACAGAGACTTCACTCTTGGAGTGCCGATCAGACAAAATATGGTAGACAGTGTCTATAAGTGTAAGAAGACGGTTGCAGTCGTGTCCACTCACTTTTTCAACAGTAAATATTGCGGCTCTGAACTGGATTACGCTCTGCATCGACTCATGGAAAAGAAAGATGATAGCTTAGTTGTCATCAAGCTCGACAATGTTGATAGAAGCAGACTTCCCAAGGAGCTACAAAAGAGGAGCTATATAGACTATCCAAAGTCCACTGAAAAGGAAACATGGGAGAAAAAGCTGATTAAATGTTTACAAGCTTCACGCTATCCATCCCAGAGTTATATTTTGTAAATATTTTTTAAACGCCTTATTTAAAATAATTTTTGTAGGAACTTACCCTAACTTAAACGTAAAATCTTCACGGCTAAGGATCTACGAGGACAGAATGTTTCTCAAACATTTTTCGTTTGCTTATTTGTTTATTATAATTACTAGGAATCAATTTAAAGGCATATTTTTATCTGCACGTATATAGTGAGTATAGTACATGTATGTCCGTTTATGATCAAGCATATACCTGTTATGTTAAGTTTTATCTATTTTTTATATACACCTGTTAAATAAAGTGATTTATTTATTTTGTCTATTTTTATATTTCAATCTATACTTTTTTAAAATGTTCTTCTAATTAATATACCATGCAAAGCAAAATATAAAATTAGGCCTCGTGAACAATCACATCTCATCACCTAAGTCAATTCTTCTACGTCATCTGCTTGAGGGATCATGTGAGATTGCAGCGCGCATGCGTGCTTCAGTGCGGTACGTTTGACGTGCTTCAACAGCAGGTTTGCTTCGACAGCTTACGAAAAATCGAGGATTTTTCCATTTTCCTTTTCATAACTGCTTCGTCGAAGCACCTAAGCAAGCCCCTCGCCGAGGGGAAAAACAATACTACCGTGAAAATCGCTGATTTTCACAGCAAAGACAGCGAGACGAGCTGATCTCGCAGACCTCGTGCTCGAAGCAGCACTTGACGACACTGCACAAAATGGGCAACGACACCACACAAAAAGGCAAGAACCAAACGGGTTCCAGTAGCACCACAGGTAAAGCAGGTGCTAACAAAGAAGATCCAAAGCACAAAAACAGTGATGAAAGCAATAACTCGAGCCAAAAGCACAGTAAGGACTCGGTGGATGGAATGGCGGGAAAATCTGCCAGCAACGAAGGAAGCGAGTTGCTAAAATTCGGATCGATGATATCCTCCTCAATTTTAGAATTGAAAGATACTATGGCTGGAAAATTTAACCAGCTAGAACAAATACTTACTCGGCCGGATATTTGGGAACCAGAAGCCGAGCCAGAGGAGCGTGATGACGCTCTTTCTGACTACGACACTGACAACGATGGTGGTCGTAGTACCGCCGAACACGAGCAAGAACCGCCGACCAAAAAGCCAAGATTGACTCCTGCTTCTTCTGGCGAGGCAGCCAGCAAACAATCAGTGCTCAGTAACATTGCAGAAAAAATGCAAATGCAGGAGAAAGTTGATCCAGGTATTAATGATCAATTATCTAAAATGATAAATCAATTGATGTTCAAAAAGGAAAAACCTGATGAAGAGAAATTGAAGGAAAAGTTGAGTCACATTACTCGACCTGCTAACTGTGACTCGCTAGTTACAACTAAAGTAGATGAGCTCATTTGGCAGAGGCTAAGGCCACAGTCCAGGTCTTTTGACTCTAGGGCTCAAGTTGCTCAGACTTGTGTTGTCAAGTCAGTCACAATCCTAGCAAAAATGCTAGATAAAGTATTGAGTTTAAAAGACAAGTTGCCAGACCTGACTAAATCATCAGATCACAATTCAGATGACCTTCAGAAGGAATTAGACACTTTTATAAGTGATGGCATGGAGGCAATTGAAACAATGAGTTTTGCCAATTATGAGATCAATGCCAGACGCCGTGAGTGCATAAAACCTGACTTAAACGATGACTACATGTCTCTCTTCTCTGCATCAGTGCCCATCAACCAATTCCTCTTTGGTGGTGACACCTCAAAACGACTAGAGGATATTGAGAAGACAAACAAAGTTGTACGAAAGGCTATGGTACAACAAAGCCCATATTCAAGACATCGCAACTACAAGAGTGGTGGCTTGCACAAATATAGAGGCCGTAGTCAACGACCTCATACTCAGCGACAAAGCTACCCACAGCGTCCTTTTTTAGGAAAACGCTCCTCCCCCTACGGAAACCAGTATCAGAAACCACAAAAAGGGGGAGGGAAGAGCAAGGAGACAAAGCCTTGAAGGCAACCCCAGCAAATGTGCAAACCACAAATGAGGTAAGAAATGCAAATCTGGTAAATTTTCAGGGGGACTGTTTTCCCCTTGTTAGCATTACCCAGTTCTATGCAGGTAGACTGAAAGAGTTTGCACACAACTGGGAGAAGTTGACCTCTGATGCCTTCATCCTGGACACAGTTCAACATTGTCACATTGAATTTAAGCAAGATTCCATGTGTGACCAACACACTGTAAGAATTCAAAGATTTAATAGCACAGAAGAGAATATAATCAATACTGAAATTCTAAGACTCTGTGCGAAAGGAGTTCTTGAGGAGACTACCCATTGCGATGGGGAATTTATCTCTCCAATATTCACTAGACGCAAAAAAGATGGCACTTACCGATTAATTCTCAACCTGAAAGAATTCAATGAAAATGTTGAATACCATCATTTCAAGATGGAGAGCATACAGTCAGTCATAAAATTGGTGACACCCAATTGTTATATGGCATCTATAGATATAAAAGATGCCTACTATTCAGTCACTATAGCCCCAGAACACCGGAAATATTTGCGGTTCCAGTGGAAGAACAAACTCTTTCAGTATACTTGTTTCCCCAATGGGCTGGCTTGTTGCCCCCGCTTGTTCACTAAGTTGTTAAAGCCCGCCTATGCTAGCCTAAGGCAATCAGGGGATGAGATTGTCCCTTATATAGATGACTCCTATTTACAAGGAGACACTGAATGGGAATGCTGGCAAAGTGTTAAAAAGACAGCTTTACTTCTGCAAGACTTGGGATTTATTATCCACCCTGACAAGTCAGTTTTCATCCCAAAAAGAGTGTTGACGTTCTTGGGGTTTGTCATTAATTCTGTTGAAATGACAGTTAAACTAACACCAGAGAAGGCCAACCACTTACGGGAGGCATGTATAAAACTGCTAAACACCCAACATCCCACCATCAGAGATGTTGCCCAGGTTATTGGCCTACTGGTTAGTAGTGCCCCTGCAGTAGAATTGTGTATGCTTTTTTACAGAACTCTTGAGAATGAGAAAATTGATGCCTTGAAACAAAACCATGGTGATTTTGATGCACAGATGGAGCTAAGTGCTTCAGCCAAGTCTGATTTGCAATGGTGGATTGATAATATTCAGCAATCAGACAAGAAAATTTTGCCACCCAACCCAGACATTGTGATAACTACAGATGCATCAAAACAAGGGTGGGGGGCAGTGAGAGACAACCAAACCACAGGGGGTCGGTGGGCCCCTGTAGAAGCAGAGCAACACATAAATGAGCTTGAACTAAAAGCAGTCCTCTTTGCTTTGTGTTCACTGTGTAACAATGTCAGAAATCAGCACATACGCATTATGTCGGATAATACAACCACTGTTTGTTACATAAACAACATGGGTGGTAGTAAATCCAGGACGTGTAACAACATTGCAAAGAGGATATGGCAATTTGCCTTACAAAGAAATATTTTTCTGAGCTCAGCCCATTTGCCAGGAAAGCAAAACGTGTTAGCTGATAGAGAATCAAGAGTGTTTAATGACCGAACTGAGTGGATGTTGCACCAGGATATTTTTAAGAAACTGTCCCAATTATGGGGACCCTTTGAAGTGGACCTGTTTGCCTCTAGATTGAACAAGCAGGTTGACACTTATGTATCCTGGAAACCAGATCCTGGTGCAATTGCTGTAGATGCATTCTCAATAGTTTGGGAGAGGAAGCCTTTTTATGCATTTCCACCCTTTTCCCTTATTCATAGATGCTTGCAGAAAATCACAGCAGACGAGGCAGAGGGTGTGATAATTGCCCCCATGTGGCCAACTCAGACTTACTACCCCAGACTGATGTCCATGTTGATTCAGCCGCCAAGACTGTTACCAAGGAAAGAGAATCTGTTGAGGTTGCCTCACTCTTGCCAAAGCCACCCACTATGGAAGAAAACACAGTTGATGGCATGTCTTGTCTCCGGCAAAGCCTCAAGGCAAAAGGAATTCCGGAAGAAGCAAGAGGACTTATGTTGCAGTCTTGGAGAGAATCTACCAGGAACCAGTATGACGTCTACCTCAAAAAGTGGACAACGTTCTGCAGTGAAAGGAACACTGATTTACATGACATTTCTGTAAATAATGTTTTAAGTTTTCTGACATCTCTGTATGAGTCAGGGCTTGGATACAGCTCAATTAACACTGCCCGTTCTGCCTTATCCTCACTTGATTGTGGTAGCACATGTCCTGTTGGAAACCATCCTCTCATTTGTCGGTTTATGAAAGGGGTCTATATTTCAAGGCCAACACAGTCTCGTTATACCACTGTTTGGGATGTTAAAGTTGTGTTAGACTTTTTTAGACAATGGAAAGACAATGCTGAACTCTCACTTAAAGAACTATCTTTAAAAACTACCACTTTAGTGGCTTTAGTATCAGCACAGAGGGTGCAGTCACTGCACAAGCTTGACCTAGACTGCATGACTAAAGAGGTTGACAGGATTACATTCCAGCTCAACTTGTTGAAACAAAGTAGGCCGTCTATCAAGTCTCCAGTCTTGGAACTTTGCGCTTATCCTGAAAACCCTAAAGTTTGTGTTGTTAAAACACTGTCACACTATCTTGAAAGAACACAATTATTTAGAGAACAAGAGTAGTAAGGACCGCTTAGATAGGGACCTAACCAATCACAGAGCAGTATTTCTGCGCATGCGTAGAAGGGAAAACCACGTGACTTAGAGGGGTGATGACGTCATAGAAGTGGGTCCCAGGGTGTCCGAGGGTGGGTTCCAGGCCCCGGCGGCCAAAAGCGCTCGCCCCAGTCCCCGCGCGAAAAAAAATCCGAAAATAGGTGTAAAAATGCGTAAAAGGAAAAACCACGTGACTTAGGGGTGTGATGACGTCATAGGAGTCGGCCCCAGGGTGTTTGGAGTGTCGGTCCCAGGCCCCAGACGGTGGAAATGAACTCGGTCCCAGTCCCCGCGAAAAAAAAAAAAAAAAAAACGACAAGACAAGAAAATAGGCGCGTAAAAGAGAAAACCACGTGACTTAGGGGTGTGATGACGTCATAGGAGTCGGCCCCAGGGTGTTTGGAGTGTCGGTCCCAGGCCCCGGACGGTGGAAATGAACTCAGTCCCAGTCCTTGCGCGAAAAACGACAAGACAAGAAAATAGGTGTAAAAACAGGTTTTTTAATAACAGGTTTTTTATGTTAAGGTACAAGACACTAAAAAACGGTAACAAGTGGTCCTAAAGCCCCGGTAGTGTAACGGGTATCACTCCTGCCGCTGAGGTAGGCAATCGAGGTTCGAGTCCTCGCTGGGGATATTTTTTTTTCCTTGTGTCAATGTTCCCTAAGCCCTAGTGGCCGCGCACCCTGGGAATGAACGTGTACAAAGTTAGCAAGACCACCATCCTATAGATATGGTTCACAAAGTGCCATACTGTCCTTGTGGTATCTGGAACTCAATACTTTGCACTAAACGCATGCGCAGATGAGTCTACGCGATACACTCACGATTAATAATTAGTTACCTCTCTTGTGAAGACCACAAAGGTTGTCTCAGAAAGCGCCATGCCTTCCTTATGGTATGGTTCTTCCTGGCACTAAACGCATGCGCAGATGAGTCTACATTGCTTCGGCGATTCTGAGAAAACGCACGCTTGTGAAGCTATTTAAAAAAAGCACGTCAGAGAGGGGGGATGAGGGGGTATCCCCCTTTCTCGGTTTTACTTGTTAAAACAATCACTCCTTTCGACAACATAAGGAGACCAATTTGAAAAGTAAGTGTGTCAAATTCAAACAAATCAATGTTCCAATAAAAGTTTAACATTCTTATTGTCCTACTCATCCATTTAAAAGTTCTGCCAGGTCCATTCGCTCCTCTTCTTCTATGTCGGGACGACTCTTGAGGTACCCATAGGGGTACGAAAAAAACGACTTTGGGTCAACCACTCTTTTGTCAAAGACAACTTTGTATCTTTTTATTTCGGTGACGGTGTTGAGGGTCTTGTTCTTTTTATCCCTGGTGATCTTGTGCGGGTTGAAGACCGGTATATCACGGGGGACATCTAATGGCTCTCTTACTTCAGAAATGACATTATCCTTCAAAGTCTCGAAGTTGAGATGGGCGGATCCTCTCACGTTCAAGGAAAAACCCCTTACTTTACAACAGGTTTTTCCCAGTTTCGTCTTGTAGGCATAGTTTTTTGGTCCCGCGGCGGCAAATTCCACAATGAAGTCATCATCGTCTAGCTCGTTTGTAAAGTCTCCTAGGTAATCACCCAACGGTAAGGAGGGTTGACCTTCTCCATGCTTGTAGATCAGAGAATCTGTGTCAAAATACAAGATCTGTTCGGGTTGTAGGATGGAAAGACCTTCTTGGTACAGCTTCAAACGGGCCCAGGTGGTGGTAAAGCAGGCCACAAATATGTTGATGTCCGGTTGAATGTTGGCGCAGTCCTCCTTGCACTTATGGACCACCTCCAGCATGTCTTGATTGACGACCCGAATGTCGTGGATGTCTCGAGAATCGTCTCTTAACAAGTCGTGAAACTCAGCTGCAGAGGTGAAGGCTTCCACTTGGCTCTTGTTGCCTCTCTGACCATACTTGCCCCAAAAACTATTGAGCATGATCTTGGCCAGGGATCTGCGTCCGGGATTCTTTTCAATCTTGTCCGGATCCAACTGGATGCCTTCTTTGAGAAAGAACTGTCTCAGGTATTCTTGGCGTTTGTCTGGATCGTCGCCCACCCACGAGGGCCACCCGCTCGCTTCCTGCTTCATCTTTAGGAAGGTGTTGACATACTCTTTAAACATGGTGTTGGATTTCCGGTCAAAGTGCCACACCTCGTGAATGTGTTCCACCACGTACCCTTGCTTGACGGCCTCTTCCAACTCGGGCGTGCACCACGTACCGGTCAGTTGGCGTTCTTGGGGGCTGTGAGCGCATTTGGAGGATCGTTGGGTCAATGGCTTGGGCTGCTCCACTTCCACGCAGGTACGGCAGAGGGGGAATGTCAGTTTACCCCCTTGGCGATAGGGCAACACGGGGCTGTACAACCCGTAGGGTGGCGTCACCGTACACTTTGCCAGACCGAAGAATTGTGAAATGTTCGTGTGTCCCGGTTCTAGGATCACTTCGGGATGCCCTTGAGGGTAGTCACAGTTTTTGTTGACAAATGGATACAACGAGGTAAAGTCCACGTACCGGATCTCCTCTTCAGGTTCGGCAAGGTCATAGAGGCGGACGGCATTGGTTCTACCGCCAAAGAACGCGTCTCGGGGCTCCAAGCGGGAGTTGATCGACAACGAGTCCACGAACGATTTCACCTCGGGATCACTGTCCTTGAGCGCTTTCCACTGGCATTCCCACATTTCTACCACGCGGTAACCCGCATCCCGGATCCGTTGCGTCTTTTGTTGCGTTTCCGCGTACACGTCCCTCAGACTTCTGTCGCCCATTTTCCGGTGCTTCTGATCGCGATTGGGAAAACAGTCAGGACAGCCGTGAAAGTAACAGCCGTGGAACTCGTAAACCGTGCGATCCTCGTACCCGTCGACGTTCAACAGACGACCTCCAATCCACAAGGCTCGTTCTCCGCCGTTCCTGGCGTGGCGGATGGTACCCTGCGTCTGGCTGTCTTGATAGAGCAACCATTCCAGCGAGACGTGCGAGTGAGGTTTGCCCTTGCCTTCCCAGCCTCGTACCGGTTCAGAAGCCAACGTCTGTTCTTGCATGCACTTGGTGCGGTAGAAGCGATTACAGGCGGAGGCAATGGTGAGGCATTGGTCCATGGGATCGAAGCCGGCAATGGCTTGAAACTCTGCCCGGAAGACCTTGCAACCTTCGTGCAACAGTTCCACGTCCGAGCGACAGTAGTCGACAAGTTCGTTCCGAAAGTGGAACTCGTAATTCTCCGCCACGCGTTCTTGGTACCACTTGTCGAATTCGGCTTTCCTGGCAGCGGACATTCCCTCTGGATCATAATAGTCTCTGGCAGGCATGCTGCCCACATAGTTTTGGTGTTCCTTCGTGTTGAAAAAGTGGGGGAAGAACCCCTTCTTTTGTTCGGTGAGGCCAAAGGCTTTGGGAAAGGTAGCAAGGCTCATCTGTAGAAAACACATGGAGTCTTTAAAGGTGATGTTGGGGATGGCCATGCTGATTATTTTGGCACCATTGACGACTTGTTCAGGGCAGATGGCTTGGTCGTACAACTCGTTTAGTATGAAATACGAGTCGTAGCCTTGGAAGTTATGAGCGACAGCTATGACGCGGTGTTGTTCGGCGATCTCCCTCAACCAAGCGAGAAAGTCTTTCACGCAAGTCTCTCCCTCAAAGGTTCTCCTCTCGTCGGTGTCTCCTCTCAGGGCGCAAATCAAGTTGGCCACGTGCTCGCCTTCTTCCTGCCTGGCTTCGGCGTCCCAACTGACGAACACGGGTGGTTGGTCTTCTTTGCGCTGACCAGCGCTGGTTCTCTTGCGGTTCTGTTTTTGTTCCACCTTCAGAGGATTTTGTATGTAGCACTGGTGGTAACGAAGATCTTGGTATTCCTTGCAGGACGGGCAGGAAGCATGGCCGCACTTGTGACTGTTTCTCAGTTCATAGTCACCGTAGGTCTTGAAACAACCCGCACACCGTTTGTGCTTGTCACACACACTGTTCCTCTTGTCTCGGGCCATGTCTTTGCCCGTGTCGGTGCGACTCTTGTGCAATTGAAGACAGCGGGTTCCAAAAAAGTCCCGTTGACAGTCTGTACAGTTCACCCTGGGTACAGCGTGGGCTCTCTTCCATTCGTGGCAATCGGTCTGATGGCAGGCGGCGCACCTGGCACCCGGGCAGCGGTGTTCCTTCCGATTGTCGTGCGAAAACCCTTTTTCGCACTGGGTACAATAGTAACTCTTGCCAAAAAAACCGCCTAGGGTGGTACAGCCGTGGTAATGGTCATGGTGTTTGATCAAGATCAAACGTTTGTCGTCGGGGCGTTGTGCTCCTTTGAAGATGATCTGGTAGCCATGTTGGACAGACACCACCACAATCTGGTAAGCGTTCAAGTGGGCTTGAAATTTGGCCAATTCGTCCAACCCGCAAGGACCTTCTGGCACGTCTGACAAACGGTGTAGTTCCCTGGCGGCCCTTTCCTGTACTGTATCGCACTTCCTTAAGTTGGAGTAGTACCAATGGTCGGTACCGAAATCGGCACGGGCCTTCATCATCACCAAGGCACGGGCACAACATAACTGGTCGGTGTTTTTGATTTTGAGCACTGATCTTTTTTTGTCCAATATATCCTCGATGGGGTCCAAACCGGGTTTGTGTTTCTGGTTGTCTCCCCCTCTGCCTGGATCTTGTATGTGAGACACGTTTAGGTTGAACGTGTCGTCGACTTGAAAAGTCTGATTACTGTTCAGCATGTCACTGATTTGTTTTAACAACTGTTGGGCAGCGACGGTGTTTTCTCTCCACTCTCCCACTCTCAGCCGTCTGGAATGAAAAGCATTTTGAATCCTGTTACTGTTGATGTTGATCAACAAGTGATCGTCATCTCCAACGGCTCCATCATCCAAGATGTGTTGCTGCACGGCTCTCTGCAGGGCTCTGGCAATCTGCTGCACCAATATGGGTCGCGGTCCTAGGGGAGCGGATTCCACTGCGGCACCACCACCACCTGTCTGCACCAATCGTCCGGTAAAGTTTCTGATGTGGAGACCAAATCTCCTGACTCGCCGATCTACATGGGCTCTCAGTTGAAATTCAAAAGGAACATCCATCTTGAAACAAAGGAAACAAGGTAATGAATGTCCGTAATTTTCTGTTTTACTGTACAGCTCATTAGAATATTACACAGCATATTAGCATACGAAAAACGGGTTACACGAATTCACTCTACTCTAATAACTAGTTACCTCTTCCTCGGAGTCTTCTTGACTTTGAATACCGCGCTGTTCACCACTTGTGCTTGCACCCTGCGATGGCCAAAACATGGTATTAATAAAAAAACGCACGTGAATTGAACACGACCAAACGCATCTCATCAACGTACCTCTTCCAATCTAGCCCTCTTGGGACTTTCTTCGACCATCTCAGGTTCCATAATTTCTCCTTCAACCTCTTCTTCTATCTTACCAGAGTCTTCTTTTTCTCCACCAGTCTTCTCTTTTTCCATATCTTGATGAGCGCTCAGACCAAACAAAGTTTGCGAGTGACAAAAGTCAAGCGGAGCTCTCGTTATATAGAGAGAATTAACCAATCAGCTTTTATTTTTTATTATAACCAATTAAATACTCGGTCCATTCTTTTTCGAGGTGACGTGTACAGAATCAACCAATGAGATCTCATGATCAATGTCGCCCACGTGACGGGATTTTCCCCACAAGGGTAAAATCCCAAGCTGACGGGATTTTCCCCACAAGGGTAAAATCCCAAGCTCACGGGATTTTCCCACAAGGGTAAAATCCCGGGATTTTCCCCCAAGGGAAAAATCCCGACGCACGCGCGTGGAGAATCTTTCTCGGAATTCTCGGAACCCGCGTGTGTTCATTCTCGGAAAAGTACAGTAAAAACGGACAAAGTTTTCTTGTCGGATTACAGCTCTTTTCCAGAAGGATGTAAGCTTTAAGGTGAGCTAATGTCTCCATACTCTACTGTACAAGACGAAGAGCGTTTGATAAATTGTATTTACTGCAAAAAATAAATTTGGTTACGTTGTAAATCTTGACGAGTGGTTTGTTTTTGTTCGTGCGGCCATCATGAACCGTGCATAGTAAAGAAGAAGAAGGTTTTAGACCCGTTCATTTCGTTCAAGGTTTTTTGGTCTAGTTGTGTTTATGGTCAAAAAAAAGAAGAAACCGAACTTTACGAATGAACAAGTCGTTTTTGGTGGACTGAATTATTCTTTTAAGCGAAATTGCTCGCGCAGTTGTCGTTGTCTTTCGTAAACAACGACAACTTCAAACGCCTTCATCTTTTCTTTTCGCGGTCCCAAAATCGAAGGAACATCCCACTATGATTCAGAAAAAAAATAAAACCTAGCCACCTAGAAGTGAAGCTTAAACGTTGTAAATCCTAAACAAGTGTGTCAACGACTTTGTTGTGATTTTTCACCGGTCGCGAAAAAAATATAATTGTAGCGTGCAGTTCATTCGGCCGTTGTTCAAATGTTTTTTTCTTGAAGAAAAATGTTTTTGCGGCTTTTAAATCAAAGAGATGTCCAACCATGAATGGTATTAATTTAGTAAAACGCAAAGCAAGCCATTGAGCCGACTCTTTCGCACTTTTTAGACTCTAAACAAGTGTGTCAACGACTTTGTTGTGATTTTTACCGTTCGCGAAAAAATATAATTTTAGCGTGAGGTTCGTTTGGCCGTTGTTCAAATGCATTTTTCTCGAAGAAAAATTTTTTTTGGCGGCCCTTATATCAAAGGGACGTCTAACCATGAATGATATTATTTCGATGAATGTTATTGAGCCAAAAATTTCATATTTTTGGACTCTAAGCATAAGTGTCATCGACTTTGTTGTGATTTTCACCGTTCGCGAAAAAATATAATTTAGCGTACGGTATTTGTTGTTGTTTAAATGCGTTTGTTTGTTTGTTTTTGCGGCCCTGAAATGAAAGGGACGTCCAACCATGAATGATATTATTTTAGTGAATCTCAAAGCAAGTCATTGAGCCGGATCTTTCACATTTTTACACCCTAAACAAGTGTGTCAACGAGTTTGTTGTGATTTTTCACCGGCCGCTAAAAAATATAATTGTTGTAGGTGGTTCATTCGGCCGTTGTTCAAATGTTTTTTCTCGAAGAAAAATTATTTTTTCGGCCCTTAAATCAAAAAGGACGTCCAACCTTAAAAGATATTATTTCGATGTAAGTTATTGAGCCGACTCTTTCGCATTTTTTTTTAGACTCTAAACAAAAAAGTGTCATCGACTTTGTTGTGATTTTCACCGCTCGCGAAAAAATATAATTTAGCGTGCGGTATTTGTTGTTGTTGTTTAAGCGATTGAATCCCATTACTCTCGTAATTCAGTTTCGGCATGGAGCAATTCTTAAATTTATTTAACAACAAAAGTCTGGTACCATAACCAGAAAGCATGACATTCAGTCATTGGACAATGTCCTTCGTTTAGATGTAAACCGCAACTAGGTAAAGGTTCTACAATGGTCTCTTTCAACACGTCGTATTTCGGACATCCGTACAGTTCTAAATTCACGCTAGGAATGTTCAGTTTGTTCAACAAGTCTCTTTCTACGTGTCCTCCCTTGTAAGCCACCACGGTTCTCTCGGGGGTTTTGGTCTCCTCGTACAAATCCCACATCACCTCCTCCACCCTGTCATACTCGTAGGCCTTTTCTTCCTTTCTGGGTTGATACGTCAGTCCGTGCACGTTGTATTTGACGTAAGACACGGTTTTTCTGTCTCTGGAAGATAAGTTGTACCACGACATTCTCATGTAGAAAGCATGGCGTCCGAACTTTTCTTGCCAAGTGTAATAACCCAACTCGCGTACTCGAAACGTCTTCTCCACAAAGTAACCTTCCAAGTCCAAGATCATGCACACGTTTTCCGGAGTCATGCCAGAGCCAACTGCACTCTGATGCTTGACGTAGAATATATATGAAAATGTTTAAACTGTAAATCTCAATGATCCAAATTAGGATATTGTTTCTGGGAAATGCATCTCAGATACAGTTGATTTCTCAGCATTTTCTCTTCATCCGAGTCGTACTTTACGCCAGCCAATTCCGGGGGGAGAATAATTTTCCCTTCTCCATCCACCCAAAACTTTTGCTCTTGACACTGTTTGACCAATGACTCGTCCAAGGGAAGATCACCAATCCAATCCTTGACCGGGGGTGGGTAGTGTTGTACTTTGAAGGCGGGTCTCCCATCCAGAATTCGTTGCGGTTTATCCACCACGTCTTGTCCTCTTCTGGGGTATCCAAATTCGTCCCTAGAGTCAAGTCCAGACCTTCTCGAGTAGAGGGGATCCTCGTTTCCCACATATTCCTTTCCTTCCAGCCAGGCTTTGATCTTGCCAAACGGAAGACTGTCTGCCCATTGGAAGAACCGACATTTCCCTTTTCTGCACTTGAGGTAGATCCTGTCCGGGTTGCTCTCTGATTTCGACATGCTCAGAATGAGACTCTCGTTGCAGTAACATTTCATCTTATTCATGTTCCAATAATAGTAAGCCGGTAAATGTTGATTGACCGCCACCACGTACTGGTCAATGTGGGCGCTACCGGTGCAAATGAAACAGATGGTGCCTTCGCTCGTGTGGGGACAAAAGTAGAACTCCCATCCCCCGTCCGTCATTCTCTTGGTCAGCGGTTCTTTGTGGACGGGGCAAACCGGGTCGCGCTGCGCGTCGTCAAAGGTCTGTTGCAGGAACTGGTCGGGGTCGAAAATTTCCCCCTCCTCCAACATTTCCTCTTTCAACTCCATCTTCTTCTTTGTAGGATGTCTCTTTTTACGGGGGACTTTAGGTTTCTTGGGAGTCCCTCTCCTCTGTCGCTTTTTTCTGGGTTCTGCTACGTCCATGGTGCTCTCGATGCTCCAACTGAGGACTAACAGGAGACAACACGGCGCTTTTATACTCTACTCTCGGATGACGTCAATACGCACGAACCAACCAGAGAGGTAACACGTGACCTCTTCCGACCAATTGGCAATGACCTAGGTGACGTCATCCAACGTATAAAAAGAGCTGTGCGTCCATTTGACGACTCAGTTGGAGCGATGGAAAGCACAGAGAGCGATTCCAGCCAAACTCAAACTCAAACCCCACAAGTCAACGGTGTCTTTGTACAAGGAGATCCCAAGGACTGGGAACCATTGCCTTACTATAGGGATCTTAAAAGGGACGATTATCAATCGGACGAAGATTACCTATTGGAGCGCGCGAAACGTGGCATGGAAGCAGGCTACACGTTTATGCAGTGTCAAGAGCATTGGATGTGTGATCTGGAGAGTGCATTACACAAAGGTTCGGCCGAAGCAAGCCAAGAGCAGTGACATGGGTACGAGAAAAAACTGGATAGACCTGGAACAACGACTCTTCTACACCAATTGTACAAAGCTAGAAAAAAAGATCCAGACCGACACGGGAATGAGTACGTTGTCGTTAGACTTTCCCACCACCACCACCATACCCGAAAACATTCCAAGGAGAGTCTATGTCTTCGAGGACATGGTGAAAGAGCGCGGGTGTGCCAAGAACCGCGTCACCGAAAGTGAATGGCTCAAAGAGAACCCTCACTGGAAGGGAGCCGTCCTAACGACCCTCAAAGACATTGGGCACGGTTATCTCTGGGATAGACATTGGAATGAATTTGTTTACGTGCCATTGCAGCGAGCCTTTTTCTTCGCGACGTCTCGCAAACCGCCGCCCATTGGCAATGGCGTCTCGTTCTGGTTGAACGCGAACGTCGGCGACTTTGACGACCGGAGTGGTTTAGAAGATCTCATCGCCCCGTTGAGAGCGAGTGTAGCCCTAAGCCAGACATTGTCTGCTTACTTGAAACAACCCATCACGGTCGACGCAAACACGTACGAAGAACTGTGCAACCAACTGGCAACTCAAGTAAAATTGCAACGCCTAGAAAGCAATCGCTGGCAAGAAATTGCGGATAGACTGTTAGACAGAGATCTCTGCAACCGTTGCGCCATGGATAAAGACGAAGCTTACCTGGGCGACGACTACCAAAAAGCCAAACTGTGGAGACCTAGAAGTTGCGAAACATGTACAAAATCTTTTGATAACATATTTATTGATGCAGGCTATTTAAATTGACGTTGTATAAATAAAAGTTCATTTGTCATGGATCTGTATGGAAAGTGGGAGTGGTTGAAAAGATTGTGCGAGAAAGCGTATGCTGAATTTGGGAGGGGTATAGATATACCGAAAGATACGAGTGACTCCCCCTTGAGAGTGTTCGAAGCCACCCACATAGAAAACAACTATTTCAGATTGATACCGTTTATATTATGGTTGAGACATTTCAAGGATCCAGCCGAGCTGTTTGCTTCTATTTACAAACTTCATCCGACCACGATCGAAGAAGCAGCTCATAAATTACACGGCACTTATATGAGGGTGATCAGAGCGTCGTCGACATGCCAAAGAAGCTGAAAAAGGATGAAAAAATACTTTCGGACTACCACGATCCCAGTCAACCGGGTAGCTTGGGTGGGATAGCAAGATTCGCCAAATCGCACAAGATATCCGTCGACACAGCCAAAAAAGTATTGGAGCGCGATTTGGGTTATACCCTTCACAAACCGCGCAGACGTCGTTTCGCCACGTTACCGGTCCTGGTGTTTAACGTCGACCAGCAGTGGGTAGCCGATTTAGTGGAAACGCAACCGTTGTCCAAATACAACAAGGGTCACAGATATCTACTCAACGTGATCGACGTCTTGTCTAAATATGCTTGGGTGGAACCCCTAAAAGACAAGACGGGAAAAACGGTGTCGGGCGCCTTTGCCAAGATTTTGAAACGAGCCGATGGACGCAAACCTCAGAACCTACAGACCGACGACGGGAAAGAATTTTACAACAAGACGTTTGCCGCGTTGATGAAACGGGAAGGTATCCACCACTTTTCCACGGCCGGAGATACCAAAGCCAGCATCGTGGAACGCTTCAACCGCACTCTCAAGGAACGCATGTACCGATACTTTACCGCCAAGAACACGCTCAGTTACCTACCTGTACTCCAGGCCTTGGTGAAAGGTTACAACGGATCCCACCATCGTAGCATCGGCACCAGCCCCGAGACAGTGAATGCGAGTAACGAGACAAAAGTGTGGGAACGTCTGTACGCGAAGAGATTGTCGTCGCGTAAAAGAGAACGAAAAACCCCGCTAAAAGTAGGAGAACGCGTGAGATTGAACAAGAAATTTCGCACGTTCGAGAAAGGGTATTTACCCGGCTGGACCGAAGAAGTGTTTGTGATACGAGAGGTGCGTCGGGGACCACCCGTCACGACTTACAAGATCCAAGAGTTGGACGACACCCCCCTTCGCGGTACGTTTTACAAGGAAGATCTACAAAAAGTCGCAGTGTCCGACGACGATGTCTTCAGGGTGGACAAGATCGTCAAACGAAAAGGAAATAAAGTCTTGGTGCACTGGAAAGGCTGGCCAGACAAGTACGACAGCTGGATCGAGAAGACGGCTCTAAAAAAATCATGAGCCACGAGGAAGGATTTTACGTCACGTTACCCAGTCACAGCAGCGGAACCGAGTTTCCAGAGAATAGAGCAAACTCTTTCAAGGTGCGATTACCTCACCCGCTACGATTGGAAGGAACCGGTTGGAAAGTGGGATTGAGTAGCATTTCCGTGCCAGATGCCAGCATCGACTTAACTCGCTTTAAGTCGTTCAAGTTTCCTCTCTTGAGTGCCCAGTGGATGCTCAAGCGCAAAGACAATGAGGGTCACGTGCAAAGCAAGTCGGTGACCACCGATCTGACGTTCCAGGACATTCTATATGACGACAACATCGTGGATGGCCTCAGTTTCATGAAAGCCCTGGTCTTCAAGTTCGATCAAGTCAAAGAATACAAGCGTATCGTGGGAGACTTGACCAAGTCGCCCGATAATGGAAAGCAGTGGGAATATACTTTCAAGTGGGAAGGTGAAGAACTAGTCCTCGACAACTCGAATTTGGACGTCTCGGAAGTGAAAACTGAAGGCGTCCCATACTACATGTCTTTCAACGAGGATTTGGCCTTTGACATGGGATGGGTAAAAAAGGACGAGAAAGAAAACGTGTTTCTCGGGCCGAACCTGAAGCCGGAATGCCACCACGCTACGATACCCGATCCCATAGACGTGGATGATTTTGGAGAGGGCAAGAAAAATTTCTGGGTTGTTGAGAATGGACAGCTTTTCTTGAGTTGCTATTGTAACTGGCGCTTTGTGAAACTCAACAGAGCCTTCCAAAAAGTGATTGGAGATGCATCGCGTACGCTTTTCGTTTACTCAGATGTGGGTGGTAGTTCCGTGGTGGGAAATCAAGTCACGGATCTGTTGCGGGAAATTCACTTTCAACGTGAAGGAAAAGGGATCAAGTACTTTGAACCTCTCCACATACAATATATTCCACTCCGCAACCAGATTGTGGACATTATTGAAACGCAAGTGAGCGAGACTACAGGTAAACTGGTGGATTTTGGCGAAGGCAACACGATCGTGACCTTACATATCAAGCGAACATGAGAGGCGGTGCCCTGACGCGTTTCACACCCGATCCTCCACCTCAAGAGGGGAACGGATTTTTGGTCGACATCGTGAGAGAGTCTCTGGGTGGAGCCGTGAGAGGATTTAAGAGTGGGCGCGGCGTCGCGGACCGCATTCGTAAAGCGGGTCAAGGAGCCAAGAGTGGTCCTAAACGAGTCGTGAAACGCAAACTGAAAAACGTCATAGAACGAAACGTCAAGAGAAAACTGAACGACATCTTTGCAGAAAAATGAATCCCGTTTACTCGCGATCGTCCAGACTGGTCCGATCCAAACGCGCTCCCGTCAGACAGCGGGGAGAAGGATTCTCACTGGCACTTTTGAACCAGGCCTTGTTGGGACAAAAGAGGCGACGACGAAAAGTACAAAAGGGCGGGTGGATAGGTCCCGAGGTCAGAAAGCCTCCTGGCTACGACTGGATACAGACCTTACGGAAGCGCCGTGCAAGAAGGAAGAGAAGACGATGACCGAAACCATCTCGAGCGCCTACCCGCAGTCGAGACGCGAGGCCAATCCTCGATTGGATCTATTTGCCGTACCACCGACAGACGTCAGCGTCTCGTCGTATCGGATGGTCCCCGTTCAGACCTACACCACAGGCATCAATCCGGTGGAGTTTCAGATCGACCCCCAAGAAGATTACATCGATCTCAGCCGTAGCTTTTTCGAGGTAGAATTGCAACTGAAGAAAGACAACGACGAGAACGTGGCAGCTGCCGACAAGCTGTGGCCCGTCAACAATCTAGCCCATTCTCTGTTCAAGCAAATCAGCGTGCGTCTCAACGGTACTCTCATCAGTCCCCAAACGGACACGTACCATTACAGAGCCTTCTTGGAAACGTTGCTGAATTACGACAGACGTGATGGAGAAACCATCTTGAAACCTCAAGGATGGTACAATCATATCGATTTCCCAGCCACGTGGACGGACAATAACACGAACACTGCAGCCAACGCTGGAGCTGGACACGCAGACTATGTAGCCCTGACCGCCAATCACAAGGAGGCTCTCAAGAACTCTAAAGCAGAACAAGCCAATTACACGGAAGGCAAGCGACACGTGTTGCGTTTCAAACCCCTCATCGAAGTGTTTCATCTGAGCAAGTTGTTGGTACCCAGAGTGCAGATAGGAATACAGATGTACTTCAATTCTCCCGACGTGTTCTTGAACGGAGTGGGTCTGGCAGGAAAGTTGACGGCCGAGGAAGTCAAAGTTCGAATGTACCTGTGTCAAGTGCGTCTCAATCCCACGACGTACAGGAGACTGATGGATGAGATGACCACCAAGAGTCAAGTGGTGAGTTACCCGACCGTGAGAAGCGAGATTCGGACCTTCAACATGCAGGGAGATCAACGACGGTACGAATGCACCAACTTGTTCCAAGGAAGAATTCCCAACCGCGTGATCGTGGGTATGGTACTGTCCACAGCCTTCACCGGGAACGTGGTCAACGATCCCTTCTGTTTTCAGAAGTTTGGAATGAGCAGCATAAAACAACTCGTGGGAGGAGAAGAGTATCCTTACGAGACGCTAGAGTTGGTCCACAACGATGGCACCAAAGATCTCAGAGGGTACCACCGTTTCTTGCAAGCCACCGGTTGCCTGTGCAAGCAGCAAGGAAACATGGTGAGAGGTGACGATTGGGGACAAGGAAAGAATTGCACGTTGTTCGTGTTCGACAACGTGGCCAATGGATGCGTGGACAGTTACAGGATGAACCCCAAGCAAGCCGGAAATCTACTAATAGAATTGAACTTTGGAGCCAACCCAGCTGTGAACTTGACCATCATCGTGTACGGAGAGTTTGAGAATCTCTTGGAGATAGACAAAAACAAAGCCGTGTTGTACGACGTGTACCAGCGTTAGTGATGGAGAAAGTGACTTTGAATAACGTGCAGTTGGATCAGTTGGCCAGACATCACCCTTGGTTGAAACCTTACTTTTACGGGACGGTGGCCTGCGATCGATTACCTCGCAAACCACTCAAGACGGAAGCCCGTGGGTACATCGTCAACACCGATCCCCACTACATGCGCGGTCGGCATTGGATCGCTCTGTGGACGAATGGAAACGTGTGCGAAGTGTTGGACAGTTACGCCTTACCCTTGGAGGTGTACCAGACGGCGCAACCGTTGCAAGATTGGTTGGACGCTCATTGGAAGTACGTGGAGCGCAACGGACAGAGTCTACAATCGTTGTACAGTCAGAGCTGCGGCGATTACGCGTTGATGTATCTCATCGATAGGGCCGAAGGACGTAGCATGAGTCAATTCGAAGCAAGATTCAAGAAACACGATTACGTGTACAATGATCATAAAGTTGGGCAAATGTTGAAGACATTGATCTTAAAGGAAAGGTCGTGGCACAAAATTTGTAAGATGGAATACCATCAAGATTGTGAACCGTCTCTCTGCGGTGTAAGACACTTGTTGTTGTGAGATGACAAATAAAAACGTTGAAATGAATAAGGTGTGTGTCGTCTGTCGCTCGGGATTCGTTGCAGACTTTTTTTCTGCAACATGCTTATATCATTGCTCGTTTTTTGACGAATGTCATTTCGCCATGGAGCACGGTGAAGCCTTTAGCTTTCGGATGCCCTCTAGCATTTTGATCGTGGGCCCCTCTAGCTGCGGAAAGACTTGTTTTACCGAGTCGGTACTTTTGAATCACTCAAAAGAGTTGTTTAGTACACCCCCTGAGACCATTCATTACTGTTTTGGGGCTTGGCAAGACGGTTTCGCGAACATGAAAAAGCGAGGCGTGAAATTTCACGAAGGGATTCCCGAAGAAGTAGATTTGACCAAATGGTTTCCCCGTGGAGGGGTGATGGTATTGGACGATCTGATGGAAGAAGGAGGAAACGACAAGAGAGTATTGGATCTGTTCACCAAACTTTCCCACCACAGGAACATCACCGTCCTGTACTTGTGTCAAGACATGTTTCCGCCGGGAAAATACGCCAAGAGCATTTCTCGAAATGCGCATTACATCGTGGCTTTCAAGAACCCTCGCGATCAATTGGGCATGAGGAATTTACTGTTACAAGCGTTTCCCTCCCGATGGCAAGATGTGATGGACGTCTACACCAAGACGACGGAAAGACCCTTTGGTTACATGGTATTGGATCTACACCCTGCCAGTGGCGACGACAGACGGATTTTTAGCCACCTCTTAAAAGACGAGGGATGCATGAGATGTTACAGATTCGTTCGAGATGTTCGTACGTAACGATCACGTGTGGCTCGCGTTCTTGGACCTGTGCGGTCGTCATTTCGAGCGTATGAGAGAAGAGGACATGGACTACGACGCCATGCAAACCGTGCTACATTTGGCCGAAAAGCGCCAGATGTGGAAATTCGTGAGAGAATATAACGAGACTTACTTCAGCGAATTGATCCAGACATTAGAAGAAAGAGCTAGAAAAACATGTCAAGACATTCGCCAGCAGGAGTAGGAACCAGTCCTAGTGCCATTCCGATCGTCAACGTCAACCGAGGTGGATTGGAACAGACATTGGATCGAATCGACCCCATAGTCCTAAGACGGTACTTGGATCAATTACCGTCTCCTGCAGTAGGTACGGGGACTTTGAGACCTTCTTCCTCGAGGTCCAACGTACCTGCAGGTCAAGGAACGCTAACGGGTGGTCCACACCGATTGAATCAAGTCGACATGCAACGTCAATTGCAAATGCTGTTCAACGATCAACGTCAAGTGGCGGCTGGACGTCGCATCGCAGGCATCACCACGACAAACACCATCACTACGACCTATAAAGACGGGGGACGACCAACCGTTCGTCGTACCTCGACGAGAGTGAGCCATTAAAGATGTCCCTACTAAACGGTTCAAAGACGAGCTTGGATCCAGACCTGTTACACAGATTGGACGGATTGTATACCTTTTACCACAAAAAGTGGTGGTGTCATCGTCAAATGTTTTACCATTTTAAGTGGTGTCATGCTTCATTGAACGCTTTGGCTTTATTCATCGTGGCAGCGGGTATCATTGCGGGTTCCCTTACAGAAAATAGTGTTATTGTGGCATGCCTAACTTCAGCTGGGACTGTCGTCAAGGGCTGGAACGATTTCAAGAAATATTCGTTCAAAGTGGACGTATGTCGTTTTGCCTACACCACCTACGACAAGACGTTGATCGAATTAAGAACGTACGCGCGCGGTCTTCCGATGGACGAACTAGAAGGATTCTTGATCAAGATGCAAACTCTAGATGACACGATCACCGATTTCACGCCGCCCGTGGCCGACAAGTACGTGCAAGCGTACGAACGACAACACGATAAATCCGAAGGTACCCCCGTCTGAAGTGACAGTTATGGTAGGATGGGAAGAACGAAACGTAAGGCCAGAAGAAAGAGGCAGCGAGGTGGGGCTCTCGCGAGACGTAAACATCGTTTGGTGGACAAGATAGCCGAGGGGGCCAGCATGTTTCTCTCGGGTCCTTCACCCACATTCTTCACGTTGGGTGGTAAATTGGCCAGTCAAGGATTTAAAGGGATAAGGGATAATGTAAATCATTATAGACGTAGACCGCGACGACGATAGGACCATGAGGAGAAAGAAACGTGTGACGCAAAGGCGGAGACGTGCTGGCAGGAGAAAAATAGAACAGAAGGGTGGTATTTTACCCTTAGCAGCCTTGATACCAGCTTTGATCGCGGGAGGAAAAGCAATCGCTTTGGGTGCTGCATCGGGTGCTGCAGGTTGGGGTGCAAAGAAAGCCTTGGATGCAGCCACTCGAAAGAAAAAGAGATAAAAACACTATAAGAGGATGGGGGCATTGGGCGTCACCGGTAGTTACAACAGACTGCATTCTGTGACAAGATGGTGCGAAGAAGAAAGATAGTAAGGAGAAGACGAAAACAACCTAAAAGAGGACCCGTGTGGAGAGGAGAGGGTTTATTGGACATACTCAAGTTTGCCGGCAAGTTGGGTTATAAAATGGGAAAGGACAAACGCTATAAGAGGATGGGGGCAAAGGGCGTCACCGGTAGTTACAACCGACGTCCAGCCCCGTGGGAAGTATGAATCGATTACGTCGACAGCGTCCGTTCTTGGAGAGCATTCTGAGAGAAGCCAATCGGTTCAAGCGAGAAGAGATGTTACAGCACGCCAACGCCGATCAGATCAACGCCGTGAGTGAGATGGTATTGAATTTGCTCAAGAACCGCATTCCGCTCAGTCCACCGATCACCGCCAAGCTGCGACGATATAAGAAGGTCTTGCGCGAACTGGGTAAGCGCAGAAACTCGTTGAAGAGAAGGCGAGAAGGTCTCCTGTCACAGAAGGGTAGTGGGTTTTGGAAAGGACTGCAACAGATCTACCAAGCATGTCTCTGCAAAACACCCTCCAGACAATGATGAAAATGTTACGCGAATCGGCGGACAGAGAAGCAGAGTGGGAAAAGAGAGCAGACCATTGGCACAAAGCCTACGCCCGCGTCAATCATGACTATTTGGCTTTAAAATACGACGCAGAGTGCGAAGATTGCATTCGAGAGAGGCAAGAGACTCCGGAAGGAAAGACCCTAGTACTGTGCCAGGAGTGTAGCGACAAGTGTACATCGAGAAGCGACTTGAAAAGGCGCATAGACAAGTTAGAAGAGGAAGTTCGTTACTGGCAAGGGTGTTACGAAAGCTTGTTGGAAGAATACTTCAAAGATGACCGAGGAAGTCGTGATGGTTCCCGCTAAAGACTTGAATCGTTTGGTGCAATATTACAAAGGCGAAATCACGGACAATGCATTGTTGAACAAAGCGGCTCGCATAGCAGCCGAAAGTCACTTGCTGTTAAAAGATAAATCCGTTCCCGACGGTATCGCCGTGGCACGAGTGAAACCTCTCGCTCGCGAACGGGCTCGTTTGACCAAACGGATACGTCAATTTCCCATGGGAGGAGTAACAGCCAGACGGCCGGGCGAAGAAGCGGAGGAGGAGGAGGAGGAATTGGAGAATGTGGGTTTGGTGACGGGACCCGTGGAGACCATGTTGAAACAACTCATAAAAGGAAGTGCCAAGAAATCACCTCCCACAGTCACCCCGAAGGCGACAAAGAAAGCAAAAACGGCACCTGCGGGCAAACCGACATTGGCAGAGAGATTCAAGAGTTTAGAAGAGAAACTAAAGACGAGGAAAAAGCCAGCTGTGCGAAAAACGGAAGCCGAGAAACTGAAACCATTACCCGGTTGGGAAGATTGGGCCAAAGGCAAAAAGTTGAGACGAAAATTGGAGTATGACGAAGACCAAGAAGAAGAAGACTGAAAAAAAGACGACACAGCGTCGACAACGCGGACGTGGGATCGACATTCAGAAGTGGCTCGGCAAGACTGGAATCGAATTTCACTGGCCCGGTTATCAGTACATGGGTCCCGGAACCAAATTGGCCAAGCGATTGAAACGCGGGGACCCGGGCATCAATCGATTAGACAAGATCGCCAAACAGCACGACATCGATTACAGTCACGCCAAGAATCTAAGGGACAAGTGGAAAGCCGACGAGAAAATGATTAAAGCCATCAACAAATTACCTGGAAGTAAAACCATGACGGAACGCATTGTCAAACGAATCATGCAAGCCAAGAAAAAGTTGAAACTTTAATGTTGTTGAACACAATAAAGACGTGGTTAAACGTTTACATGTTGTCGTATGTGCATTCGATCACCGACTCGAGCAAACAAACAAAACTCTCGTACTCGTTCCCAGTACACCCGGGAAAGGAGGATACCCCCTCATCCCCCCTCTCTGACGTGTTTCTTTTTTTTTTTAATACTTCACAAGCGTGCGTTTTCTCAGAATCGCCGACCTAGAAAAAGCAATGCAGACTCATCTGCGCATGCGTTTAGTGCCAGGAAGAACCATACCATAAGGAAGGCATGGCGCTTTCTGAGACAACCTTTGTGGTCTTCACAAGAGAGGTAACTAATTATTAATCGTGAGTGTATCGCGTAGACTCATCTGCGCATGCGTTT
The DNA here is from genome assembly GCF_052425735.1 of Oculina patagonica. NCBI lineage: Eukaryota > Metazoa > Cnidaria > Anthozoa > Scleractinia > Oculinidae > Oculina > Oculina patagonica. The sequence goes on along the minus strand of NC_135758.1, from coordinate 34,196,273 downwards.
AGTGCAAAGTATTGAGTTCCAGATACCACAAGGACAGTATGGCACTTTGTGAACCATATCTATAGGATGGTGGTCTTGCTAACTTTGTACACGTTCATTCCCAGGGTGCGCGGCCACTAGGGCTTAGGGAACATTGACACAAGGAAAAAAAAATATCCCCAGCGAGGACTCGAACCTCGATTGCCTACCTCAGCGGCAGGAGTGATACCCGTTACACTACCGGGGCTTTAGGACCACTTGTTACCGTTTTTTAGTGTCTTGTACCTTAACATAAAAAACCTGTTATTAAAAAACCTGTTTTTACACCTATTTTCTTGTCTTGTCGTTTTTCGCGCAAGGACTGGGACTGAGTTCATTTCCACCGTCCGGGGCCTGGGACCGACACTCCAAACACCCTGGGGCCGACTCCTATGACGTCATCACACCCCTAAGTCACGTGGTTTTCTCTTTTACGCGCCTATTTTCTTGTCTTGTCGTTTTTTTTTTTTTTTTTTTTTTTTTTTTTTTTTTCGCGGGGACTGGGACCGAGTTCATTTCCACCGTCTGGGGCCTGGGACCGACACTCCAAACTTCCTGGGGCCGACTCCTATGACGTCATCACACCCCTAAGTCACGTGGTTTTTCCTTTTACGCATTTTTACACCTATTTTCGGATTTTTTTTCGCGCGGGGACTGGGGCGAGCGCTTTTGGCCGCCGGGGCCTGGAACCCACCCTCGGACACCCTGGGACCCACTTCTATGACGTCATCACCCCTCTAAGTCACGTGGTTTTCCCTTCTACGCATGCGCAGAAATACTGCTCTGTGATTGGTTAGGTCCCTATCTAAGCGGTCCTTACTACTAACAAGAAACTAAGTTGTTTTTGACCTACCAAAAGCCTCATCATGCTGTTAGTGCTAGTACTATTAGTCGATGGATTAAGTCTACTCTAAAGTTAGCTGGTATTGACACATCAAAGTTTAGTGCTCATAGCACACGAGCTGCTTCTTCTTCTGCAGCTAAGAAAGCAGGTGTGCCTATTATGGACATCCTTAGCACTGGGGGATGGTCCTCTGAGCGTACTTTTGCGAGGCATTATCATGTTCCAATTGTTAAGAAGAACACTTTTGCCGAGGCTATTTGTAACTTGTAAAGAAGAACAATTTTACTGAGGCTATTTGTAACTTGGGTTGTGATTAAAGAGGTTTGTTGTTATGTTGGTGTTTGTTAGCCTGTATTTATCATGGCTTCAAAATCTCACATGATCCCTCAAGCAGATGACGTAGAAGGATTAGAAAATTAAACGAGACTTACCTGGAAGTCGAAGTTTGATTGGGATTCTTCTACGTCATCTTAGGCTTGAGGGATCAGGTGCCCGCCCAAGTACTGGTCCCTCCCTCTGTATTTACTCGTAATGATAAATACAGGCCATACTCTTTGAAGACTGAAGCACGCATGCGCGCTGCAATCTCACCTGATCCCTCAAGCCTAAGATGACGTAGAAGAATCCCAATCAAACTTCGACTTCCAGGTAAGTCTCGTTTAATTTTCTAATTTCTTTTTAACTTTCGAAACTTAAACGAAACCTTCAACAACCCGAAATCACATTAAAATTATTTTGCTTTATTTGGAATTGAAAATCATAGGGTTGTAGAATTGAAAGAATGTACAGAATTCATAGAATTGAAACTGGTAGACACCAATTTCTAAAATTACCAGAACACTTAAGAATCTGTAATATTTGTTTCGAATGGGGCCGAGTAAAATTAAAGACAGCGACTCGGGCAATTTCTGCAACTTCTGAAACACAAGTGATATTAATCGTTAATTTTACGAGGAAACATGTGATGACTTGTTTATGACATAGAGAGCAAAATTATCTAGGTGCGAAGCTACTTTAGCCGGCGGAAAGAAGATGCCTTCGTAAAATTACACAGATAAACGACAAGATCAAGCAAACCCTTTCGCTCAGAACAAAATAACGTCGACAGTTGAACTTATGTAAGCTTAATTCTTAATGTAAGTCGTGAAAAAAGAAGAAACAAGCGTACTCAATGAGGCAAATAAAACGTAATTTTATTCACCTGTTTGAAAGGTTTGAAGCTTTCGACTGTAAGGTGTTGACACGTCAATCCTCGGACATCGATAAACAGCTAACGATGAGTCCAATGGACGAACTCTGTGCTCTTTTCTCTGGCCGGGTTGCATGTTATTAACCACATTTGACAAAAGTGAAACGAAGAAGTCAGTTGGCCGCCATGAATGAATTTCGTCGCGAACTCACGAAGTGTCTAGTTGATGCAAGTTTTCTAGTTTCAGTGGAAGTAATCATCTGTTTCCTGAGATTCAGCTCTCTGCATTTCGTCTCAATCTCTCACCCGGTTTCCATTCCTTTAATGTTTTTCATCAAATACTATCGAAACTGAAGTCAAATTCCGAAGCGACGTGCAAGTGGGCGCTGTGTTTGAAAATTCTGTTCAAGAAGCCATGGAAGTGCAGCGCGCTCGGCCAATTAGAAACCAGGATTTTCTCTGCTCATCCAATCAGGATCAAGTAATGTTGCCTCGGACAATTACCAAATTAATGCCCTCTGTCTCAGCCAATCAGATTTTAGTAATTTTGCCCTTTACGTAATAAGAAATCGAAAATGAAAAACACTTTTAATTTTTTTTCTCGTGTACCCTCTATTCAGACATAAGAAATAAATTTAACTTTGAAATACGTAGAAATTTTGCAGGATATATTTTCAAATAAAACAAATAAAAAAATGAACTAGTAGAAGTTATCTGATCAGTAGTTATTAATCTGATTATTATGTTAATTTTGTTTTGTTCCGATACCATGTCTAAATGAGAAGATACCGAAAAAAGTTGTTGTTGTACTTTAGAAAACAATCGGCTAAAAATAACGTGTAGGAGAAAAAACAGACATCGAAAGATTCATTGATCAAGCTAATTCACATCATCCTACAATTAAATTCGCAGCTGAAATCTCAAACACAGAAACTACATTTCTGGATACAGTCATATACAAAGGCGAAAGATTCAGGGAACAATCAATCCTTGACATAAAAACACATTTTAAACCTACAGAAACCTTCCAGTACACCTACTACACCTCTTGTCACCCGCCAAGTGTGAAAAAGGGATTCATAAAGGGCGAAGCTCTTAGACTCCTAAGAACAAATTCTTCAGAAACCACTTTTGAAGAGAACATTTTAAATTTCAGAGCACGCTTGGTCGCAAGGGGTTACCCACGAAATCTGATAGATAATTAACATCTAACAGAAATTAACTTCACAGAAAGGAAGTCATCACTTAAACAGAACAAAAAAGATACGAAAGAAATTTTGCCTTTTGTCACACAATATGAACCAGCAGTGCCAAACATCAAACAAATTTTAATGAAAAAATGGCACATCATAGAGGAACAACCACTACTCAAACAAATCTTCAAAGATCCACCCATCATCTCCTTTAAGAAAGGAAAATCTTTAAAGGATATGCTCGTTAGAGCAAAAATATTAAAGGTTCTCAAATGTTTCACACCGGTAGAGATTGTGCGGCCTGTCACGCCTTGCTACCTCCTACTGAGAAGACTCTGGGAACTGGATTGAATCAGCATTGAATTCGGCTTTACCCCCTCCCCCCGTCCATTCATAAAAGAAACATTACAGATGTATGTTGGTTTTTTAAATTCAGTGTTACTGATTATGATTTGGAGACAATCCTTTGGTTCAAAATTGGGCACAGGATATAGCATTATCGTTACCATGGTATCATACGATGCTAAAACACAGAAACAGAGGAAACTGAATGAAAATACGGTATGTTCCATGTGTCACTGAAATGGTGCAGAAGAAGTAACGTTTTCAAAAGCTCTAACCCAGAGCAAAAACATACATACTAGTTTGAGCCTTCTTTAAACTTGCATGGCCAAATTACGAATAAATTAAGAAAAAAAAATAAAAAAATAAGGGGGTACTTCATGCCCTTGGAACGTTAACGTTGTAATTGAAAACTTGTACCTTATCAGTTTTTTTGATGCAGTTATATATCATTTTAAATAGCTGTACAAGGGTGTTTTCGACTGCCTCATGGCCAACAACTGCAACAATGCAGCAAGTAAAATGAAACGTACTAAAACATAACTTTAAATAGCCGAAACGACCATACAAACAGCTAAAGTAAGGACAACAAGAACCTAGTTGAATTCTCATACATGTGATTTTATATAATTATTAATACTATACACAGATTCAAGTACACCGCTTAATGTTTGATTTAGTTAAGTTCATTGGGCTAAGATTCTAGCAGTTCGGTGCTAATTAATGTAAGTAATATACAATTCGAAATACAAGAATTAACATACTAAAGTGTACAACGTACATTTCTTAGACTCATTTATTTGTTGTTCGTTCATTAATATTTAATAATTATCTATTCATTCACACGCACTGCATAGTAGGGCGATTTCTGAGAAAAACAAGTCGATACTGGCATTTTCCAGGTAGGCTGCATAATTGCCGCTTCTCATTATCATCTCCGATGCACTCTATGGCCTGGTTTATAAGATGACATATTGAAAAACCCCGTGCAAATCGTTCCTCCTTCTTCAATAAGTTCAGCAAATCATCCTGTTCCTCGCCATGTTGCCGTTCTGATAAGCTTTTGAGGGAGTAATCTTTAGCTTCCGTCAGCTCTTCAGGGCTGTCATCCGACGTGTACGGTGTAACGACAGGTTTTTCATTCACGGTTGTGAGGCGTCCATTCAGTCTGCTACCGTACGAAAATGAGTTTGCGAGCAGCAAGGCAACGCACAATTTCAAAACACTAGCCTGTGAATGAAAGAACAACGACAACGACAAAAAGTAGAAAAGCTTAAAAAAGCGCGTAAGGAATGTTAGGGAGAAAAAAACAATCATTTCGGTTGGAGGGGGAAAGAATTATAAAAAATATTGTAATGGTTTATACTATCATATACCTTAACAACGTTGATGCTCATTCTTACTTCGATGAAAGCTGCTTGGAAGGACTGCCAAATAACCTTCTCAGTTAAGTATGGATCTATTTGTGTTGCAAGGAACTTTTGCAACTCAATTAATACCTTACCACCACACCGATGTGTTATATGCTTCAAAGTACATTTTGACATTTACCTAATTGCTAGCTCATAAATAGACAAAAATAAATATATAATTACAAAATGAGTCATGATCACAATAAACAGGTGAAAAGGATGTTTTAAAATCACCTTAAGGCTTAGTATTGATCCGCATCTGTTTAGGCATGTAGGTGCGAAAGATGCAAACTGAGTAAGTTTTTCTTTCCCAAACTGACGAAATCTCTCTTTGTTGTTGTTATTGCTGCTTTTGCTTAATCTACATTAAACTGTTAAATATTATTAATATTTCCTGCTAAAGGGATAATTTGTAAATCTTTACATCATTGTATTTGCTTATTATAGTTTATTTTTAGTTCATTATCTAAGGACATATCATAGACTAGATTTCAGATCCCGGCGAAAATTCTGAAGTTAAGATGGAAATGTTTTTTAGTGGAAGAAACAATTGATTCGCTAGCGTATGTAAAAGCAGTGACGGGATTGGTACTATTAATTAATTCGTCCAAGAATCACTCTTTCAGTCTTAGTGCGTGTTATGGCTACATCGTCTTGCAATCTAAAAAGTGCTTCAACATTTCATCAAGCCAACAGTATCATAATAAAAAAATATATAAATTCCAAATTCCAAATGTTTCATTTTCTCTCGTTCAAAGAAATTCCTTAATAGAAGCCTTAGATGTGGATTTGACTTGGGTATGAATGCCCACGCCAAACCACAGGCCTATTTGAATATAAATGCACGGGGAGCTGATTCAAAATGAAGTGGTCTAAAAGCAGGCGGATGTTGGGTTAGTCTCGTGACAGGTTAAAATCTTCCTGTGTTGGCTCAAATTAACAGCGAAAGATAAACACCACTCAATTGTAAATTTCGCCAACGCTTGTGCTGTGGCTTTAAAAGGTACGCTTTGGTCGGTAAAAATTAAAGTGTACTGTTACCAAGGTAAAAATGTAAAATCACACGTTTATCGTTTAAACCATTACATCTTCATGAAATGTTTCTTTTGACACTCGATGCTTAGGCAGTTTTACGTGGATAATATTACACAGTTGAAAGCCTACATTAACGGTTTTTGACTTTATAATTAACATAATGCGTAAGCCGATCTGTTGTTTTACGCCATTTAAAATTGAAAAACGTTTTACCACTTATGTAAAGATAGAACAGTTAAAGAATAAAACGCACTTTTTGGCGTAAAGATGACCAAATAACAGAGCAATATAACACAACATGCAAGAATATTTTATTCTCTATAAATCGTAATAAAAACCAAAACTTCATCACCAGTTATCAGTTTCTTCAAGAAGTTCAGAATGGTGCCCGTTAATATGAAATTCAAAACTTGAAAAGAGTTTATATATAAGTATTAGAACACCTTGGAAACACGAATTTATTAACCGTGTTTTTACTATAATATTCATATGATACATAACACACTGTTACCAAATTGGTCAGGTTTGGTGGAACAAACAACACTCTACCTCTATGCTAGCTGTGACACGAATTCACACCTTTGCCCAACGTCTTTTTTTTCCTTTTTTGTCCTTCTTCAATGACATAAGATACACAGAATTGAGTACGTTATGTTGTGCCGCCTACATTAACTTGTCAAAAGCGAACTGGCACATCTTACATTAGTATGGGATTAAAAATGGAATTCTATGCCAGGTGTATGTGGCCGGTAAATTAAAAACACAAACTAAAGTTACCAAGTTAAAAAAATAAGAATTTAACCAGAAAATTTCTCATGCCACTACTTTCACATCCTGATTAAAATTGTAAAAGTCTTTCATACCTTTTCAGCGGAAGAATTCGCTTGCTAATTTGAAATATGCTGTTATGATTGACACTGTATGTTAATAAACAAACGAGTTGAATATACACATATTTAAAACTTTCTGGTGCGAAATTTAGAACTCTTTCAATTCAGGTGCATCATGGGTTTCAGTATTTTGAAATAACAACAAGCTTTAAAATCTCCTGAAACCAAAATGCTGTCTCTAAAATATGTGGAAATTTGCAAAGTCTCAAGGAGATCCTCCTTAAAAAATCTTTGGAGATTGATTAACTCAGGCCAAAAATGTCGGTCGGCCTCCTTTAATTATATGGGAGACTATTACTCAAATTAGCTATTAATAGCTATAAAATTATGTTAAGATGGAGTTGAATACTGACAGGTGGATGATAAGTTATATCTGAATAACTTCCTGTGTAGGCTAAACAGCGAAAGTTAAAAACTACTCAATTGCAAATTTCGCTCATACTTTCTAATGTCTAAAAATGTGGTAAATATTGTCTATAATGTGTATGCTCTGGTCGGTAAACGTTGTAACGATAGCTGTGCTAGTACTATCAAAGTAGTAAAACAAAGGGACTTTAACAAGTTAGTGCGGCGAAGAATTTGATCCTGAAGCCTAACAGCTTTATCTCTTTTTTTTATATAAAGGTGTGCTTCATATCGGCAATAAATTAAACGGTTTGAAACTGTAGATCTAAGATACTACACTGTGCTGCACTGGAAGTGAACTGCTGAATAACTTTTATTATTATATAAACATCAGTGAAATACCAGGAAATCTTTCACGCGAAAAAATCATATCTTCACACGTGAAAATAACATGTTATTTTCACATGTGAAGATATCAATTTCGAAACATTTTCTGACAAGTTTGCCCTGTTTCAATGCTGAATAAGCCAAAGTAAATCGATATTAAGTCGAAACATCTTCGGATCTTCCTCGGCAATCTTCGGCAATCTTCGGAAATTTTCGGAAAAGTTCGGAAAATGTTCGGAAACATTCGTACGACCTTCGGACAACATTTTGCAAATCTTCGGAAATCTTCGGAAAATAGTCGGCAATCTTCGGAAAATTGTCAAAAACATCCTAATTAGTAGGTTTATATAATAAACAGAATATTACATGGTTGCGCGGAGATATGAAATTTATCTTCTCGTGTTCAAATTGATATCCCACTCGTTCGCTGCGCTCACTCGTGAGATATCGATTTGAACACTCGAAGATAAATTTCATTCTCCGCGCAACCATGTATTTATTTACTCTTCCAGATCTGGTGCAGAGGACAACAGTTGTACTAACTTGTAAAACGGCTCGCGACCTATTCGAGTCAAACTCTGTCAGTATGTACTCAGTTTCCTTGACAAAAGTGATTTTCCATCAATACATATACCGTTTATCGGCTGCTGGGAACAGTTTCTGGAGAAAAAGCCGGAAGTTTTTCGCAAGTACTTTAATTTGCTCTCCGAAGTGCTTTCGTGTGCTCGTGCAGGTAACGAACAACGAATACAAAAGTAAAAAGAAAAACGAAAAAAAAAAAAACGAAGAGAAAAGGTGCTGCTTATACGGCATATGATTGATTCGCGACTGATAGATCCATTGAGCTTGATAATTCATACGGTATTAAAAGAAGTGAAAAAAAGTTCATTTGTCAAAAATTTATTTGAAATGTGCAAAATATATTTATAAATTTAGACCATTATGGCCTTAGGTAATAATGCAATGTTTGCAAAAAAATTATTGATATTATTTTATGCACACTAATACAGCTCATGCAAACCGTGTGATTTATGCAAACCTCCGACGTGAGTGTTACTTAAATGGCTGCTTATCCAGTAGTTTTTGATGTGTTGTAAATAAGCTAGGGACTGGGCCGATTTTGACCTCCGAGGTCTGAGTCGAGTCTCGTGATTGACACTTAAAAACGCGCGCAAGTAAGGAATCGAAGAGAACGGAAAGGAGTCTAGTGCGGACATATGCATTGATCTGTCTCTGTAGTGCGGAATATATCTATCGGAACACGGATTTATCTCTTAGAATAACATTGTCATATCTCGGAATCTATCAAAGAGTCAAAATAAAGAGTATTAATCGATACAGCATGCGGTACTGTAGTTGCCTTTCAAGCCAAAGCAAATAGTTAATCGTCAGCCGCCCGCTTTTAAGTTTCGCAAGGTTCTTGTCTTCAATACTGAGAAACCAAACTGTACTCATTCTGAATGACTAGTGTACGGCCAAAGTTGGTTTAGATAAGTTCAGATGGTTGTCAACAAAAAGCGTTTCTTTCTGGAATAATTATACAGTATTTTGGAGATAGTAATTATGCTGATGTTTGCATCTGTAATAACGGAATAATGAAAAGTTTAGAACAGGAACATTAGTAATGGAGTAATGAACACACCATTATTACTCTTCAGCCCCGAGGAAAAATGGAAGTTAATTTTCTGCATTTCATGGGGTAAATGAAGACGAAGTCTTAGCTAGAGAGGTGGAGGGAACACTTTGAGGGCGTTTAGAATGTACCACGACCTGACATACCCCTTCCAGAAATAGATCAAGCACCTGACGTCATCACAAACATTGACACTGGTGACATCTCAATTGCTGAAATCAAGAGAGCTATCCATCGTCTGAAGAATGAAAAGAGTCCGGGAATGGATGCCATCAGTGCTGAGATGCTCAAGTGCTCTGAGAGTGATGCTGTGAAGCAGCTACACTTACTTTTCAACTACATCTGGAAAGTACAATGTGTACCAGAGGACTGGAAGAAGTCACTCATAGTGAAAGTGTCGAAGAAAGGGGACCTCACTCAGTGTGATAACTACCGCGGTATATCACTACTCTCCGTACCAAGCAAAATCTTCTGCAGGATCTTCATTGACAGAGTAAAGAGTGGTGTGGACGAGATGATTAGGCAGGCAGGATTTTGATCTGGAAGGGGAACCTCTGAGCAAATCTTTGCTCTACGGAACATCCTTGAGCAGTGCCAGGAATGGCAAGCACCGGTGTACGTTAACTTCCTGGATTTTTCGAAGGCCTTTGACTGCATCATCAGAGAGCGGCTTTGGGACATTATGGGGCAGTATGGCATTCCTGATATCTTTATCAGGACTTTCAAGGCACTATACCATCAGAGTTCAAGCTGTGTTACAGAAGGTGGAAGAGGTTTTCTAGCTGGTTTGAAGTGGAGAGCGGCGTGCGGCAAGGATGTGTGATGTCTGGCTTCATCTTTGTCTTGGTCATGGACTGGGTCATGCGGCATACAAACAACAGGAAACGCGGCTTGAGATGGAAGCCAGTTCTAGAAGAGCTGGACTATGCTGATGATGTTGCTCTCATCTCAAGCAGAGTTGCCGATCTCCAGGAGAAGACTGATAGACTAGTAGCCACTGCCAGCGTTGTTGGGCTCAATATCAACCCGTGCAAAACAAAGACACTTAGGATGAACCACAGATGCACAGACTACATCAGGATCAGGAAGGACAGGATGTTAAAGATGTGGAATCCTTTGTGTACCTAGGCTCAGTACTTGACAAATTTAGCGGCACAGAAGGGGACATCAAGAGGCGACTAGCAGTAGCCAGATTTGCATTCACCAGACTTCAGAACATCTGGAGGTCAGGCAGATTCAGCCAGAAAACCAAGCTGCGCATCCTGAACTCAAACGTGCTGTCCGTGCTCCTATATGGAGCCGAAATGTGGAGAGTGACATCAACTGACCTCAACAAACTGGATGTGTTTCACCGCACATGCCTGAGAAGGGTGCTGAGGAGATTCTGGCCCAACCATCTGAGCAACGAAGAGCTATATGAAGCAACAGGTAGTACACCGGTATCAGTCCTCATACGAGTGAGAAGATGGCGATGGATAGGGCACGTATTGCGGACAAGTCCAGCCAACATCTCGAGGACTGCACTAACGTGGGCACCTGAAGGTAAAAGGAGGCGAGGCCGGCCAAGAGAAACGTGGAGAAGAACCGTGGAGACAGAAAGAAACCGGCTGGGTTGACGTTCGTGGGGGGCTGCTGTCGCATCGGCGGCGGACCGGGATGGATGGCGCAGTTTTCTGGCCGGCCTCAAGAGTCCTCATGGGCTCGATGAGGATAAGTAAGTAAGTATTTCATGGGGTGCAAAACATATATAAATTGGCCAACGAATAATAAATGTCTTGAAAATGTTACTTGTTGGTTTATTCGTTGCCATCATGGTTTTGATGAAATTTAACAAATTAGTTAAACCAGGGTTGAACTCCGCGTGCGACAATGTTTGCAGCCGAAATTATAATAATGCAAATCCATTGCAGAATCTGAGCTGAGAGAAATTTCATTTGCCAGTTGTGAATCGAGCTGCGGTTTTGAATATTATATTCGTTTAAAAATATATTAAAACGAAATAAGTCGTTTTGTGGCCTGGAGCTCATATCCCTTCGGGATTCCTCCAGCGTTTAATAGTGTTCATAATTGTGACATACTATTACGTGCAGGCTATCAATGCGTCACCGATTGCTGAACTCCACATATATGATGCTCTGTTCATTTATATTATTCAGTTTGTGCATTCGAGTGTTTCATGAGGGTCAGTACAGACAAAGAAAACTTCGAATATTTGCAATTCTGTCATGCTAGCTTCTAAATCAGGTTTAGAAATTGCAATGTCACTTGACTGCTTTCGACTTCCGTTGTCTCCTACGTGACGCATATTCCGCCGTACGTACGTGCGTGCTTTACGCCTTATCAGTCTGGGGTCAATTGGCGTGACTGCTATAGCTAGTAAACAACTCGTGTGGATTCAGTTACCTCGGCGTGCTTACAGAGTGAATCACAGAATTAGAGCTCAATGTTGCACACTTCAGCTGTAACTCTTTGCCTTGTATGTTTTTTGCACAGTTTTGGACCTTTACAGTGCAAAAGTAAAGAACACGCAAGCGAGGACAGCGTGAATTACTCAAGCCCAACACGGAGCTCGAGGTGTTTGTGGAGTTGTTTTCTGGAGGTAACATTAAGATTTGTTGTTTTCCTGTTGTTTACGAAAAGTTTGTGTTCTTGTGACGGTAGAATTTGTAGTGGAATTGAAGTAAGACAGGCATAAACTTTTTGACTTGCTGTGTTTAAGAATATCTCAAAGTAACGAGCTCAGCAACATAATGAAACAAAAGCAGTGTGCATAATTAAGTAATATGCCAGGATCGTCTCCAACCGCGACAGCTCAGCTAAATCGCGTTTCCCATTTGCAATTCAATGTTGTATCGAATGATGGAAACCCCTCGCAAATTTATTACAGTTCATAAATACGTCGCACTGTTGATTACGACTTGATGATGGCGTTTTAAAAATCACAATCTCACCAAGAATATTGGCTGACAAGGTAGCCATCACAGAACATGTCGAACGTGGCCTTGTGGAACTTCAAGGGTTTTTGTTATGATGCTTTTAACTGCTTTTGTCCTGTCAGACTTGTCAAATGAAACTCGAATTTAAATGCTATGATTGCTCTCGGTACACGACCGTACAAAGCAGTAATTTTGAGGCGACGGTTGGTTCAGACTAACTCGACACTGACTCGAACATATGCTCTTTATAAATATCCATTTTCATTCCACTGTAACACGCAGTAAATAAATAGAAAATAATTCAAAAGCCCGGCTTTGCAAATCAACTTCTTTTTAACATATTAAAACAATAAAACGACTAAACAAATAACAAATTTTAAGAACTTTAAACCATACAGGACAAATGTCTAAAATCTATTTTACAAACAAATGCGAAGATTACTGTTCCCTACACAGAAAGAAGTTGTCACTATTTTAACCCTTATGGTAAGCCCGGATTTTTCCAGGGATTCGGAGGAATGGGCATTCAACCACTTGTGACGTCACCAATATGCACGTCAGCAGATTTTTGTGACGTGCAGTGTCTAAAATTGTATACGTGAACGTGTGATCTTAAGTTTTTATTTACATTGTGGGCCGTAAGTAATAACTGAAACCCACAGACAATGCAAATCAAGAAAAAAAAAAAAGAAATTCTTTTTCCATCGCTCACTGTTCCTTCCCACACGAAATTCAAAATCAGGCCATGCTTTGGGGAATTAAAAAATGAAACCGGGAACTGAATGTCGGAATCGCATGATTGACGCGGTTCGCGAGAAAAAGTAAGCAAATGTATGGAAAAATTATAAACGTAACTGAACGCTTTCTAGCCCAGCGACAACCTTCAAACTTGGCGAATAAAAACTTTTGCCAAGCATCTGAGCTTTACAATTCATAAGTTGTCTAGAATTTAATTTACAAACACTGTAATTTCTACCCGCTTTGCCTACTCGTCACGGATGGCGTCAAAAACCGTGATAATGGCTATTATGAATACTTATGAAACTGTATTTGACGACTCATAATAACTTACTCATGCTGGCAGTTCACGGCAAAATTTAATAACGTTTATTGACGGTTGACGGCAGACGTTATCGTCAAAAAGTAAGCAAATGAATGGAAAAATTATAAACGTAACTGAACGCTTTCTAGCCCAGCGACAACCTTCAAACTTGGCGAATAAAAACTTTTGCCAAGCATCTGAGCTTTACAATTCATAAGTTGTCTAGAATTCAATCTTTGTAAAAGATATTTGCCGTTGGATTCCCATACAAACACTGTAATTTCTACCCGCTTTGCCTACTCGTCACGGATGGCGTCAAAAACCGTGATAAGGGCTTAATTATGAATACTTATGAAACTGTATTTGACGACTCATAATAACTTACTCATGCTGACAGTTCACGGCAAAATTTAATAACGTTTATTGACGGTTGACGGCAGGCGTTATCGTCAATTTATTAAAAAAGCATTACAGCCAATGGTAATGTTTATTCCTTTTAATTGCCATTAACAATATTTTGAACAATTCAATCATGGCTGGCGAAATTTCATAGAGATGTGTCATGACAGCAAACAATGAAAACGGAAACTTAAACTTTAATCCCGCAAGCGTGTATTAACCATCAAGCTTGCTTGCTTAATTTCACGACTGGATCTCCGGTCCAAGTAGGCTTATTGCTACTTGTGTACTGCGCGTTTTAGTTTGCCGTTAGCGGATAGAGAATTACTAGCCTCAGAAGCAATGTTATACACTCCAGCCGCCACTATTTGCCTTGTATGTTTTTTGCACAATTTTGGATTGTTACGATGCCGTAGTAGTACAACATGCGTTTTCGTAGAATGCAAAAATCAAGCAGGCCTGACGAAAGCTTGTTTGCGGAGTTGCAGATCTCTTGCGGTCGAAATCAAAAGGACAAAATCCAAGTTGAGTACAACAGGGGTAAGTTTGCAGCAGGGATTGATGTTTTTCAAGTTATTTTACGTCGCGAAGGCCGTAAACTGTTAATATTTATTTTACTCTGTAGCAGTATAAAATAGCTAGCTATATATGAATCGAGAGCTGAATTGAAATTTTGGCTATATCACGATTATACAGTTTTATAACGAAAGAACAAGCTCCAACTAGATTTCCATGAGTATTCATTTAAGAGCGCAAGACGGTGCAAAACACTTCGTCTGAGCTGATTTTTTAATTGAAAAAGGAAACGTGATATTTACGTTCAGGTTCTTAATAACCATGACTTAAATTGAGACAATTCGTCTTCGATATGATGTTTTGAATTTTGACTTCAAGTTGCCATTTTGTTCTCGAATGTTGTATATGTCAGTGGAATGCGGAATAGCTCGTTTGGTATCCAACGAAATGACTTATTTTGACTTGAATTTGTGTCTGAATGCTGAATGTGAAATGCAAAAGGAAGAACGATGACTTTAAATCACTACACATGTTTGTATTCCAAAGTTACTCGCAATCCCGAGTAATTTATAAGTTTTCGTTATTTAATAATGCTAAGTAAATGATCAAATGTAGATTTTGGTTACCGATTTTGTGGACCTTTTTTAAAGCTCTTTGGCTTAGTGTCTTTTGCATATATTATGACTTATAATTAAAACCGAATTCTGCATGAATAACACGGTACAATTTAAGAAGAATTTCAGTTAAAAATTTACAATGCTTTATTGTAAATTTGTTAAGGCCGGCAATTAATAATACTTAAGTAAATAATGATCAAACAAGGACGCTGGCTTTCATCAAATGTATGTTACCTGATGTTGATTCCGTGGGCTTTGTTTAATATTAAGACTCTCGCATTTATTGTGTCTCTACAGGATGTATACATAAAACTTTTTCTCAGACATTTTAAACGTTAACGATAAACAGTCCATGAAAAATACCATGTAAACGGTGAACGAGAAACTACTACTGATAACTAAAACACTGCCCACGATAAACGACATTATGAAGGCCTCCCAAAAGCAACTCGTTAATTATTTTTTTTTTATATTTTTTGCGACCCGGAGCTGTGACTCGGGTCAACTTCTGCTTCTGTCAAACGATAGTTTTTCTTTGTTAACCGGCCCGCCGTGGCAAAAACTAGACTACGCAGCTGGTGTTATTTTTTAAACACGTCAAGTGAAGGGAAATTAAATGGTCGATCCATTAAACTGTCATCCTAAAACTCTATTGTTGAGAGTTGTGACAGGCATAAATTAGGAAGCTAGATAAACATAATCATTTTGTTCTTTCTCGTCAAATATTCCAACATTTTATATTTTACATATAATTATATAACTTTCATTGAGGTAAAACTTTCGCTAAGAAAAAACTCCGTGCTGCTTAATTTTTTTATTTTTTTTAAGAAACGGCACACAACCCACAACAAGCATACATTTAGCAAGAAAAAAATTAAAACAATTAACGGGTATTTCGGACGTTTACCACCATTGTGGACTACAATTACCATACGTATCCAAGACCCAGCTCTTAGAAAGCTTACTTTGGAGGAGACAAGGGGTGGGTACCTATAAAAAGGGTCACTACAAACAACAAACTATCAAAACTAAATTAAACAGCTATTTCTTCAAAATTTCATTGTCAGATAATGTGAAATCTATGCGACGTCAAATTTAACGTGTAACTTACTCGCCAGACAATGATCTTTCTATCCACAGTGAAGGATGTCTGCAAATGGTTAAAAAAAAAGTAACAAAAAATTTCTCCTAGTTCACCCTTCGGTACATTTTCAAGAACACGCCATGCTAAGAGCAATACTGACTAGAACTAAACTTTTGTAATTATTTAGAATACTAATAACAATATTAAAGAATGTTCTGTTTTGTTTTTGTTGAACTTGTGTAACCTTAAATTAACTTGTAAAACAACTGCCATGGATCAGTCTGACAATGTATTAATTTAATATTTATCATTAATATTTTTTGATCCCTGAATTAACATATTATATAAACTAAATCAACGTCATAAGCAATTTGATTTTGCTTTGTTTACTTTCTGAACAGACATCAAGGCGTCGGAACTGTATTGAAAAGTGCATAGGAAGGAACAAGGAAGGTGATTTTAATTCGAATGCCAGAACCCCTCGGATAACACCTCATCTAGCTACGTTGTCAAGGAGACGAAAGCGTAACATAAATGGTAGGCACTTGTATATACACGTACAATACAAATTATATAGCCAGAAGATATTGTCCACCGCATTAACACTTCGATCTTGGTAAGACAAAGGGAAATGCAATTTCTTATCACATGTGACCGGATAAAATAAGCTTATAACTTTCAGCCCCTGGTCTGCAGACAGCGGAATGCACTGAGAAGACAATCGAAGACCAAAGACCTAGTGTACTTTGCGTCTTCACCCTTGGTCACCCGTGAATGAGAAACGGCATAATGGTCAGTACTCTTTCTGAACCAGTTGTGTATCAAATGCAGGGGCAAAAGGAAATTTGATTTCAGAGATTTTGGAATGTT
Organism: Oculina patagonica; assembly: GCF_052425735.1. Lineage (NCBI taxonomy): Eukaryota > Metazoa > Cnidaria > Anthozoa > Scleractinia > Oculinidae > Oculina > Oculina patagonica. The sequence goes on along the minus strand of NC_135758.1, from coordinate 34,179,521 downwards.
AATTAGTTTTTTTTTTGGAAACTCTTTATTTTATGGATAGTCGTATCTTGTACGACCTTTGAGAATGTTGCTCAAAATCAGTGGTTCTTTCAGCTTACTAAGCTGTAGTTGTAACAATTGGTTTCAGTCTAAACAACTCACGTTGTCAAATGGGTGTACGCAAAGGGATGTTGGCGCCACTCACTTTTACGCCGCAAGTAACCTGTCTGTGGAGCACAGGACCAGGATGTTAAGCCAAACAACACAATCCGGGTGACCTTATTTCCAATTTGAACCAAGGAGACGCAGATCTTGATCACCAAGCCTCCCCCCCCCCATTTTTTTCTAACTGTTGCGTAAGCAGTAGATTCCGTCTTGCAACTCCCTCATGCACATTGATGGTTTTGTTATCTCCGGCATAGTAACAATCCTTGACTGGATTGTTCCTGTTCCACCCAGGGGTGGCGATTATATAGTTTATTTTGTAAAAGTTTCTGTAACCACTGTCCTGTAACCTTTCGCGAGAGTAGCTGGTGGGCTTGCAAGTCAACCCTCAACCTAGACAACAAGGGATTAATATTCGTCTGGTCAAAACATTATGAAGTACCGGCTGTAAGGTCATCCAAGTCGAAACGAATCCATCGCGATAAGTAGTGACTCCATCAGAGAAGATATTGACGTTTCTCACGTTAAGTGGTTTTCTTTTTGTTACCCATAGAAAAAAGTACCGTACAATGTCCAACTAAGGCAATTACCAACAACGTGTTCCCAACTTTGAGAACTCCAGAGCGTAACCAATATGAGAACACAGATAAGTGGCATCTTAACATATCGTGGTATCCAATACATGGTAAGTGGACGTATTCTATATGTAAAATGCAAGTTTCTTTTTTTGTATGTTTGTAATGATCTTACCCAATTTTAGTTAATTAGAAGCGAAAATAAAAAATACGATTAACTAAGAATTTTGCATACGCCAAAAGAGGTAATTAAGTACACATAGCTTGCGAGCTCAGTTTGGAATTAGTCACGTGCACAACAACATATTACAAAAACTTTAAAAGTTTCGTCACTAGTCCACATTTCTACTGCCGGGCTTCTACTATTCTATGTGTCACCAAAACATACACAGTAGCTGCACAGTACAAAACGCTCAAGTAAATTCGACACCAGTTCGATCAGCTCAAAAGATCACCCTAAAGATTTTGCTTAAATGCACTCTACCCGTGGTGTTGATTTTAACGGAGCAAGATGTAAGCTGTGTGAGTTTTTAGGGTTTTTGTGTTCTGGTCACGTGAGTAACCAAACATGGTCTTGACTACCGAAAGAAACATGACCAAAAACTAAGCCCAGGATACTAAGGGAGCCCAGGTACGACGGTTAGAAATCATCAATAATAACCATTTTGTAGTTTTGGGGTCTCCCCCCTTAAAAGTGCTTCAAACGTTTTCGTGAGCTTTCATCGTCAATTGAATAAGGCGAAACATAATATCCTTTAGATTCAAACTTTGCACAAAAAACTTCTTCCTTTATATTATTAGATACCACGAACTTTACGGGATACGGCTTAAGGTACTGGTGTGATGACGGGGTCGGTCCTTTTCAAGGAGGTAGCCATGGCTGGATAACGCGACAAAAGGTATTACGTTTACCAACCGGCGATGTTGCTAATAAATGTTCCTCGTGTATGTGCTGCTGTTGTAGGTTTCTTTATCTGTGTAAACTATAGAACCTAGTTATATAACAAACATTCTCGTCCCCAAAGCCCTTAACGCTTCTCTTAGCGGGCGAAGCCTTGGCACGAGAAACGAAAGGCTCTGGGAACATAGGATTATCGAATTAATTCGATATTTTTATTGTCTGTGTAACAAGTAGAACGAGAGGGACTGGGCCCAGCCCAAAGTGACATATTATTATGGGATCAAAAACCCCACGTGCGTTGGCGAAAACCTAGCGAGAATCGATGAGAAAACGTTTTGTTATTGTAGTTTTGAAGTAGTTCCTGAGCTAATAGAGTAGAGTGTAACATTTGGTGACCCCGACGTGACTAAGAAACCATCGAAATGTCGAAAGTCATCGAAGAGATTCAGATAGAGGTGAGAACAGCAATTTGTCAGCTTAGCGAAGCGAGTCTTCGAGAAATATGTGCAGGGCTACACATCGAAGTAAAAGAGACGGATACGGGACGTCTGGCGTTAATACAAATCCTAACGAAGTATTTAGACGCCGAGGAACTTGGAACTGAGGCATTAACGAATCTCAGAGAAGCAATTAAAGAGAAGAAACCGGCAACAAAGGACGTGAAGAGTGAAGAAGAGAGTGGTGTGAAAACCGAACAGGATGATCAGAAGTCTGCCATCAAGTCAAGTACAAACACAGTTACGCCTAAAGAAACCACAGCGACCCCACCGTTCAGGAAGGAATTTAAAATATCGGGACATGTTGGAGATTCACGTCAGAAAGACCGCTTGAGCTTTACCAGTTTAGCTCACCAAATAAACGCTGGATTAAAACGGGGCTATAAAGAAGAAGAGATTGTCGAAGCCGTTATTCGAGCCATCAATCCAGGCCTTAGATTGAGGAGCTACTTGGAAGGTAGGCCCGATTTAGAACTTGCCAGATTACGTAAAATACTCCGGTCACATTATCAAGAAAGGGGGGCTACGGAAATGTATCAACTGCTCAGTTCGGCAGTACAGGAAGCTGGGGAGACCCCTCAGGACTTTCTTGTTCGCCTCCTTGATCTAAAGCAGAAGGTACTATTTGCATCTCAAGAAGCAGGATCTGATTTGAAGTATGACCCAAAGCTGGTACAGTGCATGTTTCTGCATTCATTATTAACTGGGTTACGGAATGATAGCATTAAAATGGAGATAAAACCCTGCTTGCAAAACACCCAAGTAGAAGATGAAGAACTTTTTGAGAAATTGAATACAGCAGTTAGTAATGAAACAGAAAGAATGCAGAAGCTTGGTTCCCGTCATGACCAGCCCACAAATCGAACCCCCACACAGCTTGTAGCTCAATTGGACACCCATGATGACAGCCATGCCTCAGTTGAAAGTAAAACCCCAGAAAAGCCACCAAAAGTTAACCTTCTTACTGAAGTTAGAGAGTTGAAAGCTGAACTGGCTGCTATCCGGGAGGGTATGGAACAACAAAGCCGCGCTAGCCCCAACCCGCAGTACAACCCTGTAGAGCAAGGGAGGGTTCGCCCTAGAGGATGCTGGAATTGTGAGAGACAAGGAAGGGGCTTTCGTTGCAACCATTGTTTCAACTGTGGTGATGCTGGCCACTTCAGTTACCAATGCCAAAGGTCAAGCCGAAGGGGCTATAACCCAGCAAACCCCCAGGGAAACAGACCAGGGTTGCCCCCACGGGACAAGGAGCAACCCGCCAGATTCATGAGCAGTCCCAACAATGCATGAGGGAGAATTGGGCCCATCAATACTTGCGATGCTCACAATGCCATACTAGCCACTATTGTTCAAAAGTTTGTCAGAGGGAACATTGGGAGAAACATAAGAAACTATGTCAAGCCATCAGTGAAGTTGAACTGAGGGAAAGGGGGCCTAAGGCAGGTGTTGAAGCACTGAAAACCTCGTTCCCTTCACACCTAACCCCAAGACAACGTTCTAAACTCACCAAACTAGTGGGAAGAAAATGTGTAGTTTCCTACTTGGTCCAAGGGAGAAAAGTGGATGCCCTGTGGGATACTGGAGCTCAAGTTTGTGTTGTGTCAAAGTATTGGAAAGAGATTAATTTACCAGATGAGCCAGTAAGAGACATAAGTGAGTTACTGGGGGAAGATGAATTAAATCTCCAGGCCGTGAATGGTACGAAAATTGCTTATGATGGGTGGATTGAGGTAGAGTTCCAGTTGGCTGGGGAGGATGGGTACTTGGAGCCATTGACAGTACCCATACTAATAGGAAATGAAGATAATCAGGAGTATCCCATCATTGGCTTTAACGTCATTGAAGAGGTCATTAAGAGGAGCAGTGGCCCCAACAAAACCAGCCTATTGCCCCGAATAGTGAATGACTCGTTCCCATCTGTGAAAGAGGGCGAAGCGAGAGCGCTGGTTAATTTCATCCAAAGTATGGATGACGAGGCTGACACTAGCATGCTCAGAGTTGGCAGACAAGACATACGTGTCCCACCAGGAGAGACTGTGAGAGTCAAATGTCAAGTACACTTTGGACTATTGGAAGAAGATTTGCCTATTGTGTTTGAGCCCAAAGAAGAAGGGGCGTGGCCTGAGGGGCTAGAAGTTAAAGGCTGTCTTCACCGAATTCCCCCCGGGTCATCGAGCCGAATGTATGTTCCAGTATGCAACAACACTGAGCGAGAGATGACCTTACGTAGGCGGACAGAACTTGGCACTATACAGTTAGTGCAATCCGTCACGCCACTGCCAGTCGAAGCTGAACAGAAACAAGAGGAAGAAGAAGGTGAAACTCGGAGTGAGGCAACCAGTTATGAGTGGGGACCAAGTCAGCCTGAACAAGGTGAAGCACAGTGGGCTCCCCCAGTTGATTTGAGCCATTTGTCCAGTGAGCAACAGGTGATTGTCAAGGAAATGTTGAGGGAAGAGTCCGGGGCCTTCGCTACAGATGATGGTGACATTGGATGTGCCGAACACTTGAAATTAGAAATCAACCTCAGAGATGACGTCCCAGTACAAAAAACATACAATTCAATTCCAAAGCCCTTGTACGAAGAGGTAAAGTCACACTTGCAGGATATGTTCAATCGTGGCTGGATAAGCGACTCAAAGTCACCCTACTCTTCCCCAGTGGTGTGTGTGAGAAAAAAAGATGGCAGTCTGAGACTATGTGTCGACTATAGGCAGTTAAACAGCAAAACTGAGGATGACCGCCAGCCCATCCCTCGCATCCAAGACATCCTGAATAGTCTCAGTGGGAACACTTACTTCTCAGTGTTAGACCAAGGAAAGGCATATCACCAGGGATTTGTAGCAGACGAACACCGACATCTAACGGCGTTCATCACCCCTTGGGGTTTATACCAGTGGAACCGCATCCCTTTTGGCCTTAAAAATGCACCGGCGGCTTACCAGAGGTACATGGAGAAATGCCTGGAGGGTCTTCGTGATGAAATATGTATTCCATATCTTGATGATGTCCTAGTGTACAGTAGAACATTTTTCGAGCATGTGGACAATGTGCGGAAGGTACTTAGACGTTTGCAGGAGTATGGTATCAAGCTATTTTCTTCTAGATTTATTTGTTTTCAACCGTTTGGAGCGTGAAAAAGTTACATTTACATCGTCTAGAACTTTCAACCTCTTCAGGGTTCTCTTCAGGACATGATCAGGGTTCTCTTCAGGACATGATCATGATCAGGACATGGTATCAAGCTAAAGCCAAAGAAATGTGAGTTGTTTAAGCCCCGTGTTCGTTACTTAGGCAGAATAGTCTCAGCGGATGGCTACACGATGGACTCAGCGGACGTTGCAGCGGTAGCAGCCCTTAAGGAAACTAAACCACGAACTGTTGGTGAATTGCGCAAACTCCTGGGCTTCATTAGCTACTACCGCCAATATATTCGCGACTTCTCCAGATTAGCCAAACCCCTGTATGACCTACTCTCAGTCAGAGAATGCAGTGAACAGCCCAGCAGAGCTAAAGGACAGAAAGAGCACCCCAAGTGGAAGTTGCCGACATCGAAAGGACAATTAATATTGTCGTCAAATCACAAAATTCTGTGGAATGAAAGACACCAAGAGCGACTAAGCTTCCTAATTGAACTTTTAATGCAGCCAGGGGTAATGGCCTACCCTGACTTTGAACGGCCATTTGTACTGCACACGGATGCCTCAAGTGAAGGGCTTGGGGCGGTACTCTACCAAGAACAAGAGGGAAAGTTGAGAGTTGTTGGCTATGGCTCAAGGACATTGACGCCCGCGGAAAGGAACTATCACTTGCACTCAGGAAAATTAGAATTCTTGGCCCTAAAGTGGGCAATTACTGACAAATTCAGGGACTACTTATTCTATGCCCCATCCTTCGTCGTTTTCACAGACAATAACCCGTTAACGTATGTGATGTCATCAGCAAAGTTGAATGCCACGGGACATCGGTGGGTAGCCGAGATAGCAGACTATAACTTTACAATCAAGTACCGACCGGGCAAGACTAATGTTGATGCGGATGTTCTGTCACGAATTCCATTGGACATAGACAAATATATGAGAGATTGTACAGAGGAAATACCCAAAGATGTCCTTGCAGCAACCGTGGAAGCAGTTAGGGAACAGGCAAAAGGCACAATCCCATGGGTTATGGCAATTGCAGCAGACATGACAACTCCTGAACCCACGTTAAAGGACCTTAACCTGAAACCATTCAGCCCTAGTGAACTCAAGGAGGCGCAGCACTCGGATAGTGCTATACGCCGCGTGCTTTACTACAAGACACATGGGATCAAACCGGGTGGTGGCCAACTGAAGAATGAACCCCATGGAGTTGCCGAGCTTATGAGAGACTGGAAGAAACTGGAAGTTGACGAACATGGTATCCTGCGTCGAAGAACAAGCTCTAAGATACAATTAGTCCTGCCACACATCTTCATCCCAGTGGTACTTAAAGAACTGCATACAGAGATGGGACACCTTGGGGTGGAGAGAGTCGCAGAACTTGCAAGGTCCCGCTTCTACTGGCCACATATGTACCGTGACATAGAACATTTTGTGACACAACGTTGCAGATGTATCAAACAGAAGAAACCAAACACAGTCACGAAAGCACCTATGATGCATCTGATGACATCAGCACCATTTGAAGTGGTTTCCATTGATTTCCTGCATCTAGACAAGAGCAAAGGTGGATATGAATATGTACTACTGATTGTTGACAACTTTACCAAATATGCCCAAGCCTATGCAACACGTAATAAGACAGCCCGCACTGCTGCTGAGAAGATCTACAATGAGTTTATCCCGAGATTCGGTTTCCCAGCACGAATACACCATGACCAAGGTGGCGAGTTTGAAAATAAATTGTTCCACAACCTCGAACGTCTAAGTGGAGTTGCTAGCTCGCGAACCACTCCATACCACCCACAGGGAAACGGCCAGGTAGAACGCATGAACCGCACCTTACTCTCGATGCTAAGGACCCTCCCGGAGGAAAAGAAATCGAACTGGAAAGATTCTTTAAACAAGCTCATACATGCGTACAACTGTACAAGACATGAGACCACTGGATTCTCGCCATTTTACCTGATGTTTGGCCGCTCCCCACGATTACCGGTTGATTTGCTGTTTGACCTGGGCAACGACCCACGACAGGCTGATTACCAGGATTATGTAAAGACGTGGCAAGCAGATATGAGATGGGCATATGACCTAGCATCTAGGAAGATCCAGAACTCGTCAGCCAGAAGTAAAGTGTATTACGACAAGAAGGCTTCCGCTGCAGTCCTACTTCCCGGCGACCGCGTACTTGTCAGAAACCTTTCAGAAAGGGGGGACCTGGAAAGCTCCGTTCACACTGGGAACAGCAAATTTACGTAGTTGAGGAACGCATATCGGATAGTCCAGTCTATCGAGTAAAGCCCGAACATGGCCGTGGGAAACAACGAGTGTTACACCGTAACTTGCTACTCCCTTGTGATGCTTTACCACTGCCTAAACCAACGAGAGCCTCATCCAAGACCACCCAACCAAGATCCAGAGTATTACCCCAGCCTGAAGATACTGGAGAGAGTTCCGATGATGAGTATGAGATGGACACACCGTCCTCTCCAGTCACCCATGAAACAGCCTTTCCGGCGGAAGTAGACACTGAACCTATGGACCCACAGGACCACTGTGATAATGAAGTTTGTGCCGATATGTCAGATGCCAGGGACCAACCTGACCCACATGTGGATACTGATGGCTCATCAGTTCCAAATTCATCCGGTCTAGATGTGACCGATATAGCCCTTCAGGAAAATGACAATTCAGATTCAGAGGATCACCTAGAGGGAGCTACGCGACCAAGAAGGGAGACACGACCCCCTCAGATTCTGACCTACAGCCAGATGGGGGTGCCCGAGTACCAACGCTTAAACCCAGTAGTGAACGCAATTCAATGCCCTCAGGTGATACTTCCCTACCAAGTCATAGGCAACTGGCTTGTACCTCACTACACCCCACACATCCCATTTGTTCCACAGCTGCAGTTTATGCCACAGCCCATATGGACAAACCAGTACTGAACACTCTTGTAGCCACAACTGATTGCTTCGAGAATTGACCATGGTCAAGCAGACCTGTGGCACGCCTTCTGTGACCAAAATCATGAGCGAACTTTGTGTTGGATATTACTTCTAGTTACAAACTGTGTAAAGAAAAAACCTGCGGATCATGGAACTGCTGCAATAAGTATTCAGTTTGAGACATGATGAGAACTGACGCTCCCCCTAACTATTTCTCTGTTTTTGGTTTTGTATTTACTGTAATAATGTCGGGACGACATTTCTGTTGGAGGGGGAGTGTGTAACAAGTAGAACGAGAGGGACTGGGCCCAGCCCAAAGTGACATATTATTATGGGATCAAAAACCCCACGTGTGTTGGCGAAAACCTAGCGAGAATCGATGAGAAAACGTTTTGTTATTGTAGTTTTGAAGTAGTTCCTGAGCTAATAGAGTAGAGTGTAACATCTGTTTGAATTCTTGAACGGAAATAAAAAACAAAACGACTTTCTCATACATTCTTTTAAGCATCATGACTGCATACATGACGACCGGAAGTCCTAGAATCCAGAACTGGAAATCCTATGTCCCCATGCCAGAGCCCTTCGTGTCTCGTGCTAAGGCTCCGCCGGCTAAGAGAAACGAAAAGGGCTATAAGGACGAGAATGTATAACAAAATAAGAGCACTGAATTCATTCGATCGAAAAAACATGCACCAAGCTTTGGACACTGCCATATTAACGAATAAACTGGTCAAGTGAGGCCTTAAGATAATATGTCTTGTGTTATTTCATTCGAATATCTGTTTTTTTTTTTTAGTAAAACATACTAAACATAACTCGTTATTTTCTCATTTCAGAGCGAGACGTACGTTGTCATTAACGGATCGCAATCTTGTTGGAATTACAACATGACATTTAGATATAATGTAAGTATTATCTCATAGCGCCAGAATAACGAACAAAAGCCGAAACCCTGGAGCATAGCTTTGATCAAAGTGGCTAGGGATTTGATATCCTCCCTTGACGGGATGCTAGACAACACAGGTTTTTTCAGAGGGAATTTAAGAGTAGATTGTTTTGTCTAGGAACAGTGTGAGCCCTGACAGGACTCAAACCCGGACTGCTTGATCTGGAATCCAATGCACTAACCATTAGGTCAACGCGCCTCATCCTTATCTAGACTGATTGTACCACAGGACGAGGACCGGAAAGAAACCTGATTTTAAATCAAAGCTAAGATATATTGTCCCTTCTTGTTTTGTTCGTTCGCTCGTTCCGATCCGGCGTTAAATGCTTGAGTGAGGATGGTTTAATTTATTGATCGGTCGGTCGGTCGTTTGGTTGAATATTTATTTATTTACCTATTTATTTAGTTAGTAGTTCATTTTTGAATTATTTTTTAAATTATTTGTTTATTTGGTTTTGACTGCTCTTTAGCTTTTAGGATAGCTAAAAGCTAAAAAACATGATTTCTTTATGTGGGACTTTATTATTTTTATCATTTGTTTTCAATTCTTATTGTCTTTCCTTTTTTGTTGACAAAAGGTTATAGCTCTTCCATGCCTCAATGGTTCTGGGATTGATTTGATAGGTAATCCAGTTTGTTTTAGCTGTTAAAGTAAAATACTTAGAATTTTTTACGAGCTTTTTTAAAGTGGACGATTAATTATCGAAAAGACAAAATCATTTAGTTGCAATTGACAGCTGGTTTTGCTTTGTACACATCCGGAAATTTGCACTTTCATTGTCTTGTGTTTAGATCTACCCTGGAATAGTGATTTAACATCAACTTCTGCTATAGGTAAGCTAAAAAAGAATAAAAAACAAGTGTTAATTATTACCACTCTGTTGGTTAAGGAATTGGTTATAAATCCTTGGTAGGCGACATGTAGTCACCAGCGCTCTATTTAACCTTCTCATTTCTGGTAAAATACGTATTTTTCAATGTTAACGTTGTCTATTTATTTATTTATCTATTTATTTGTTTTTTGCTCATTTATTTTTTATTTTCAGTTTCAACGACACCTACTGTACCCGCAACAAATAAAGTGACAATTATAGGTAAGATATAAACGTTGTTTTTAATTTATTTGTTTGTTTGGTTGATTATTTGTTTATTAATTTAATTATTATTTTCAGTTCCAACGACGCCTGCTGTTCGCGCAACAAATAAAGTGACAATTATAGGTAAGAGGTGTTTAGAAGCTAAGGAAGTTGAGCTATGCTGTTATGTTCAGAACACATATCTAACAATAAGCGCTAGACGGGATTAAGCAGGAATTAAACGAACGTTACTTTATTTATTTATTTAACAATTCTTTATACACGGTAAAACATCAGGTAATACTAGTAAGTTATAATAAAAATTACTACAAATAAACTATTAATTAACAGTTCATGCATAATACTTATTAATAAAATTGAAGAAATCCTTATTTAAATATTAAACTAATCCTGTTTTCCATGAATGCCGTGTCTAACTTTGCTTTTAAATTGATTAAAGGATTTTATCATCCTGAGATTGCAGGGTAGGCTGTTCCAGAGAGTTGCACCACTGAAACTAATGCTATTTTTCATATAGTTAGTTCGTGGATGTGGTACAACCAGTTTGTTTTTGGAATCCCTTAGAGAATAATGCGTTCCATTACGTTTAAGAAATTTAGACAATAGGTATTCAGGAACCAAGCCATTTAAAGATTTATATACCATTAAGGCTTTCTTTCTTTCTTTCATCCACGCTGTGTTTTACTAAAAGTGACATCGGACGAGCAGTTATCGTGGGGGAAGAGACAATCCTACAACATGGCTGCATAAATGGGGTATCAAGCGATGGAAAAGAAAGATTAATGCCATGTTAATTTTTCGCACTCGCACGTTTTCACCACTTGAATTACCTTATAAAAGGAAATAAACGATGGATGTTATAAACGCAAATTTTAAAAATCGGCGCGTAACTCGCACTATTTTAGAGCATCGTTATTTTAAGACACCTTTATTTCTAGCAACTTACATATAAACTACCTTTCCGTCAGAGTCATTCGACACATCGTCATTCGATATTGATTTTAGAATGTTTAAAGTTTTGTAACATTTGTTATATCCAAGGGTATAAATGGAGACACCGCTCTGCCTCACTTCTCCTTTCTTGTGCTAAATGTCCATCCTGTCTTTCTATTTAACGGTATTCTGTTATTGGACGTTGTTTGTCTCTTGAAAAGCGCATTACGCATAAAGCGTCATATTCGTGTGTACCACACCCAGAAATTCGCGTTAATTAAATGCATGTAAACATAACTTTTCGAAAATTTGCGTTAATTTTATTACGCGTAGATTTTGTTTGCGTTGTTAAAAATGTTTCGTTATATTCCTATCATAAGGTATAAGGTTTCTATGTTGTTGACTTCTTGAATTTATATAACCAGGGTTTTTTTTTGGGGGGGGAGGGGGGGGTTGGGGGTTAGGTGGGGGTGGTAGCTGAGGGGGGTTCCCCCAGCTACGCCATTGCATGAAGATGTGGCACAAAAGTAAAGAAATACCTCATAATCAGGATGAAAACGTTTTAATTGTCCAATTTTTCTATCTTTATTCAGTGCCCACTATAATCATTGTAGCCGTCCTGGCAGCTATAAGTATGACGATGTTTTTGCTTTATCGCAAGAAACAAAGAAGCCGAAGTGACAGTTCAAGAGGTTTGTTGTTGATTCAATTTCCTACATTAAAGATGTCGACTCAAATTTATTTTATTTTTGAGCTGCAAGCTACATTTTATTGAGAGGGCACACCATCCATAAATTAATTTTGGAAAAAGACTTCCTTCTAAATATCAGAACTTAAACCTGGCTAAGAGCTAAAACAAAAATGAATAACCAATTTAATCCACAACCGGGTCTTTTTCGCAACCATGTTTTGATCCGTCACGCCACTGCCACTGCCACTGCCACTGCCACTGCCACTGCCACTGCCACTGCCACTGCCACTACCACTGCCACTGCCACTGCCACTGCCACTGCCACTGCCACTGCCACTGCCACTGCCACTGCCACTACCACTACCACTGCCAATACTACAACTGCTACTGCTGCTCCAGCTACTACTTCAACTGCTACTTTCTGCTATGCCTACTTCTACAACTAGTACCACTAATTCCACTGCTATTGTTATACTAGCTGCTACCTATGATACTACCACTATTACTGCTTTCTCTACTGCTACTATTACTGCTACTGCTACTGCTGCACCACCACCCCCACTACCACCACCCAAAAATCAGAGTAAAATGTACGATAATCATATGTAAACGTTTTTTTGTTTACAGGTGATGCTGATTATGACGCGTTTATAATATTCGCCCGTGATGACCAAAAATGGGTTGATGGAACCCTGTTGCCAATCCTGGAGAAAGAATTTAACTACAAATGCTGTGTTCATTACCGAGATTTTATCGTAGGTAAAGACTTCGTAGAAAACATGGTGGACAGCGTCTACACTAGTAGAAAAGTCGTCGCCGTCATGTCCAAGAGCTTTTTCTCCAGCAAATGGTGCAACTTCGAGTTACAGAAAGCTATTTATAAGAACCTGAATGATGGTATAGTTGTAATAAGAATCGATAATGTTTCTACTGAGAAGTTTCCCAAAGCTATCAAAAAGAGGTCTTTTATCGATTATTCGAATGTAGTCGAGAGACAGGTCTTTAAGACTAGGTTATTGAAGGTTTTAGGTAACAGCAATAATGTGGTATAACTGATAAGTAGTGCCTCTAAAGACACTCCTTTTGTACATATGTCAGATCTCTTATCGATAATTTGCACATCGATTAGCGCGTTCAACTTGGTCATTCAACATAATAGGCAATTATAGCAAATGGTTCAGACCCAGGAGTATGAGTACCTCGTATAGTGTGATAGTTTGGGTAAGAGTAGTTCTGAAAAGAAACTGTTGTTGATAACTGACGTTTCCACAACCTGAGCGGAAGTCATTTTCAGAGTCAAAATGAATAGTTGATTGTCAGTTTATATTCTGACTACACCAGCTCGAGACATTTAATGTGAAGAGTTTATTGAGGATGCGCCAGTCAGTCATCTGCATGATGCAAAATATATATCCTAATACAGTCATCTGATGTAAAATGTATCCTAATACAGTCATCTGATACAAAATGTATCCTAATACAGTCATCTGATGCAAATGCATCCTGATTACAATCTTGAATCTAGCAAAAACCAACAGTTGGTTCTAAGAGTATTAAAGTGTGTGCTACGCGCCAGATACGAAAAACCACTAAAAACCACCCTTTAGAAGTGGCCAAAAATATGTGAAAACGTTTTCCTCATCTTATGCAGCAGCACGAAACCCCGAGGAAAGGGCACAACTGAATAATCTAGAGCATTTTTCAATAGACTAGTTACAAAAGTTGAACAAGCAACACTTTAAAGAAAAAAAAGCAAGCGAAGACGAGGACTGACCGACCTTGAATGACCTAAATCTCCCGCCAAAAACCTATATATACCTAGACATCCCATAACAACCCGCGAACCTCTCAATGGTGCCGTCAGAATAGTAATTTCTGACTAGTTCATTCATTTAAACGTCAGAAATTACATGCTGTTATAATTCTGGTCTGTTAAAATTGATTAGTCAGTTTTTCCCTGATGCTTTTAGCTTTATGACTCGTGTAAAGTACGTCAACAGTGATTGGTCAGTTATGCGAAGTTTCGATCCATATATTGTTAGCCAAATTAAGTCATTCTGTGAGGTGTACGTTCGTCGGTTTTGTTTACGTTGTGTAAGTCGATTGTAATTGTTGACAACTGTTGAGAGGCGTTTGTTCTACACTGAGTTTGTAACCCAGCATTCTAGAGTAGTTTTTCATTTTGGGCATGGAGCAGAGTCCCAGTCGATTCTGTGGTTAGTTAGTCAATGATGTTAAGAAATGTGTTTGTTGACATCACCATTTCTCGTCGCTCGTTTGTGTTCAGTCAGTCTTCTGTTAAGGTTTCCTCCAGTGTCACCGATGTAGGAGGCCTGGCAGTCGGCGCATTTAATCATGTAAACCGGCCTGGGCCTCTCTGTCTGCCGTTATGTTCATCCCTGGCTTTAACGTTGGTCAGTAAAGGTCACCAAGTAGTTAATGGGGTTTGCGAGCTGCGCAGATACTGACAGGCTGAAGAATTGATTGTTTGCATTTGTTCTCTTTTTTTTGCTTGACCATGCACAAATCAAAATAGGGTTTGACATGTGACGAATATGTAAATTAAACAGTCTGCAAAATAAGACTGTTCACGGTCGCAGAGCTTCCAACATATATAAGTACTGCGATCTTTTTTTGCTCCTTTGATGAAGTTTGCCGGGCTTCAAACCCTTTTCCTCTATTAACTATGTAAGGGTTGCTCGCTACCACGATCATATTCTATTCTTAAATGAACAGAATATGTATGTAAACTATATTTACGCAAATACAACTCGTTTTCTTCATTATTCTTGAGTTTAAGTTGACCTTAATAGTTAATGTTGCTTTCCACGGAATTTAAAGGTTAAGTAATCAAAACTGCTTCATAAATTACAAGTTTAAATGTCTCATTTCGCAAGTATTTTATGTAGCAGTTTTGATATATATTCTACGTAAGGTTGATTCTTAGTTTATATGTTTTAAGGGAATTGAAAATAATAAAACAAGAAGTAGCACAGTATGTATATAACCTAGTACAGAATTGAAACAGTTCTCAAAAGTCTTATTTGTCTCCTGGGGGGGGGGGGGGGGGGAGTACTCCCAAAATTTCGGATAAGGTTTTGCCGTGAAGGTTCGTAATCCCTGACCCTATATATGATAAAGAAAGCGAAAATTGATACCCTTTGTAACTGAAGGCCTAAAACCGAAAAATGACATCCTGGTCAAGGGGGGGGGAGAAGCGTTCCGTGACGATCCAAAAACGGCTAACCGCGCACGGCAAAACACAAATCTTTATAAATTCACTTTACTAATACTTGAACGGATAGTTCAGTTTTAAGTTCCTTGTTTTCGTTTAGCTTGGCGTTTATTTTAGGTGATAGAATTTAGGTACCCTATCTAAGAATCACACCGGGAACACAATGCCAAAAGGAGAAAAATGAAACCCTGTTTAACGACCGAGAACCATAAAAACCATGGCCTATCCCGCGGCACATACCTATATAGCCCATATATGGGAGTTCTCGGATAAGGACGATTACCCGTAGGCCCCGTCTTCTGCATCTTTGGCCAGTAGGGGACCCACACGATTATCGTAAAGAGTAGGGCACGAAGTTCCTGGTGTTGTGGTCTGGTCTTTGCCTGTTGTGCCGTTGTACTGTTGAAATTCTCGGAGATATTAGCTATGTTAAAAGCTACTCTACAATCCGACGGTAAATAAAGTATTCACTTCACTTCACTACTCCCCCGGATCTGTTTAAGGGCCGATTTACACGATACAAGTTTTTTGTATGCGACAAGCTTACGACAGGCCTACGACATAATAGGCCATTTCCGAGTTACCCTTGGCCTCTGTTTCAAAATGAATCTAGGTGTGAAACCATTCATATGAAAAGGAGTTTCACCTACAGGTCCATTTTCATGCAAATCAAACTCATTTTCATTTAAATGGTTTCGCACGTAGACTCGTTTTGAAATAGAGGCACTGAGGGTAAGTCGGAAAGCAAAATTTTTTTTGGGGCTCACTTTCTTGGGGAGCTTGGAAACCAGGCTTGATTTGGTAGCCGAGCCTTCTCCTCACAATGTGCAAAATTTTCATAGAATATCAACTGAAAACTTCTTGAGAGTATCAGATGTTTGTTTAAAAATGTCAAGCGATTCAAAAACTGATTTTGGTTTTCTAGTTGACGAAATATCCGAACTTCGGTATACCATAAAATCGCTATGTTCTCGACACTTAAAAAAAAATTTTGGCTCAGCCCGGAGGTGAGCAATATTGAAACAGAAAACCTCACACAAATGAATGAATGGATGAATATCTCTATTTACTTTTAATAACCGAATAAGAATATTCGATGTTTGTTTAGAAATGTCAAGCGATTCTTAAAATTATTTTGGTTTCTAAGTGGACGAATTTTTCGAGCTTGTGCATACCATAAAATCGCTATGTTCATGACACTTACACCCGCTCATCTTTCGATGTGCTACACAAACAAGACGGATCGAAATCCGCCAATCACAGCCCACTAGTATGACCTTCTGAACTTGTGGGCTCATTTGCATGAAATCAAACAAACTTCGAATATTCTTATTGGGTTTTTAAAGTAAATAGAGATATTCATCCATTCATTCGTTTGCGTGACTGGTTTTCTGTTTCAATTAATACTTCCAGGCTGAGCCAAAATTTTTCTAAGTGTCGAGAACATAGCGATTTTATGGTATACCGAAGTTTGGATATTTCGTAAACTAGAAAACCAAAATAATTTTTGGAATCGCTCTACATTTCTAAACAAACATCTAATACTCTCAAGAAGTTTCAGGGGATATTCTGTGAAAATTTCGCTGTTGTCTGTAAACAAGGTTACATTGTGAGGAGAAGGCTCGGCTACCAAATCAAGCCTGGTTTCCAAGCTCTCCAAGAAAGTGATCCCAAAAAAAATTTTTGCAGTCGGAAATGGCCCATTTAGGACCTTACACATGCGCGCGTTTGTCATAAGGATGCGGTAGATTAATTTACCAGACACGATTCGTGGTTTAGTCATGGCGTAAGTGTGACGTAATCTTAGGCGAAATCGTACCGTCTAATTCTCCCCTTAATGTCTACTGATGTTTCAGCCCGTTTCAAGCACCGTTGGTTTTGGTCACGGGTGCAAAAAAAGTGACCACGTGATTGAATATCGCTTCACCTTTAACGCCATTTTAATTTGCGCTGTTTTCTGTGTTTTTGTCAGTCGAAAAAACTAAAACTGTTTGGAAATAAATGGAATCGGCCTCAAGAAATGCAATTCATCCGGTTTGTAAAGACCTGTAGCCAGCTGGTTTTGCATCCTTCAGCCGCAGATCTAGAACCAAATCGAAACGACCGCATAGCGGGAGTCCGATTTGTTAAATCACCGAATTGGACGACGCGAAGTCCTATTACCAATTAATCACAGTTCAAGGGGAAGTTTTAGACAAAGCGAAGCCTGCCGACAATTTATCATCACTAGGATAAAAAGCCAGGTTTGAAACTAAATGTTTTAGTGATATCAAGGAGTATTCAGTCACAATAAGGAACCAAATAAAAAGCGTCAGCTTGCGCAGCACGCATTCCTTGTTTATATTTAGACACCTTGTCATTGGGTACTGTTAATGGACGCTTAATTAAGCTGCGTGCGCCCCAATTTGGTGAAAAATAGGGCGAGCTAAGAGCCAATCAGTTGTTATATGATCATGATTAGGAGTAAAGTTAAATTTTCAACAAAGTCACCCTTTTCGAACGTTTTAGGATGCAAACGATCAGATTTCAAGACATGGAAACAAAAAAACATTCCTGCCTAGCAACTTTAAGAAGAAAATAGTAAATTCGATGAGTACACAGAATTAATATATGTTAACTGTATTAAAAAAAGAAGTTTGCATACTGTGTTGTGACAGTTTTTAAGTCTCATTAATAAATATGGATAAAAGGCAGATGATCTTTAATAAAGCGTTTTTAATTAATTGTTCCGGCCGTCTATAAATTAATTAATCTACTTTGAATAATTTAAATTCCGTGCCGTTTTTATACGCATTTATCAACATAACGATTCCATCTGTATTTGGAAAATAAAAAAAGGCCAAAAAGCGGGCAACTCATTGTAAGGAGTTTGAATCTACAAAATAATTCTTGAACTTCCAAAAGGATAAAACATTTGCTACAAAATATAAAAAAACTATTCGCCAGAAAAGATCAGTTTTAAATCGTTCAGTATCGCGTCAGTCCTCCGGCAAACCATTGTATTGTTTAATTTATGATGGATAAACAGTCTGTCGTTCTTGCGTAGGGGCAAAATGCAGACACACCAAGTACGTAGTACGACAAAGAAAAATGTTTGTCTTTCCAATCCCGGAAAAAACGTTTGCGACCCCGATCAGTGACGCTGGGTGATGCTTTTGTCAAAGACTTAGCGAAAACATCATTTTTAATGCATGTTGGATTTAATGTTTGATTTAGATAACTTGATGTGATCGGTAAAAAAGTTTCGTGCGAATGCACTGCAAGAGTAAAAAACACTTAAACGAAAACCCAAAATATAATAACAATAATAATAATATAATAACTCGTTAAACATATAGTGGTTGTGTTTGTTAAAAACATTGTCAGTTATTAAATCCATACGCAAGAACCGGCCATTGTTACTCCAGGAGTTGAGAAGGGGTGAGGGTGAGGGGAGCAAACTGGTTTTATGGAAAAATTTCCTTTAAAAACTACAATAACGTTTTAAAGCAATCGCTGTATCAAATATGCGATTGAACAGCGGTGTATGTTGTTAAATACAATCGGAAGTGATTATTAGCTTTCAAACTGCAAACAATTTTTATTAGCGGGCTAGACAGGTGAAAATTACTTGCACATCACGTTTTAAAGCGGTCAATAAACGCCAGTGTATATTAAACTTCCCTTCAAAACTCAGCTGTTTCAATTATGTCGCCTAATTTGATGCATCGTTGCATTTACAGCTAGTATATATAAGAGTTCGTTAGCCTGAAAGGAAGGAAGCAAAGTCTTCTGTTTCCGAAAGTGGATTGACTCTACAATGTACTCAACAGCATCAAAGGTAAATTATATTGGAATACTGCTGTTTTTTAATCCTTTAGTTTTTAGCACTACTTGTATAATAAATACCGAATTAATACTTATTTTATTCTTAACCGTTACGTTAATTCTTTGTCTTTCTCGATCGCGACCTTCTAGGGATTCGTATTTAAAACGTCCATCATGTTTTGCCTCTTGGTTGTGGGTTCGTCCTCGCTTGGCAACCTTCATAAAATGACTCGGAACCGGAACAATCTCGAGGAAGCCCTTTCTAACAATCCGGAGGGAGAGGAAAATATTCAGAACGCACAAACGGCTGGTCCAGAATATAACCATGTAGAAGACATGACCATTTCTAGCGACTTTTGGCTTAAGGAAATAATGCTCAGACGCAGAAGCTGTTCTCGAAGCTCAAGTTCCATGTACGTCTCCGATTTGCAAGGAGACATTATAGTTCATAAGTGTAAGAAACACTGCAGATGTAGTGTGTGTTTGAAATGTGTATAATACGCAAAACCAAACTGACGACTGACGGATCGGGAACAGTAATGAGACAAGGCTCAACTATAATTTTACTGATAGTGAAAATGATTTTAATTGAAAAATGTAAGTTAATGAAAAAGGTTATGAAATAAAAAAGGGAAATGAGGCTCATGCATAGCTGTATCTCGAAATATATTTGACATTTGAATCAGACTGACGTTCGCCCATACAATGGAATAGAAATGTCTACCTTATGCTCTGGACTGAGAAGTAATTATGACAAAACGGAAGCCAGGTTTTTGGGTAATCAGAAGACTACAGGTATCAAAGTTTCCACAAAACTCTGTCAGAAATATAAGTTTTAAAAAGGCTATTAAAATATTAGGTGTGCATTTTACGTACGATAAAAGCCTTTGGAAAAAAATAAACTTTGACGAAATTTTGACATCTACTAAAAGAAGCTACATTTATGGAATTGGAGGAATTTGACAATTCTCGGAAGAATACAGCTAGTTAAGACTTTTTTCGTCCCCATCTTTATGTATCGAGCTGGTTTGGTAAGCGTTCATAAATACATAGACTGTTCACAGTCCCCTATTTTTCCGTGAAGTCGTAGAGATCGATCGCTGAGTTCGACAAGCGTGCCGCCATCTTGGTTCCTAAGCCCGTGTGAAAACTGGGGAGAACGAAAATGCCCTCCCTACCCACGGGATTTTTGCACTCTACCCAATTTTCGCTCTCGTTCAGGAACCAAGATGGCGGCCCGTCGAACTAAACTATCGATTTCTACGAATTCACGGGAAAATATGGGACTGTGTGAACGGTCTAATAAATACATAATCAAGATATTAAGGAGTATTGAGTCACAACAAGGAAGCATTCCTTAATTATATTGGACACCTTGTTATTGGACGCTTAAGCTGCCAGCGCTCCAACTTGGTAAAAAAAGGCGTGCGAAGAACCAGTCAGACTCGAGAATTTTGTTATAGTTATAATTAAGAGTAAAATTAACGGACATTAGGATACAAGTGCTCAGTGGGAAACGAAAAACATTTTCTAACTACTTTTAGAAGATAAAGTTAAATTCAAGTCTTATCGAAGATATGAATAAAAGCCAGATGATCCATTATATAGTGTTTTAATTGTTCCGATCTTCTAAATTAATAGCGAAGCGCGCGAAAGCTAAAAATAGAATGCAAACGAAAACAATCCCCACGAGGCTCAGCGTATTCTGAGAGAAATAGAGGAACCCTAGGCGAAGTTTTCGTTTTATGAAAGTTTTTTTTAGGAACACCGGCTCTTTTGGAAAATGTTTTAGGAAAATCGTCCGCCATTTCCGTTTGTTTGTCTGAGTCTTGTCTGACTCCTGACGTCACTCGCGCGCTTCGCTATTAAACTGCTATTAATTATTTGAATTCGGTGCCGCTGGGTGCGCATTAATTAACACAACAAGGACATCTGGATGTGGAAAATAAAATAGGCAGAAAGCGGGCAACTTATTGCAAGGGGCTTGATTCTATAACATGTTGATAATTCTAGACCTTCCAAGAGCATAAACAGTTACTACAAACCAATAAAAAAACTGCTTGTTAGGAAAGATCAAATAGATAAACAGACATAAACAAACAGTCTGTTGTTTTTGCGTAGGCGCGAAAGGCAGACACGCCGACTACGAAAAACAAAAATATTTGTCTTTCCAACCCCCGGAAAAATGTCCGCGAAACCGCTCAGTGACGCCCAGTGGCCACGCGAGAAAATACAAAAGCAGCGGAATTGCTTTTGTCGAAGACTTAGTGAAAACACTATTTTTTAGGCATGCTGGAATAACTCTTTGGTTTGATCGGTAGCAACTAGTGGCCCAATGAATCTAAGTTTCGTGTGAATGCACCTGCGAGAGGTAAAACAACAAGAAAACCAACTCAAAATAATTATAAAATAATAATAATAAAAAATAACAGGAGTGAATATGGTCAGTTCCTTGTTCAGCGGGTGTGGTGATAAGGACAAGTAACCTATTTTTTTCTGAAAATAAAAAAAAATATAATAACGTAAACGTTTTAAAGCAATCATGGTATCTAATATGTGATTGAGGATCATTTTTGCAGAATTTGTGTTGTCGAATACAATCGGTGGGTGTTATTAGCTTTCAAACGGCAAACAATTTTTGTCCGAGGGCTAGACAGGTGAAAAGTGCACATCACGTTTGAAGGCAAATAGACTTTCAGTAGCTTTCCATTCATCCCTTGCGGAAATTTTGATATGTCAACCATGTGTCCATGATATATGACGGTGCCACGGCGCATTTTTGGCTTGATTTTGCATCACTTTCCGTTATTTTCTGACTTTCTAAGAAAATGGTGAAATCCAAGATGGCGGATCCAAGATGGCGGCTCTAATGACGTCATGTGACGTCATATAAAGTCACAGAAATCCAAGATGGCAGATCCAATATGGCGACTCTAATGACGTCATGTGACGTCATATGACGTCACAACCACAAAAATTCTTACTCTTACAGAATAAGTTAAGGCTGTCTATGCAAAATAATTTCGCTGCGCCTAAATAGAACGGAAACCCTGGGGGGGGGGGGGCTTCATCCAACCCTCCTCCCCCTTGTTCCACGGTGGGGGTATGAATTTGCTTAAACGTACGCGCGTCAGGGGGGTTACAATTCCCTTCAGAACTCAGCTGTTTCAATTTTTTCTCCTAATTATACATTGATACACCATAGCATTTATCAGTAGAGTCCATTAGCCTGAAGGAAGTGAAGTCGTGTGTTTACTGAAGTTAATTGACTTTACAATGAACTAAACGGCTTTTAAGGTAATTTATATTGGAATACTTTTTTATGTTTATTTCACGATTCCGCCATTGCTTCAATCTCGTAAACCCTGGTCAGAGTCATTGCTGAAATAATCGTACACCAAAGGACAAGGAAATACTGAAAAAATACAAAGGCCTGGTTAATTAATCTAACTACAAGAAGCCAACAAATGGCAAATGCAACGGCGTAAGGGTGGCTATTTTACAAGCTAAAACAGCAGAAATACGGCTCCTGGCTGAAGATAAGGGCGAATCAGCAAAGTGCTTAGTCGAATAAAATACAAGAAAAATATATTTTCAAAGATAAAAGGTGACAGTTACCAGCAAGCTGATGAATCACATTATAAATTCATGTATAGTTTCCTTGTACGTATTGTATACAATTTGGCGTGTATTATTTTCGCGCACTCTTTATTTCTTATTCTTTAGGACCCAGAGTGCCTGGTGGCATATGGAGCTTCCGTCAGGGATCTCCACATTTGCCGGTCCTCTGCCTGTTGTCTTGCTGCTTCCATTGTGAAGCCACCCTCCAACAAGTCTTTCTGCACTGTTCTTCTCCAGGTCTCCTTAGGCCTACCTCTGCTACGCTTTCCTTGGGGTGTCCATCTCAATGCAACCCTTGGCACTGAGTCTGCTCTCAGCCATCTCCACCTTCTCTATTGCACAACAATTGAAACTGGTTCAAGATTGCATGATGACAATAGGTCTTTGTTGCTGATCTCGTTTGGCCAAAAGATGCGTTTGATGCGCCGGAGGCATTTAGACTGGAAGACATCCAGCTTCCTTGAAAGTGAGGCGAGATGGTCTAACTTCTCTTGGATGTCATTATGGCGGTTGGATAGCAGGCCAATATCGTCTGCAAAATCCAGATCTTCAAGCGTTGTGGTAAGTGTCCATTGGATCCCTCTCTTCTTGCCAGCTGTTGTTCTCCTCATAAGCCAGTCCATGGCCAGGAAGAGGAATGGAGATATGATGATATGGTCAATCTGGCTTTCCGTTGACCCATCTGGAGATTTCCAAGTCAGCTTGTGGATGGTTTTATGCTGGAATAGAGTACCACCCACTGCAAGACAATTCTATTCGCAGAGGTCGCATAATCTTTTGCCATTATCATTCATAACTCCAACCCCTTGTCGTCCCATGACATTTCCTCTGTTATCATTGTCACTTCCAACTTTTGCATTGAGGTCACCCAGCATCAGGAGTACATCCTGCTTCGGTATTCCTTCTATTGTTGTTTGCAGGCTATCATAGAAGTCATCCTTGGCGTCTTCGTCAGCTGCCCCAATGGGTGCATAGCACACAACAATGGACAATTTCGCAAACCTAGAATTGAGGCGTGCATACAGGAGTCTTTCATTGATGACTGTCCATCCTAGTAATGTACGCGAGGCTTCCTTGTCCATGATGAGTTCAACCCCTTGTAGATGTATGTCGTCCTGGCGTCCTGACCAAATGATGGTGTCTCCTGTGGCCAGCAGTCGTTTTCCAGAACCTGTTCAGCGTGTTTCCTGAACTTATTTACCAAGTAATAATTTATCGCGATTTTTTTCCAAAACACAAACATAGCGAAATTTAGTACGCGCAAAAATTAGTAAAGATAAGATGCAACAAATAGCGCGTTCACACATAACGAATGCTTGGTGTATACTTTAAGGCTGGTTCTCATATGATCGCCCCGATCGTCGTTGTCGCTTCTGACGTTTTCAAATTCTGAGGCGATCGAAGCGATTGGAAGCGATCAGAGGGTTCTCATATGATCGCCCCGATCGTCTGGTATATGCAAAATAGGGTAAATCAAACAAGATAATAATTCATGACAAGAGAGGATAATGGGACCCTTATCCTCTCTTGTTCATGATCTTTTCTTTGTTCCCGCATATGAACATTCGATTTTATTCCGATCGACGCACGTGTGTTTTTTCAAAACTCCGATATCGCTTATGGCAGCCTTCGATGCAAGGACAAACCTCGTGGCCTCCTATCTTCTCGTTATTGCCATTTTACGGCGAAGAAGCAAAAGGGAGGACAAACGGAAACGTAGTTCTGCGTAATACTGATGCACCATGGGACAGTTTGGATCGCTTCGATCGTCTCCCTCTGTGGCAGTAGTTCTCATATAATCGTTCGCGATCGCCGCGGTCTGCGACCGATCGCCTGGATAGAACACGGGCGATCGAAGCAATCGCCATAGCCCCGATCGTCACAGACGTCTCTGTAATGTTCTCATATGAACTCCCCGATCGCAAGCAAACTTTCAGAAGCGACAGAGGCGACAGAGACGATCGGGGCGATCATATGAGAACCAGCCTTTACGCAATTCTTCATATCTTTCTCGTCCTCAGCTAGGAATTCATATTTAAAGCGTTCATCCTGTTTTGCCTGCTAATTGTGGGTTCTTTCTCGCCTGGCAAACTTTATAAGAGGGTTCAAGACCACAATTATCACGATGAATACGACCGCATAGCGGGAGTCCGATTTGTTTAATCACCGAATTGACACCGAAGTCCTATTATCAATTAATCACATTCAAGAGAAGTTTTAGACAAAGCAAACCTGTTGACAGTTGATCACCACTATGATAGAAAGCCACGTTTGAAACTTAATGTTTTAGGGATATCAAGGAGTATTCAGTCACAATAAGGAACCAAATAAAAACGTCAGCTCGCGCACACCTTCTTGTTTATATTAACACCTTGTTAATGGACGCTTAAGCTGTGTCGCCCCTATTTGTGAAAAAATAGGCGTGCTAAACCAATCAGTTTTTATAGCTATGATCATGATTAGGTGTAAAGTTAAATTTTCAACAAATCAACCTTTTTGAACGTTTTAGGATGCAAACGATCAGATTTCAAACATGGAAACAAAAAACATTCCCGCCTAGCAACTTTAGAAGAGAATAGTAAATTCAATGGGTACACAGAATTTATATTTAAATGTATTAAAAAAATTTACATACTGTGCTGTGACAGTTTTTAGTCTCATTAAAATAAGAATAAAAGGCAGATGATCTTTTATAAACGTTTTTAATTAATTGTTCCGGCTGTCTAAAATTAATTAACCTGCTATGAATAATTTGAATTCCGTGCCGTTTTTATACGCATTTATCAACACAACATTCCATCTGTATTTGGAAAATAAAAAAACCAAAAACGGGCAACTAATTAAGAGTTTGAATTTACTAAAAATTCTTAACTTCCAAAAGATAAAACATTTCTACAAAATATAAAAAACTATTCGCCAGGAAAGATCATTAATCTTCATCGTCTCCTCCGGTAAACCATTTATTTTTAATTTATGATGGATAAACAGTCTGTCGTTCTTCGTAGGAGCAAATACAACACACCAATAGTACACAAAAAAAATTTTTCTTCCATCCCGAAAAAACTCTGCGCCCGATCAGTGACGCTGGGTGATGCTTTTGTCAAAACTTACGAAAACATCATTTTTAATCATTTGGATTTATTTATTTAATAACTTGATGTGATCGGTAAAAGTTCTCTCACTCAAATAAAAAACACTAACAAAACCAAAATATAATAACATAATAATAATAATAATATATATAACTCGTTAAAATATATTTTGTTTTTGAAAATTCAGTTATTAAATCCATACGCAAAACCGGCCATTTTACTCCAGGAGTTGAGAAGGGGTGAGGGTGAGGGGTGCAAACTGGTTTTATGGAAAAAATTTCCTTTAAAAATAAATATTTTAAACTCCTGTATCAAATATCGATCCGGTGTATTTTGAATATCGAATATTATGCTTTCAAACTCAAAAATTTTTATTACGGGCTAGACAGGTGAAAATTAATTCACATCACTTTTAAATTAAACGGTCAATAAACCCATGTATATTAAACTTCCCTTCAAAATCATGTTTCATTTTCCCTAATTTATCATCGTTGCATTTACACTAGTATATAAAAATTCTTAGCCTGAAAGAAGGAACAAAGTCTTCTTTTCCGAAATGGATTACTCTACATTACTCAAACATCAAATAATTATATTAATACTGCTGTTTTTTTAATCCTTAATCTTTACACTACTTTATAGATTTCACATATTAATTATTTTATTTTAAATTACTTATTTTTTTTTCTCATCCACCTTCTATTCACGTCCATCATTTTTCCTTTGTTGTGGTTCTCCTCGCCACCTTCTATACTCGACAATATCTCAGAACCCTTTCTAAAATCCGAGGGAGAGGAAATATTCAAACGCGCAAACGGCTGGTCCAGAATATAACATTAGAAACATGGCCATTTCTACGACTTTTGGCTTAAGGAAAAATCTCAGACGCAGAAGCTGTTCTCAACTCTCTTCGTCTCCGATTTCAAGGAGACATTATATTCATAATGTAAAAACATAATGTATGTGTGTTTAATTTATAATACGCAAACCAAACTACGACTACGGATCGGGAACAGTAAAGACAAGCTCAACTAGTAAATTTTACTGATAGTGAAAATATTTTAATTGTAAAATGTAAGTTAATGAAAAATTATGAAATAAAAAGGGAAATGAGGCTCATGCATAGCTGTATCTCGAAATATATTTGACATTTGAATCAGACTGACGTTCCCATACAATGGAATAGAAATTCTACCTTATCTCTGGACTGAGAAGTAATTATGACAAAACGGAAGCCAGGTTTTTTGGTAATCAAAGCAAGGTATCATTCCAACTTTAGAAATATATAATGTTAAGAAGGCTATAAAAATTAGGTGTGCATACTACGATAAACCTTTGAAAAAAAAAAACGAATTTAATTAAACTACATTTATATGGGATATTTCGCTATAATTTTCTCCCCATTTTTATCAGCTGGTTTGGTAAGCGTTCATAATACATAACTTTCACATCCCCTATCCTTCGTTCCTGTTCCTCCCTCTTTTCCTAACCTTAATGAGAACGAATCCCTCCCACCCACGGACACTCTACCCTTTTCCTCTCTTCAAACATCGCCCGTCGAACATATTATCTGACTTACGGTCAAAAAATATAAATTAAGTTCACAACATTCCTTAATTATAACCTTTTATACGCTTCTCCACCTCCAACTTACGTGCGAAGAACCATCAATCGAAATTTATTTTTATAAAAATTAATAAATCTCAGTGGAAACGAAAAACATTTTTAACTACTTTTAAGTAAAGTTAAATTCAATCTTATAAAATATAATAAAACAGATGATCCATTATATATTTTTATTTTCCATCTTCTAATTTACGAGCCCGAAGTTTAAATAATCAAATCCCGCTATTCTGAATAGGACTCGTTCTTTTAAATTTAATTAAACACGGCTCTTTTATTTTAGAATCTCCCTCTTTTTTTCTTCTTTCTACTCCTATCTCCTTCTAAACTCTATATTTTTTCTCCGCTGGGCGCATAATAACAAAAACATCTGATAAAAAGCGGGCAACAAGGCTTATCTCCTTCTTACTACAAATAATAAAAATGTTTTGAATAAAATTCTTTTTTTCGTAGGCGCGAACCATAGAATTTCTTTCCACCCCGAAAAATGTCCGCGACCTCTGACCCAGTGGCCACGCAGAAAAACAAAACAGCGAATCTTTTTCCATATCTATTTTTATCTACACTATGCCCATTTTCCTCAGAAAATTCCTGTGGGTGAAAACTATTTTTTCTATATTATTTATCTATTTTGTTTCTCGTGGGTGTTATTAGCTTTCAGGACATTTTGTCCGGGGCTAGAAGGTGAAAAGTCACATCACGTTTGAGGCAAAACTTTCTATTTCCATTCATCCCTTCGAATTTGATATTCAACCATGTGTCCATGATATTGACGGTGCCACGCGCATTTTTGGCTTGATTTTCATCCTCTTTTCTGACTTTCTATGGTGATCCATGGCGGATCCAAATGGCGGCTCTAATACGTCATGTGACGTCATATAAACCACAGAAATCCAAGATGGCAGATCCAAATGGCGGCTCTATGACGTCATTACGTCTTATCACAACCAAATTTTACTCTTACAGTAGTTACTGTCTATAATATTTCCTCGCCTAAATAAACGGAAACCCTGGGGGGGGGGGGCATCCCCCTCCCCCCCTTTTCCACGGTGGGGGTATGAATTGCTTAAACGTACGCGCGTCAGGGGGGTTACATTCCCTTCAGAACTCGCTGTTTCAATTGTTTCTCCTAATTATACATTGATACACCATACATTTATCAGTAGAGTCCATTACCTGAAGGAAGTGAAGTCGTTGTTACTGAGTTAATTGACTTTACAATGAATAACGGCTTTTAAGGTAATTTATATTGGAATACTTTTTTATTTTTTTCACGTTCCCTTTTCTCTCGTACCCTGTCAGAGTCATTCTGATTTACACAAACAAAAATACTAAAAACACTGTTAAAATTACTACAAGAACCAACAAATGCAAATCAACCGTAGGGTGGCTATTTTACAAGCTAAAAAGCAGAAATACGGCTCCTGGCTGAAGATAGGGCACGAAAGTGCTTATCAATAAAAAAAGAAAAATATATTTTCAAAATAAGTGACAGTTACCACGTGATAATCATTATAATCTTATATTTCCTTGTACTATTTATACAATTTGGCGTGTATTATTTTCCGCACTCTTTATTTCTTCTTCTTTAGGGTCCAGAGTGCCTGGTGGCATATGGAGCTTCCGTCAGGATCTCCACATTTCCGGTCCTCTGCCTGTTGTCTTCTGCTTCCATTGTGAAGCCACCCTCCAACAATCTTTCTCACTTTCTTCTCCAGTCTCCTTAGGCCTACCTCTCTACGCTTTCCTTGGGGTGTCCATCTCAATCAACCCTTGGCACTGAGTCTGCTCTCAGCCATCTCCACCTTCTCTTTTGCACACATTGAAACTGGTTCAATCCTGCGTGTCGCCGGGGCATTACTGGTCCTCGGGCGGTTGGCGGTTGGTGCGGCTGTGCCTTCCCTCTCTCCGGGTCCTCCGTCCTCAGGAGGGTGGGTTGTCTTTCCTCTGGGTTGCTTGTGGTGGTTTATCTGGTCTGTGGTCGTCTTTTTTTCTCCCTTTCTCCTTGTTCTTTCCCTCCTCCTTGGTTCCTTGCGTCTTTCCTCCCCTGTGGCTATTTCCTAGTTGGGCGTGATCAGGAGTCTTTCTTGTGGCTGCCTTGTGCGCGGGCTTCCTTGCTGGTGACCCCTGTTTCCTCGGTCTCCTGTGGCAAGCGTCGTTTTCAGAACCTGTCCCGTGTTTCTGACTTACCGTTTTTTGGTTTTTTTCTGTGTGGTTTTCGTTCTTGTGTTACTTACTGGTTCTTCGCCCCGTCGTGGTCGCTGGCGTCGGGGCGATGCTTTTCGCCCCGATCGTCTGGTTTTAGGGTAATAAATTTTTTGGGGGCTTTTTTTTTGTCCTTTTCGTTTTTTCGTCGACGCGTGTTCTTCCTCCGTTTCTTTCGCCTTCGTGCAGGACCTCGTGGCCTCCTATCTTCTCGTTTTGCCGTTTTACGGCGAGAAGCGAAAGGAGGCCAAGCGTTTCTGCGTTCTTCACTGGCTTTGTCGTTCGTCGTCTCCTCTGTGGCGTGTTTCTCGGCGTCGCCGCGGTCTGCCCGATCGCCTGGATAGATACGGGCGGTCGAAGCGATCGCGATGCCCCGATCGTCCTCTCTGTTGTTCTTTTGTCGCCCCGATCGCAGAAACTTTGTGAGCGACAGGGCGACGAGACGATCGGGGCGATTGGCGCACTTTCTCTTTCTCCCGTGTTCTTTAGCGTTCATCCTGTTTTCTGTGTGGTTCCTCCCTGGCAACTTTTAGGGGTGATCGTGTCCTTTCTCCGGATGAGACGATTCCGCTTTATTTAGCTGGCCCAGGCATATTATTTCGAAGTCGCTGAATTGCTGTGTCTTCTACTTTAATAGGCGTCTCGTTCCGTTGATGACGCGAGCGGTATCCGCTTTGGTTGGCTCGTCAGTTGGGATGATTGCTGTTTGATCGTGCTGCGGGGGGCAGTTTTTTTTATATTTTATTTTTTTTTTACTGCGCTGCGAGTTCTTGTTCGGGGTTTATTTTTTTTGTTCGGTGACAGACGCGCTCCCTCGTCGGGGTAGCTATTAAACGGAGTTTTTTTTTTATGGTTTCTTGTTTCGGCCATTTGGTACTTCGTTGGTGGAAAGGTCTTCGGTGTTTCTTCTCTTTCGTCTTTCTTTTTTTTTTTTTTTTTCGTATCTTTTTTACTGTGTTTTGGGTTTTATGATTCTCTTTCTTTCCGTTTCTTTGGTGGCTAGGGGCCTCGTGTCGGCTTCGGTCCCGCGGGGATTCGAGTTCTGGATATCAACTGATGTCACACAAGGTGTCTTTTTTTATCTCATTTTTCCTCGCTCTTTTTATAACAACCGCCTTTGTATACAGAAGAGGGGCAACAAGCCGGAAGGCGAGATCTGGCCAAGTAAATTCAATTTTTTTGATTGGCTCTTTCAAAGCTGGCTGTCCGCGCAAAATTTGAACGTGCGTGCGGCCCCAAGAGAATTCAATGTCTGTTTTTTTATGCATTTTTGCGCAATATATTTTCGTTTTTGAGACGTTTCGTTGTTTACGTCGGCCTCAAATGTTTTATTGTTGTGTTCTTTTCTCGTCGTGTTACCGCCGTATTTTTTTGTGCCGGATCTTTTTCTATTCTCGCCGCATGGATTTTTTAATATTTTTTTACCCGACCTACTTTCTTTCTTCTGCTTTTCTTTTTCTGCTAGTTTTTCCTGGGGGTCTTTTGGTGTTCCCCGCTCCTTCTGGTCACACCCGGGTGCTGACGGTGCGCTCTGGGGACGGTTGTTGCCTTTTCTTATTGTCTGGGCTGCGGACTCGCTCCTTCCTGACGGCAATCACGTGGTGCATCGTTTGACGATCTCGCCTTCTGCTTCGCCCACGAGATCTGGGAACGAGATTATTTGTGCAGGTCGAATTCTCACGGATCTTACGTTCCTGGCGTGAAGCCAGACGCCAGACGTATGATCATATTCGGGGTTTGTTTCGAAAGCGGGTGTTTTTTTTAGGGCGACATAATTTGTTTGAGGCGGGTTAGGGTAAAGGGGGGGGGGGGTCAACTTTTATGGCAAAGGCTTTTTTCCTCTGTCAGGATGTGGAATTATTTATTTATTTATTTTATTTTTTCCCCATTTCACTTCAAGTTGTTCAATATTTTTTAGTTATCTTTTTTTCACTCCCCCGCCATGGCTCCCTTAGGGTGGTCACGTGACCAGCGCAGTTTTAAGCTCTAAGAGCTTCTTGTTATTTTTCGTTTTGTCGGTGACCTGCACCAAGCCTCCACTCGGTCAGGCTCATGTCACGCGATGTTTAGAGCTACAATAGTAACAAATGGAAACATTTTCCAATTTTTTTTCTTTACAAAGAATGTTTAGTGTGTTTCGATTTTGAGCGTTTTATTTAGGATTCTATTTTCTCGTCGATTTCGCGGGCCAATCTGTGATTCATTACGTTGGTGTAGAATGTTCTGCTGGTTTCACTTTCGATCGGCTAGCCTCGAGTCACGTAATTTTTCAAAGCTTTATCAGCTACCTTTCAAATCTTTGCGATCCTTATCTTTACTTACAAATTCAGTGTGAGTATTTTGAGCGTTTGAATCAGAAATGTATTTACGCTTTAAAAAATACGCTTTAGTGGGCAGATTTTCATTTATTTACATTACGTTTGTGTCCTGGATGTGCTGGCGTTAGCAAATTTTTACTTTCACAGAACTGTCGGCTCGCTCTGGGTTTATCTGCTACAAACGGAAACTAAAATCCTCTGGTCTAAACTAAGCTGTTAAGTGTAAAATATTCGTTTTTAGCGTTATTTATTTTTGGAGCTGTGTCATCTAGGGTTTCTTCTGTGGAAACCTGGAGAAACATGCCCTGACTTGCAAGGGTTACGTCATTGCTAATTATTACCCAGGGAATTCGCATTCAGCAAAAACAGGTCTAGTGTTCTTCTCAAATTTGTTTATTTTTGCTTTTTTTTTCGGGCTGGTTTTCGATCTTTACGGTAATTCTACAACACTGGATGCTTTTAATTTTTTGTTTCCGTCAGGTCGTGGGATATTGGCCACCTTAGATTAAGAAAATATTTTTTCGGTGGAACTAGTCATGAATGTCACGCAGGTGTTTTCTTACCATCTTGTTTGTCAGTCGCATTGTTCGACGCAGGTAAAGGGGAAAGGCGGAGGGGGGAGGGGGCGCATTTTTTGTTCCCCCCACGTGACTCCCCTAAAGTGCTCACGAGACCAGCGCAGTTGTAAGCTCTAAGAGCTCTTGTTATTTTTCGTTTTGTCGGTGACCTGTACCAAGCCTCCACTCGGTCAAGCTCATGTCACGCGATGTTTAGAGCTACAATCAGTAACAAATGGAGACATTTTCTTATTTTTTTTCCTTTACAAAGAATGTTTAGTGTGATTTCGATTTTGAGCGTTTTATTTAAAGGAAATTCTAATTTTCATGCGTCGAAGAATATTTTCGCGGGCCGTCTGTGAATAAATACATTACGTTGGTGTAAAGAATGTTCTGACTGACAAGTTTCACTTTCGATCGGCTAGACTTTGAGTCACGTAATTTTTCAAAGCTATTATCAGCTACCTTTCAAATCTTTGCGAATCCATTATCTTTACTTACAAAATTAAGTGTGAAGTATTTTGAAGCGTTTGAATCGAAAAAATACTAAATTTCACGCTTTAAATAAATACGCTTTAGCGGGCAAGAATTTACATTTATTTACATTACGTTTGTGTCCTGGATGTGCTGGCGTTAACATTTTTTTACTTTCACAAGACACTGATCGGCAAATCACGCATGCTCTGGAAGGTTTAAATCTGCTACAAACGGAAACTAAACAATCCTCTGGTCTAAACTTAGCTGTTAAGTGTGAATATTCGACTTTTTAGCGTTATTTATTTTTGGAGCTGTGTCATCTAGGGATTTCTGATCTGATGGAAAACCACTGAGACACCCTGACTTGCAAGGGTTACGTCATTGCTAAATTAATTCCCCGGGGAATTCCCATTCAGCAAAACACAGGTCTAGTGTTTTTTCTCAATTTGATTTAATTATTTGCTCCAATTTCCATTTTCGGAGCTGGTTATTCAATCTTTAAACGGTAATTCAAGAAACACTGGATGCTGATTTAAAAGATTATTTTGTTTCGGATCAGGATCGTGGGATTAATTGGCCAGCATTAGCATATAAGAAAAATATTTAATTTCGGTGGAACTAGTCAACATGAAATGTCACGCAAGGTGTTTTCCTACCATCTTGTTTGTCAGTCGCAACATTGTTCGACGCAGGTAAAGGAGATAAGGGGGGGGGGGGGGGCGGCGCATTTTTTGTTCCCCTGACATGGCTCCCCTAAAGTGTTTACGAGACCAGCGCAGTTGTAAGCTCTAAGAGCTCTTGTTATTTTTCGTTTTGTCGGTGACCTGTCCCAAACCTCCACTCGGTCGTGCTTAATGTCACGCGATGTTTAGAAGCTACAAATCAGTAACAAATGGAAAAAGTTCTTTTTTTTGTCTTTACAAAAATGTTTAGTGTGAAATATAAATTTTGAAGCGTTTGACTCGTGGATACTAAATTTCCACGCTTTCAAAGAGAAATCTAATTCAGTGGGCCATGCTAGAATCTGTAAATAAATGCCATTACGTTGGTGTCAAAGAATGTGCTGAAATGACAAGTTTCACTTTCGATCGGCTAGACCTCGAGTCACGTAATGTTTTAAAGCTTTTATAAGCTACCTTTGAAATCTTTGTGAATCCTTTGGTCTTTACTAAACAAATTTATTGCAAAGTATTTCTCTTTTAAGGGTAATCTATTTTTTTTGGGCCTGTGTCATTGAAAGATAAAAAGAAAAATTCCCTTCACAAACATGCCCTGACTTGTACCGCTTACGTCATTCGGTATGCTAGGGAAATACCCTCTGTTCTAAAAACAGCTTCAGCGTCCGCGCGTGGGAATTCGGCCAGAATTTGCATATAAGAAAAATTATTAATCGCGGCTAGAACAAGTCAACCATGAAATGTCACACAAAGTTTGTCAGACGCTGCATTTTTACAACCGCCTATTGTAATACGAAAACCGAAACAGGGTCAAATAAATTTTGAAGTGTTGAAGAGGTTCAAAACTAGTACTAACTTTATAGAAACTGCGAAACATTGTCATTGGGCCAGTTTTCAGTTTTATGTAAATAAGGAATACTGTCGAAATTCTCGCGGATATACTTACGTTCCTGGCGTGAAGCCAAACGTTCTTATGAACTGATCTTGCAGACCCAGGGGCAGTAGTTGTAAACTTTCGCCCTAAAAATGCCGTCGTCCTGATATGCGATTTTTTGGTTTCACGGATCAGGATCGTTGGAATTTAATTTGGCCAGCATATAGCATTAGCATATAAGAAAAATATTTAATTGCGGATGGAACTAGTCAACCATGAATTGTCACTGAGAAGGTGTTTTCATGCCATTTTGTTTGTCAGTCGCAACATTATTAGACGCAGGCAAACGGGATAAGGGGGAGGGGGGTGCATTTTTTGTTTCCCCCCCCCCCCACATGGCTCCCCTAAAGTGCTCACGAGACCAGCGCAGTTGTAAGCTCTAAGAGCTCTTGTTAACTGCGCTGCGCAGTTCTTGCTCTGCACGGGGTTTATTATTATTATTATTTTTTTTTTTTTTCGTTTTGTCGGTGACCTGTCCCAGACCTCCACTCGGTCGAGCTTGAAGTCACGTAATGTTTAGAAGCTACAAATCAGTAACAAATGGAAAAAGTTTCTCTATTTTTGTCTTTATAAAGTATGTTTATTGTGAACTATTCCATTTTGAAGCGTTTAGTCCATGGAAAATACTAAATTTCCACGCTTTCAAAGAGAAATATAATTTAGCGGGCCAGAATCTGTGAATAAATACCATTACGTTGGTGTAAAAGAATGTGCTGACATGACAAGTTTTACTTTCGATCGGCTAGAGCTCAAGTCACGTAATGTTTTAAAGCTATGTAAGCTACCTATCAAATCTTTGCGAATCCTTTGGTCTTTACTAAACAAATTTATTGCAAAGTATTTCTCTTAAGGGTAATCTATTTTTTTTGGGCCTGTGTCATTGAAAGGATTTTAGAGAAAAAGAAAAATTCCCTTCACAAACATGCCCTGACTTGTACCGCTTACGTCATTCGGTATGCTAGGGAAATACCCTCTGTTCTAAAAACAGCTTCAGCGTCCGCACGTGGGAATTCGGCCAGAATTTGCATATAAGAAAAATTATTAATCGCGGCTAGAACAAGTCAACCATGAAATGTACACAAAGTTTGTCAAACGCTGCATTTTTACAACCGCCTATTGTAATACGAAAACCGAAACAGGGTCAAATAAATTTTGAACTGTTGAAGAGGTTCAAAAATAGTAGTAACTTTATAGAAACTGCGAAACATTGTCATTGGGCCATTTTCAGTTTTATGCAAATGGAGAATACTGTCAAAATTCTCACGGATATTTACGTTCCTTGCGTGAAGCCAGACGTACTTATCAATTGTAAAGTTTATCCTCGGAGACCCAGGGGCAGTTGTTGTAAACCTTCGCCCAAAAAATCCCGTCGTCCGGATAAGCGTTTTTTTTGGTTTACGGATCAGGATCGTGGGAATTAAATTTGGCCAGCATTAGCATATAGGAAAAATATTTAATTGCGGATGGAACTAGTCAACCATGAAATGTCACACAAGGTGTTTTCTTACCATTTTGCTTGTCAGTCGCAACATTGTTTGACGCAGATAAAGGGGATATAAGGGGGTGGGGTGCATTTTTTATTCTCCCCCCATGGCTACCCCTAGGGTGGTCACGTGACCAGCGCAGTTTTAAGCTCTAAGAGCTTCTTGTTAGATTTAAGTTAATGAAAAAGTTGTGGAATAAAAAAGGTCAAAAGAGGCTAATGCATAGTAACATTTGAATCGGCCCGTAGTTCGCCCATCCATATTTATATAATCGGTCAAAGATGCTGGTTTTACGACAGTCGCCATCCTCTCCAACTCCAACTGCTCACCGTACCGCTCGTACCCCCTTCCGACCCTTAACATTAACTTCACATCTTGGTCCGTGTGCATGACGCAACTATGAAACAAAACGTTTCAATAACATGAGAGCATCTGTTAACCTGATTCAAACACAACACTGTGTTTATCATTATATTCGAATGCTTCTGTACAGTTCATTCTCTTGCCAAATTCCAATAGAAATACAAAGCTATGCTTTTGCAGAAAATGGTACTATCTATCTTGCAGAAAGTAGTTTTGGATTATTAAATATACAAACTGTCAATTGAGTTCAGAGTCCGTTACTCGGCGCTTTGAGCAGGCGAAAGGAGAAAAAGCGGGATTCGTACCGTATATACCTTTCGGCCAATAGCAGCAGAAGCTTTCTGCTACAATGCGATTTATATTTCAACGCGCAAACGATGTTTGTGGTGTTTACCACAAAGCACCATTCTCAAATTAACTCGATAGTTTACCAAGAAAGAGCATAAACAAATACAACTGGAAAAGAACAGAAAGAAAACATCTGGGCAATCCCTTTCTTTAGGTAATCAGTAGTAGATTGAATAGTACGATGCTTAATTCAAGGAGCGCGATAAAGCTCGAAAGCAGAGAAAGCAACAATACAGTGATGTTACGGTCCGCCATATTTTTTCTCTTTTACTTGGAGACTAAATGGGTGTTACGTCATGAGAATGAAGTCAATCAACAACTTTATTAATGTGTCAAAGGAATTCTAGCCGAGAGTGAAACACTCTCTACTAATAGGGGACACATAAAATAAATAAAAATAATAATAATAAAAAGACTTAAAATTGATATTTACAATAAAAACAGACTAAAATTTAACTACGCTATTTACAAATAATTTCAATAACAATTTTAAAATAAGTTAATTCGTATTTAAAATAAATCATGTACTACATAGTCAGCGTTTTCAAATGCATTCATTAATCCATTTTCGCCGTACACACTGAAACGATAGGGTTCCGTTTTCAAATGACTCCACTTTGAACAACGTTTTCAAATGTTTGCGTTTTCGATTAAAACGATTAGCGTTTTCGGTTGTTTTTGTGTGGATAATACTTGGCAAAAACGCATCAACGAAAACGAATAATTGTGGACGGGGCCTGAGAGTCTCGGGACAAAAAAACTCACCCCTTCCCTTGCCGATCTGGTCCGTGATCTTGAACTCTTCTAAATCCTAATGCCTAAATCAAGTAATAGTTTCTAAATGAAAATAACCAGATGCCAAAAAATGAAAGTTAACCGAACTAAATGCAGAAATTGAAAGCTAAAACATTATGCCGAAAATGGAAAGTTAAGACCTAAATGCCGGATCTAGAAGATATAAAAATCTAGCTAAATGCCCAAAATAGAAAGTTAAAATCCCAAACCCGAACGATCCAGTCAGATTTTCACGTAGTCTTGAATCTACATAAAAAACATGAAAGCTTTGAACCGAAAAATAGCAAAAAACCAAAAACAAATTCTGTCTGGATCATTAGAAATCACGGGAGGAAGGGGGGGGGGGGGGGGAGGGGGTGGGGGGAATTCCACTGAATGATTTGCTTTAGTCCAAGTTGGCTGCAATAATCTTCTTTCGATGTTGAAGCTCTGTACGAATCTTTTTTCCGACTGAACTTCTGTATTAAAGGTTTGCAAAGCTTTGCACAACTGACTTCGGAGTCGCGAAATTTGTCAAAAAATTTGTCAAAACGGAAGTGAGCTATGAAAGGTACATGTGTCGCACCTCATGACCCGATCACGACTCTTGGAATGTTTTTTCACTTGTCAAGGAATAATATAATAAATTCGGCTCCGTTGTGTTGGTCGATACCATTCTTTACTGTTGAACTCAAAGGCGAAAAGCACGAGAAGTTCGACAGCAATTTAGTATCATGATTTTCGGTGTTCAATAAGTGTTCTTGGAGTGCAAAATAGTTTTTTTTAAAAACAGACGTTTCGGGGAAACCCCTTCATCAGTGTAAATGTGATGTCGGCATCACATTTACACTGATGAAGGGGTTTCCCCGAAACGTCTGTTTTTTTAAAAAAAACTATTTTGCACTCCAAGAACACTTATTGAACACTTATTGTAACAATTGAGTGCTACGCAGCAAAACTCTTTTCATGATTTTCGGTGTTTAGTCTTGGTCGAAGATAAAAAACTCTTGACCATTAATTGACAAATGTATCGTGCTTCAAAGAATTCACTGCCAGATTGAATTCCAACTTTACAAAAAAAAAAAAAAACAAAAAAAAAAAAAAAACAAACAAGCACATGTTCTGTTGGTCGTGGAAAGATCTGATATAATGAATTCCAAGCAACATCCCGGCAGACTAGAGATAAATGATGTTTGAAGATTGCTTTGAGTACAATTATTTTATTCCATATTTGTTCTACCTAGAAATATGAAAGAGAAGGAGATCAAATGCAAATTCTTTTTTTTTTGGCAATTTTCCTTTGCACGACATTATTTTGCGGGAATTATCCGGCCCCTCCCATGATTTTTAATGGTCCGCCACTTATGTCCGTTTGACGAATAACAGTGTGACTTTCTGACCATCCGGTGACGGTATCGTGCAAATTTGTTGAATAATAATTTATACTTTGTAATTATACTCTTTTATAGTAGTGACTTAACAAGATAACAATAACACATGTGACAGAAGATTATGGAATTACAAACCCAAACAATGCTTGCGTAGAAGGCTAACCTTGTCATGGGTCAACGCCAACAGGAAGACTAAACGTAAATAAATTTCCTCGCACAATATTAACATACCCAGTTGAGAGAACCAGAGATTCAGAAGCACAATATGATACGCACGTTGACTGTCGCTCTTTGCCTGGTGTGCTCAGTTTTGTGGCATTTTAGATTTGTACAATGCCGAAGCACAGGGAGTGCATCTGAATATAACAATCTAGCAGACCAAGAAGGACGCTGTTTGCGGTGGTGTCTTCTACAGGTAATTGACATTACAAATTAGTGACTTCCATAATTAGTCGACAAACTACTGTGAGAAATATTTAATGCTATATATGCTTTATGTAGCATGATCTGATAACGCCGCCGCGGTGAACTCAAATATTATCAATTGGTTTCATTGTATGTTTAAACGATCAAGTTATTCGCTATAATTCTTGGCGTCATGAATGGTCCATCAAAATTTTTTAGTGCTCGCAAAATTAGGCTTCTGCTCGGAATGCTCGCAAAATTTTAGTGGTTGCTCGTTTGCCCGTGGTCGCATATTCTTACAAGTGCGCTCGCATGCTCGATTTTAGTGAAGGTTAAGCATTATAAAAAGTGCTCGTTGCTCGCACGCGCAAGGCTTACTTTTGTCAATGCTCGATCGTGCTCGCAAAGAAAAACGCTCTGCTCGCATGCTCGCAAATGCTCCATTCAACACCCCTAATTCTGAATCGGCCATTTAGGCAGTTAAGTTTCAAAGTTTCTTTTAGTTCTAAGAAGTAACCTTGTACTTCGCTTCACTTGACGAACCATTTGGCTCAGTGCACAATCATGCTCGCTGCTCCTCCTGTCATCACAGACATTAGGCGCCTTCCTTCCAGTTGTCCTTTTGTCGTACGTAATGAGTTTGAACTCATCAACCACGTGCAAGTGCCTCAAATAGCCTGGCTGTCATCTGATACTGAGCATCCCATGGAAGGGGCACTCGGGGGGGGGGGGGGGTATTTTTGATTTAAGTAGGGATGTTTTGGGGTATTTAA
Source organism: Oculina patagonica (assembly GCF_052425735.1). Lineage (NCBI taxonomy): Eukaryota > Metazoa > Cnidaria > Anthozoa > Scleractinia > Oculinidae > Oculina > Oculina patagonica. The sequence goes on along the minus strand of NC_135758.1, from coordinate 34,139,562 downwards.
AACACAAATTATCTGTAGATTCATGGTAGTGCATGCCTCAGCGTTGCTTGAAATCCCGAGTACCCCCGTGGACTGATCATGAGCATACGAGCGGTCGCGTGCAACCGGCAAATGTCTGATAACTGATGACAAAATGAGCTGGCTTATCTTAAGTTTCTTACAATATTAATTATTTCCTACAATATTGTATTAATTGCTGGGGAACGGAGCAGACTGAACTTAGGAAACGTTTATGTAAAGTTCCACTCCGTCCGATGTTTATCTTATCGATCAATCCGACGAAGTTCAATCAATGATTCATTTTGTTAATATTGGTTCACACCGCCGCTGTAAAATCGTGAAAGGCCGCCCAAAGATTGTCGAGCCGATTGAATGTAAGAAAATAAGGGGATGAAATTAGCAACGCGGCAGTTGTTTTTGTGACCGAATGGCTGTAGTATTTGCACTTAGCAAGCACATTCACAAGAGATCGGAAATCACAGACTGGGCGGAACAGTGTATACGATTTTCTCACGCATATCCGCGATGTTATCCGTCCTCTTGCGTGGGCCGGGCTGTACGTGGGCACTTAGACTTTCAGAGGTTAGAATTAATAGGCTGTTTTAATGTTTTGAAATCATGGACGCAATCATCTACTGTCGGATTAAAAAAAAATGTCTAATGCGAGTGACCTTGGGTCGTTGACGAGAATCACTCTTTCGCACGAACTCGAATAAAAGGAAGTCGAAGTAAGTAGTCACGCCTGTGATTGACACAATTAATTTTGCTATGAAAAAAAATGCAGATAGGCCCTAAAACACAGTGCTTGACAGGACTTGACTGTCTTCTATTTCCGATAGGTTTCCGAGTTGCGTGCCGAGGGTTGCGTGTCCTATTTGTGCATAGAAAGTCGTTGTATTGCACTGAAGTGAAAACAATGTCACAGTGTCCAACTGCATACGTGACTTGCTGTAAACACTTTCATTACATTGTGCTGTATAAGAATATAAAACATGAATGAAAAATCTTGTCGAAAAAAAAAAAACAACAACAACAAAACGTGTGCCTCCCTTTCTTGTCACCTCAAGTCTTATAAGCTTCCAGTGCCCATGATATAATTTTTTTTATCCATATGTAAAATGAAATCTGAATATAAACGAATACATGAATAATAAATAAATCACTGATCAAATTACTCCAAAACTAAACACGGAAACTGAAATCTAAACTGAAAGTAGAAAAGAAACCATAAGATTACAGCCAAAAACTGAAATCGCACACTAAGCGTCGAAAAATTAAGGTGGTTCTAAATTCAGAAACTGAATTAAATACCAAATGCTACTATGTGCCCAATATATTCCTTTGAGCCGACCATGGCGACGACCGGAAGTCCGGATGTCTTTGGCGTGTATATTCTAGACTTTTCTTTCGTGACGTGAAGTGACAAAAGCTAAAACGGGTTTCCAACTTGTTCAGTGGGGTAAAAACACACCAAACAATAGGAGCGGCTATCCGATTGCCATTGTAAGCTCTGAACGTATGTAGTATTAAAAGCTTCTGACTTTGCATCTTGTCTGGAAAGGCAATGTTTTATATCAGACCGTGACGTAGCGTTTAAACGCGTGACGAGCCCAAAGAACGTCTGCGTAACGTGGAGGCTATAAACCGTGACGTGCCGTGACGTGTTTGTAACCGTGCTCCAATTACAAATCTGCAGCTAAACTGGTGCAGCTGTGACAACACAGGAAGACCGAAACATTTGAGTTACAATACATAGGGTTTATCGAGCTTTCAGTTTACCGCGTTTTGTTATATAGCGGGATGGAATCAAAAACAATGCTTCACGCTTCGACTGTTGCTCTTTGCCTTGTTTGCTTTTTGAACAATTTTGGATTGTTAAAGTGCAGAAGTACAGCAGACTATTCCGAATATGAAGTAGGCTTGATAGGAGATTGTTTGCGGAGCTGTGCCTCTCTTGCAGCTGAACTCGAAGGGACAAAATCAAAGGTAGGTGGGTAGGTAGGTAGGTAGGTAGGTAGGTAGGTAGGTAGGTAGGTAGGTAGGAAGGAAGGTAAAACTTTATTTTTACACAGAAATAATTCATGTCACATGCTCTTCCATCGAGCCGTGTCGAAATTAACTAACTTCGACATGATGTATGGAAGAGACAATGTCAACTATTATAAATGCTTTGTGTTTAAAGATGATTTTACTTCGACCCGCCTCTCTCTACATATCAGTCGATATAGCTCAGTGATAACTGAATCGAAATTTCCTGAATTCAGTTCATTGTTTCCAACAGAATACAACAGGAAATAGGCCCGCGAAGTTACATTTTCATTGTGACAGAAATGAGTCTATATTAAACGGGTTTAAACAACATAAACCAATGGCTAAATTAGGACGCACGCTATACGCCCTGTCTAGACCTTCCTAATAATCACCACAAACACAGATTTACGATTTGAGTCAGAGTTGCGACGCTGTACGTTAGTTTTTGCTTTTTGTCAAACATCAAACAGTAGTACTTCTTGGATAAATTGTCCGTGACTCTGCTACATGCCTCACTTATCAGTAGTCTATCAGTGGTCTGACTCTTGTGTCAGAATCCAGGGTCAGCAGATGCACTATACTTTCACTGCAAATATCGAAAGATTGCGAAACCATTAAAATGTCATCCGTTTAATGCTAGTATTACACGAGAGCCGTGGCATGCAAATAATACGGCTGTCCGAAATATTTGTTTGAAAAACTCTTCTGGTCGTCTATAGACAGTCTCTATAGCTATAGACTTATAATGGCCAACCTACCAAATATAAAATAACTTTAATATTATATACAATGTTTATATAATATTACATATAAAATATAAAATAACATACAGAAGACAATTAACGGACAATTTGATCTGGAGGGCATGACATTTCCATCCCGCACTTGTTGACACAACTAGTAAATACATTAAAGATATTTAAAACCGCAGGGAAATGTGCCAAGCATACAACTCCGCAAAAATAGGTATGTCGTCGTATTGTTCTGCAAATCCGTTGTTCCGGTATAACTCTCGAGCTAAATTAAGGTAAAACTCTATTTAATACACGGAATCAATTTATGTTACATGCTCTTTCATCGAGCCGTGTCGGCATTTATCAACTAACTAATTAAAAACTATCCAACTAAATTACCTATGTAATACGAATTTTTCCGAACCTTTACGAACTTTTACGAAAATTTTCGAGGATTGCCGAGGAAAATTAGAATGTGGCGAATAATTCATTTCTATATTTTACTGTTATTTTTTAAGTTTACTTTTTTATTTTAAATTTTTATTTTTATTTTTTTTTTGGTAGGGAATCCTCGAGATAGATCCTAACTGCGATCCTAACTGCAGAAAAAGCTAACCTCGGCTAACAAGATTTTCCGGGAGAAAAAAAAAAAAAAAAAAAGGTTTTTTTGTGGAACCCACCCCCCCTCCGGGGGGGGGTTTTTTTTTTTAAAAAATAAGGAGTTTTTTTTTGAGAAAAAAAAAATAAAAAAAAACTCTTTCTTTATATATAAACCACCTCCCCTTTTTTTTTTTTTTTTTTTCCACCCCCCCAAAACGGGGGAACCAAAAAAAAAAAACGGGGATATTCCATATACCACTCGAAAGCGTTGCATAACTAGTATATATCAGTAAAAAAAATCATAAGCATAATATAAGCTGGATATTACAGAGATAAGGGGCAACTGATGACTTTTACATGATTATTTTATGTCCAAACTACTGCGACATGATATATGGAGACATAAAATGTCAAATATTATAAATGCTTTGTGTTTAAAGAAGATTTGACTTCGTCTCTCCTTTCTGTACATATTAATCGTTACAAAAGAATACAACTGGAAATCCGCCCGCGAAGTTACATTTTCATTGTGACGGAAATTAGTTTAATTAGACGGTTTGATTTAACTAGAATTGCCGTGTAGACAGACAAAGCTTCAGTTACATGCATAGCAATTAAATTATTGTTTGTCTTGGCTCGTTTGATCCTTCTGAAAGGTCTCTTATGAAAGACATGATTACATGCTATTACGTATGTCGTTGTATTGTTCTGCAAATCCGTTGTTCCGGTGTCAGCTCTCGAGCTAAATTTAGTAAAAACAATTAAAGGCTGGCTTTAGCTCGCTCAACATTTCGAAAAACACGTCTAATACTCTCAAGAAGTTTAAAAGAATCTTTCAGTGGAAATTCAGTAATTTTTTTTGACTGCCCGCGGGCATTTAGTCTATTTAAGACCGTGCCCGGCTGCCGGGCATATAGCCACAGCAAAAGTATAACGAGACAGAGACAATGCACTCTGATTTTTGTAAATTTTAAGCGTTCGGTAGCGTTCTAGTAGGTTTTATAGTTAATTCTTTCTTTTGTATTCAAGTTTTTTTATAATAGTTTTTATTCTTAGGTATTTTTCGTTTTTTGTTTGTCTTATTAAGTATTTTTTCTTTGACCTTTCTGAAACCACGTATAGTGATGGGCTTCAGATTATATATATTTATTTAAACGAGAACCCTTCACTCTCGGAGACCGAAGTTGCGATACGAGTAGAGCAACCCATATTTTATCATTTCTCATTCCAAGATGAAAGAACACCTCTTCTCCACGCAGATTACCATTCATTTCTTCTACCCAGTAGAACTAAACACCGAATTTTTGGTATACAGTAGAACCCTGGTAACTCGAACTCTGAAGGGAAACGAAAAACAGTTCGAATTAGCGGGGTTTCGAGTTATCGGGGTCGATTGTTGAAATCCAAATACACGACAAGAACAGACAAGGTTAACTAATGGCATATTTCTATGGGCATTCGTGGCGAGTTTCAAGAACCAGAATTCGAGTTATCGGGGTACATTTGACCCAAATTTTGATCAAGGGAAACGAAATTTAGTTCGAGTTAGCGGGGTTTTCGAGTTATCCGAGTTCGAGTTAACCGTGTAAAAATGACTGAAAAGTAGGGTCAAATCCAAGGGAAAAGGAAGTTTGTTCGAGTTAAAGGGGTTTATTGTTAATTCGAGTAAACGGAGTTTGAGTTATCGGGGTTTACTGTATATTAGTGTGTTCTGCTGCAAAATGTTAACTATTTGCTATCATGTTCATGATGACGTAAATTTGAAATAGAAATCAGTTTGTTTGATCGTGTTTACTTATCGTCGTTTTATTCTGAACAGACATCAAGTCGTCAGACCTGTGTTGAGAAGTGCCTAGAAAAGATCAAGGAAGGTAATAAAACTTCAGTTGTATTGTACCTATGCACCAAAGCCCTTTGGAAAAACAACAAAGGGGGGGGGGGGGGGGGGGGTTGAGGTGCTAGATGTCTTTTCAGCACGGCCAGAACGGCTTCCTTATCTATCAAAGAACTAGGAGTAAACATTATCTGTTCTGGAAATTAAAGCATGCTAGTCAATCGAAAATGTAATACCGATAGTTTCTCCGGTTTTTCCAACAATTTGTCGGAGCATTTTGTACAACCGTTTACGTTAAAAGTGAACTGAAAAGAAGATACTTATCTGCCTTTCACAAGAACACGAAGACGCTGGCTGGGATTGAACTCAAGTCCAACATTCAGACTATTGAGTACTCTCAATATCTGTTGAAAAAATATGCAAGACGTAGGGAAAAGAGAAGAGACGGGACGACTCGTTGTCATCCTGTGTAGAAAAGTTTCGAAAAAAAAATAGCAGTCCATGTTTTCATCGTTTAGTCTTTCATCCTTTCCACGTTAAAATTTCGGAGTTTCATGACGTCATACAAATTGGCAGCTGGCACTTCCCAGCACCTCTCAGTGACCGCTGAGCCCTAGTAGGCCAGAAGAATCCTGGTCCAAACAGAATTAAGCCCAGTTGTATTTCCCTGGTCTCACCAGTTTCCACAAAAATAGTAATAACATAGTTTGTGGCTCACTTTGTTTCATAAAAGATTATTCAAAGATATATGTGTTCCCTTATGGCATATCCCTAACTCCTGATCCCCCCCCAAAACCAGAACTATAAGCTGTATAGACGTTGAAATTATATTTGCTGTCTACATTTTACTCCCATTAACTACTTGCTTTTCGCTTTTGCCTCATTCTAATTATTTTTATAAGATTAAAACCTTTTGGGTGACTGTTTTTTGGTTGCAGACAAGATGGTTGTTAGAGACAAACGTTCTACTACCTCAGGAAAGCAACTTTTGACTCCACTGTCGAGGAGAAGAAAGCGTAGCTATAGGGTGACTGGTAAGCAGATGATAATAATAAAAACGTTTGGATTTCTTTATCACTACAACAGACAGACATGATAAAATGAACAGTAAGATAAAATCTATTTCTATCAATAAGTGACAGAACTGCATTTGCATATTTTTAAAATTGTATTATAGAAAATGAACGCGTTGGCATTAGGTTGTGCAATTTTTGAATGTATTATTTTGTTGCATACAAATTTACCATTCTGAATTGGAGGTGCTGGAATTTCAGTTATCAGTTAAATTCTCGGCGATTTCTTAGCTTTCAGTAAATTTTGCACATCTTAGATCACAGCTGCCAGTCTCCACCAATTGGCTATCAGCTAAGCCTCATCCAGAACCCCATTAATGTCGATTTTACTCCCATGGGCACAGGGGATAACTCATCACCACTATGTCCAAGTGGATCAGGCGAGAATAAATATGCATCCATAAGAAGTGCTGAGAGGAAGCGATATGAGAATTCAGACACGTGGTATCTTAACATATCATGGATTCCCAAAGATGGTAAGCAATCACATTTTAGAAGTTTCGTTTCTTTTTTTAAGACTTTATATAAGCCAGCCTATTTTAGACCAAATGTTATCGAGCTTGACATTGCAGAATTGGTAAAATGAAAATCATGAGCGATGTCCACGAAGATGTCAATAGGACAAGAATTAATCTGCCTTTGTATGTGGCGGGCATGTTGGTGTACATACATATTCTGTAAATCCCCACTACGCCATTCGTACTAGTATATTTGAACAAATTGTCCTTAATATTAATACAGCTAAATATAATTTTTAAACTAAATACTTTCTGTGCGCAGAAATCAGCTGATACATTTTAATGTATTAGTTAAAAAAAAACGTCAGTTGTTGTGTCATCCGAGGAACGCGATCACCCAAAGAATCGAGATTCCAAAACGCTTTATGTTCAATCAAAGCGGCCTGTAAGCACGAAACTTTACCAAAACATTAACCGTTACTTTTATTAATAATATAACAGTATTTCGTTGGAGATTACCAAGCCCATAATTTAATATGTCATTTAACCTATACACTACCTATCGAAAGATGGGCTTGGAAATATAATCAGAACAGTATACGTGCTTCGTTGGAGATTACCAACTCATCTTTCAATTTGTCATTTTATATATTGAAAGATGAGCTTAGTATTCTCCAAATGATATATTATTGATATATTAGCTATTTATCTGAATTTAACTACCTGAAAAATAATAATAATAAAACGTTAAGCGATTTATAAACCATTGTTTAGAATACTCCCTTGACTAAACATAACAGTGCATATATAAATTCATTAAGAATAATACCTAATCATACAAGAATGAATAGCAAATGAGCCAAGCAGATACCGATAATTCCTGTTCCAATCCAAATAAATATATGTACACAGTTCCAGACTAAAATTTCATTTTTAATTAATCGGTCTTAATACAATAACATTAAAAATTAAAATCTGTCGAGCGGACTGCATAAATTTTGTTTCTTTTCCGTACTCATTAGAAAGAATTACCAACTTCACGGGATACGCCTTCCTCTACGAGTATCCTGGTATAGAACCTCTTCTTTATAAGTACATTGTGCTACAAAAGGTATGAAGTTTCTTTTACTACGGCTGATACTACCGCCATTGCTGTTACCAGTTCAGTTGAATGTCCACTTTTGGAAACGGGGAAAACAATAGCGTGACGTAACAACATGGCGGTTGTCAAGTCTTCCCGAGTGGACTCCACTTGAATTCTATATTTGCCTTTTTTCAAGTATTCCCGGGTGCATTTCCTGCCAGTTGGTAACACAACACAAAGAAAGCATTGAAGAAGCGTTATACGTGCAATTGTGTAAAATCACGGCGGATTGTGCAAGGAGGTGAGGATTTACTTTCGATGCGTATGTTTCTTTTGGCTGTCTTTTGGGTCGTTTCTTCAGCTTTAATCCAGTGTATCTCTTGTAAAAAAAATTTCTGAGCCTTGAAAACATTCAGGGACATTCTACAGTTATTCTAAAGGATATATGGAGAGAAAGGCAATGGAACTAAAACTCACTGGAATCGCGCTAAATCGCTTCAAAAACCACATAGGAGAAAGAACAACAGACATAGGACTATAGGTAGGTTTTTTTTTATTAAAAACTATTTCGCATTTTTAAATTAAAGCAGGAATCGTTATTTCCCATACAAATCCTTATAATTTCGCTGTTACGCAACGGCCGCCGTGACGCTCAAATTACAACACTCACACAACGCTGAACAAAGGTCACACGGTCTATATCTCCCATAGAGCTTGGGGTACCTGTGAATGTACTTAAAACCAAGTGCTTAGTGTTTATTTGCATAGCGCGCGACAGAAAAGGATTTAAAATACAAGCGCTCGTCTCCGCTTTACTTATTCCCGGCCAAAAAGCTGTGAATTTCCATTTAGTTAATAGAACGAAGCTTGTTTCATTCAAATTCGAGTTCTGTACACTTCGCTGTTCTAGATTTCGATCGACAGATTCAGCATGAAGTCAACAGACCTCGCATCATTTGACTCCAAATTCGAGCAGTGATTGGATAACTGTTTGTTTTGATCTGCGGATCAAAACATTTCCAAAACTGGACATTCCACTGAACTGATTACTGATCTATCTAATATGCTCTACTGCTACATTATCCTGAAATCTCTTCTAAAGGAAATTAATTATATGGAAAACTAACTTAATAGGCTAACTAAAGTGAAAAGTAGGCTAACCGGTTACTAGTTGCCAGTCGATGACCGTGTTGGCGGCCATCTTGAAGTGGGCGTAAAAAATTTCTTCGGGGCGGAGGGAGGGAGAAACACCAGTAAAAAAAAAAAATGATTTTCCTATTGAATACGGTTACGTAGATAGTTCATGGTTTAATACGGAATACATCAGGAAATCGAGTTATATTAATTTTGGTTCGAGTGCCAGAATAATTTAAATCCTATTGCGTTATTTTCTATCCTTTTTAAAAGAAAAAGATGTAAGCAATTATCCGTGACAACACCAACAACAATTTCTTATCAGAACCTGAGAAAATTAATTTCAAAGTTCACAAGAACCAGGTATTAAAACTATGGGTAAAATCTTACGTGTAGCTATTTTGTAAAATCATCTTGAAAGCGATTCAGTGGAATTCAGTGGAACTTCGAAATTTGTTTTTGATGTTTGGTGTTGTTAGAAATACTTTCTTTTGATAAGATATTTGAAATAGTAACACAGAAGTTTGCGATAAGATGTAAATAATTTTGGTACATGATTTTGTCCAATTAATACTCGAAGTCCTGGCGGATTCCCTCTTTATTCCTAACACGTCTTAAGAATTGCTTTATAAGGTTGTTTTGCAGTTATGTACTATTAACTAACTGATCATAATTTTGTTTTCATTCAAGAACGAGACTAACGTCGTTTTGAATGAGTCTGCTCTTACTAATTGGACCTACGAAGACGACTTCAATTTTAAAGTAAGTATCCACGACAACTTCTTTTATCATAAATACAAACAGAAGGTCATCCTTATTTATGAACACTTAGTCCTAATAAAAAAAGACCACTACAATTGTTGTTTTACTGACTTAGCACTGCAAGAGGCCAGGAAAATGGCTTTTGTGTTTTAATAACTGGTTTCCGAATGGTCCTAAAAGCCTGGTTTTCACTCGCGCCGCAAGCACAAACGCAAGCACAAGCACAGGGATAACAGGTCTTATTTCACCGTGAAAACGGCTTCAACTCGAGCAAAAGCACAAGTGCATTGCATTTTGATGCTTGTGCTAGTGCTTGCAGCAAGCACAAGCACAAGAGTCAAAATTTGTCCCTTTTGCGTGATCGCGCTTGTGCTTGCGCTTGTGCTTGCGTCGCTAGTGAAAACCAGGCTTTGCCATCATTTTCGGTTAAGTTTGGCTGTTGCTGGTGAATTGTATATTTTACAGCGGGTAATTTTAGGAAGCACATTTATTAACTATTGAAATAATGAATCTCGTGTTCATGTGTATAATCAAAAACATTTTGACTGAGCATTATCCAACTTTAACATCTTAAGATTGCCCGACATTCTACACAAAAAAGTGTATGTACTTACGCTATTTTTCTTTTTGTTTCTAAAAGGTTATCGCTCTTCCATGCCAAAACGATAGATTTGAATCCTTTGAAGGTAAGACAAATAACGACTTTACTGTAAGAAATTTGCTTCAAATATATTTTGTTTTTGGCTATGATGTTTCTGTTAAGAATTGTATCCATGCATGTTATGAGGTAGAGCTGTTTGCAAATCACCTTCAGTATTTAGACACGGTGGGTTTACAGCAGTGTATTTATCAGCGTATTCAAGCACCGTACAGAGTATTTATCAAATACTTAAATGAACTAAATATTTTTTTCTTCCTTGCAATTATTATTAATGTAAATTTCACACAAGAATCATGAGAAACTAAGCAAAACTTTCCTGTTTTATTTTTGTTTTGTTTTGTTTAGATCTATACCTTTATTTATCTTCTATTGAAGGTGAGCGTAAAGTAGTTGGCTGCCAGTAATTAATAGTAACTGAACTGAGTGGAGTACAATTCTGACACATCGAGCGAGCAATTTAATAATAAATTCACTAGTTTTGAGTAAGTCAAAGGTTTATAAAAACAGTTTAACAAAAAGTAGGAAAACAGCAAGAAAGAACCAGTCCTGTTAAGCCTTGCGAGACAATCGTAAAAAATAGACATTAAGCTGGTTAAAAAAAATTAAACCAAAGATAAATTTAAACCACAACATAAACAACTCGCTCGCCTGAACTCGCTCGCTTGGGCGGGTTGTTTTCTCATTACAGACCACGTGATGTTCTCTAGAGAATTTTCCTTTTAGCCACATAAAATTTATTCATTCATATACACGCAACTATTTGAAAATTCGAAAGCAAGAATTCGCAAGAGTATCATCGCATGGTCTGTAATGAGGCAACAAAACGCCCAAGCGAAACAGGTCTATTATAATTACAGTCACAGAAATTGAAATTTTGTAACTGTTATGATTATAGTCTGAGCAAAAATTCCAATCTGTTGTTCATGTTGATGATATAGCACCCTTAAAACAGAAGCTTTGATTGTTTAACAACGTTCACATATTCTGTTTCACATACTCACGGACGAAGACAACTGAAGTATTTTCATTCTATAAATATACATAATGGCCGTAACGAAGACATAGTAATACTGGTAACTACTGGCAGTAAGTCCCAAAATTGGGAACTTAACATATCTCTAATAATGCAAATGAAAGAGCTCTCGGAGGGTTCAATTTGGTAAACTAGTCGTGGGTACTTCTTCTAAATGTTTAAATTGATTTTTTTACTACCATTTATCTTGATTTTCTTTCTTGCATTCTTCTAATCAGGCACCGTACCTGCTACGGCAACTGCAACATTGCCAACAACAGGTGGGGTTGATTAAGATAGGACATAGTTTGAAAATCAGTCTGAGATCTACAATGATGGAATTTGTTTATGACAAAAATATAACCGTAAAAAATCGTAAAATTGATAATTTCTAGATATGGACCCTTTTAGGTGCCGGCCTTTTTTATATTTAACACAAGGTAAAGGTAAAAGGTAAAGGAACATTTTCATCAGCGCAAAGACGCTTTTCATTTTCCGGCCATAAAATTCTGTGTAGCTGTTTCAACGGACAAATTTATAGTTATTTAATGTCAAAAGTGACAAGATTTTAATAACCTGCATTGCAGTCTCTTTTTATAGTTTTTATGCAGTTTTACATCATATCATACCGTCCATTAAGTTAAGGAAGAAAAAAACATCCTAACTCAGAAAGTTGTTTTCTTGTTGGTTTAGATGCTACGAAACCTGATGGTAATATAACTACAACTGTCCGCTTCGGTGAGTATTAATTTTATACAGGAACGGCTCACTTCTGTTACCACACCAGACACTAATACCCAGACGGACCAAACAGTTCCTTTATTTGCTTGTAATCGATATTCAGGTTATTGCTTTCGATAAAGTATAGAACGTCTTATCTGTTACGACAAACTAAGCACAAATCAGATTCATGATCCCTTTCGCCAGGTAATCGGTTGGTTCCTCTTATGCAGTAAACTCTGATCATCTCTTGAAACTGTGCAAATAGGAAAAAATATGCTTTGTTTATGTGAAATACAAGATCAGTTAAATTGCAAAATTGTAAATGGATTGTTGTCAATTTGTGTGTACTTCATTTACCAGTTTACACCTAATTGCAAGGTTATCATAGAAAAAAAGAAAAAGGAAAAAGTCAAACAGGAATTAATTAAGCGCATGCATGAAATTTATTCGTACAAATGGCCTCAAAATGCCTCAAAATACGAATAAATCGATTAACCTTGTTACAGCATAAAAAAGTGGGCTAAAAGTGTGCAGATAAAAACTCGTGAGTTTTCTGTAAATACTACGCTTATTAATTTCTATTTTCCTTTTTTCTTTTCCCTTTTTTCTATGACAACGTTATTGCAATTAGGTGTATTCTCAATTCTTGTCTTGTTTTTTCAATACAGCTTTAACCACAGTTCGCTCTACAAATACAACAGCAGTGACAGCAGGTGAGGTCGTCGGAAATAAACACTGAATAGCGAACGAAGACAGTTTATTTTAAAATTCTCCGTTTTCGTTGTTATGGTCGTAATTTTCGAAAATGTTTGCTTATGATTGTTCTTGTTATTTAAAATCAAATAGTTAGCTATGGCAAACGTTTCAAATTTTCTTCTTACTACGTATAAACCTTTGTAGTTATTCTTTTTTTCTTTTTTCCCTAATCAATAGCTATCGCAAGCATTGTAACCATTGGCACATTGGGATTAATTTTCGGGATTGCTTACATACTTTTTCGAAATAATCGTCTGTCCAGCAGCGAAATGGTAGAAAGGCCAAGTCTTTCACCAGGTATGTTTCTCTCTATTGCTACTTTAACTTTCTGGTCTTGTTAGGCCGAGTACGGCATGTGAGGATGCGTGGTTGAGGGGTAAATAGAAAATCCCAGCGCTAATTTAAAAACTTAAATATTCAGGTGAAGAAATATTTTGTAGTTATAAACTTGCTCTGGTTTCTTGAAGTTTGACAGGCTTTTTAATCCGAATGTAAAGTACTTGCGGTTTGGATGTTGTTCACCATCCTTTTTTTGTTTTGTTAAGCATAAATTTTTCTTGTTGTGACGTCATACGGCGTCATATGAAGTCATTAGAGCCGCCATCTTGGATCCACCATCTTCAATTTCACTATTTTCGTAGTGGCTTGATACAAAACTAAGTTAAAATGCTAATGGAATATAAAGTTATACGTGTTTTCCAATTACGTCTAAAAAAAGGTAAAATAAAGGAAGATGTCAAAAAATCATGGACACAGTTGACATATCAAAATGTCCGCAAACAGCTACTGAAAGTTTTAGCATCACTGAGTAAATCCCTTTTTAAAATTACGAAAAAAAAGTAAAGGGCGGGAGAGGTGACATCAGCCCTCATCCCTTTGCACGTCCGAATGTTAAAGTCAATTTGCGAATTTGTTAAAAAATTTGGTAAAAAATCTAACAAAATGCAAGATTGCAGCAATTTTGCTGTGATGTTACCGCGAATTAATTAACACGTGACAACAATTGTAATAAATAACTTAATGGATTATTTACATCACATGATAATTGCATTACATTGCTTACGTTCAAATTGAATTAATACGTTTGTAAAAACATCACCCACTAAATCCAAAAACGTCATAGCGAGCTTAATAGGAACAAAGGAAGGAGATCTTCGAAATAGAAAGATGTTACTCAGAACGCTGCTTTGTTAATAAATGGGCAGCATCTTGGCCTTGAGCAGGCTGTTTGAAAACATCAGATTATCAAATTGAGAAGAAACATCTATATGTGCGACATTTAGCTCTTACAGACATTTAAGCCTTGGCGCCATTTTCAAGTTTTCCTCCGTCGGATGTTTTACGATACGATACGAAAACTTTATTAAGACAGAGCATTTAAAAATAAAAATAAAAAATAATTATATATATATTAGTACGGAGCTGTATAATAGAATTTTAGTGTCGTTCTAAATTCTTTTTTGTAGGTTTGTTTTAATATGAAATGGTATTTTATACTTTCAGGCTTCAGTTACGACGCGTTCATAATATTCAACCGGGAAGACCAAGCCTGGGTAGAGAGTGAACTTTTGCAAATTCTAGAAAAAAAACATGGCTTCAAATGCTGCGTTCATTACAGAGATTTTGAGGTGGGAGCAAGCTTCGTTCACAACATGAGTATTAGCGTCCAAATCAGCCGCAAAGTAATTGCTGTCGTATCCAAGAATTTCTTCACGAGCACCTGGTGCAATTATGAGTTGGAGCAAGCTATGCACAAGCAGGCCCAAGAGAATGATAACAGTGTCATCGTTATTAAAAAAGATAACGTCACAAGCGAGAAGCTACCCTTGGCACTAAGGGGAAGGTCTTTCATCGATTATTCAAATAAGGTGGAGAGAAAAACTTGGGTCTCCAAGCTAATCAAGGCTTTAGAATCAGATAGAAATTAAAAAAGCCCTCAGCAGTTATAATGAACATTCAACCTTGACCGGACGATTTTTAACGGCTGTGTGAGCTTCGTTTATTGTCTTGCAAGTATTGCACGATTGAAGCAGAGAAAAATGGCAAGCAATACAAATGGAATGTCTACTTCCCATGGCCGTTTCTCGCGCTCAGCGTTTGAGAAATAAGGGACGTTTTTCGTACTGATTGCTTTATGAAACCCTTTATTATTAGCCATGCATTGTAAATAGTGTTTTAAACATAGTTGTAATTAACTCTTAACTTTTTAACAATTTTTATTGTAAATAGCGTTTTTTGTAATATACGTATAATTCAGTACGACTGCAATGTACGCAGTGTATCTCTCATACCCCCGGGATCTACAAAATAGTGGTTAGATATGTAGCTCAGTACGCCAAACTGTCTCGGCCTATAAACGTTGGCCTCGTAATAACAGCAGTAAGCTACACCTTATTAGTTCTGGCGAGTTCCCACAGAAATAGATAAACGGAGAAACAGGTTGAGATGTCGGATGAAACATATGAAAACATAAAAAAAGTATTTGAACTTAAGGTGGCTCGCAATGGTTTAGACGTGCCCAGCATTGTTGTTCTTTTGCAGCTCCAGCAATATTGTTGAGGAACAACTTTTAGTACAAATGTTTATAAATTGCTTTTCAATCTACAAATTGAGGTCACTTGGACGTCAAAATTCATTTTCATACCATAGCAAGGACTAAAACAGGTCAAAGGTTGCCTAATTTTTAACTTTTGAGGCTTCTCTGGTTAGTGAAAGATCAGTGTAATGAAGAAACTACCCAACGTACTTATAATATTTTTGTTTCAGTTTGTAGGTTTTGCTTAAGTACTACCTTAAACAGACTCAGAAATTCGTATTCATTGTGCATAGACTTAGCTTTATTATCTCAGCATTACTGATGTCACGTTACCTCGACTCTCAATAAGCGGGACCCTCTCAAAAACGTAGGGTCATTTGGATCCAGTCCCGACGGTATCCGTCTTGGAGGGAGTAATTTGCATTTAACTTTAAACCGAGAACAAAATTATTTTGTACTAGATTTGTACACAGAGGCACAACTTAGAAAAGAATTAAATGAAGTTAGTCGAATGGCGTGTGTCGCCCCGTGCTCAATTTTGTGAACCCCCCGATGTGCGAGGTTTATACATGATGATTTGATCGGAAGATTTTGAAGTTTCTTTGGGTGGGTGGACCGCTTATTAAAAGTAGTAGATCAGTAGAATCACAACGAATATGCCAGTTTATTAGCGCCAAGTTTCAGGAAGTTCCGAACAAACAAACAAAAAGGCCATTTTCGCGAGAAAGGAGGGTGTGATGTGAACTAGTTTTTACTGAGAATATATTAAGCACAAGCAAACAAATATATGCAAATAAGAAGAACGAGCACACTCATTCTTCTGATGCTTTGGCTGCCCACACAAGGAATAAGCATAAAAACAAAGCACAATAAAGCAAAATTGATATTTCTATGTGTATGCGGTAATCACGTTTATTTCTAGTGAGGACAGCATAAGAAGCTTAAGAAATAGTGTCTCAGTTCTTCTCCTGTGCTTATACTTGAGCTTAACCCAGATAAAGCCAGCCTCATCTTTTCGAACGAGGTACTTTTTACGCGCGCTCGCATCCGCGCATTCTCGACTGACCCCGGAAGAAAAACATGAGGCAAAAAATGCGGTTTCTGGTTTACGGCCCCGCGGCTGTTTGAATGATTGCGTTGAGAGGAAGCTGGGCTCAGTATCGAACATGTTTGCTGCATGAAGTAAAGCTTAAGACACAAATGTAAGGTAGTGAGCTGTATTTCTTTTGAAATGTGATGGTGAACATAATTTGTTGCGTCGTACTAGCAAACAGTTTAATTAAACATGAGCGATGGGCCATTGTAAAATTAATATTTTGGCCGCTTTTTAGCCAGAATTTACGTCCTATAAAAAATAAATAATTAGCGTACTCCTCCTGTTAGGGTTGTCTAAATCTATAAATTATTGTAATTTTGTTTTGACTTCCCACATACGGCTGACCGTCTTTGTTTGTTTGTTAGCACGTAAAGGGGAAAGTTAAAATAGAAGGTTTTATAAATCTCAATTAATTGTTAAACCATCACTCCCAGGGGTTTTGTTGTTTCTAAAAGTGCTTAGCGCGGCCTTTATTTATTTTGAAACTAGGGAATAATGGCATAGACAACACAATATGGCAAGAGGTAATGTATTTATTTTATTACGGTTAAGGCAACATACCACAATTCTGCCTGTTACAATTTAACCTAATTTAGGCTTGTTTTGTTTTACAAAAAAAAACACCTCGGTTTACAAACTCGTGATATCTTCATTCTTTGTCCTTTCCAAATATCATGCTCTATGGAGTGTTCCTTTCCTTTTCCCAATGATCTTACAATACTTGCTTCTGGCAGGACTTTTTTGAACACCGGCTCTTACACATGGGTACGGGTACCTCGACCCGTTCTTGCGGTGGACAACAGCAATTCATCTGGCACATATAGTACTTTTCGGTGCTACTTACGAAGTATGGCGGTTTCGTACAGGAACGCCTTCGGCAGATGGCTGGTAGGTCGTTGAAGAAATCGTAAGACACGTCAGTGTCCTTGTGTTGGTTGAACTCTGGAAGAGGATTATCCATGTCCTGCATGGTTTCCTCTTCTCCTGGATCGGCTGATCGGTAGTCTTCTACATCATTCCACTCTTTAGTGTTTCTATAAAGTTTGGCCCGCGAGGATGTAGCGACGAGCAGGAACACTAGGAGGACTTTAAATGGAAATGTCTGCAATGCAAAAATGAAGAACATTTACGTTAGTCGTTTGTCCCGATTGATTAAGCAACAAGGAAAGCGGAATAAAATGTAATTCGTCTACCTTAATAGTGGCCGCCTGGTACATATTCATATAGTTTCTACTCTCGGTTGCAGTTGTCTTGACAGATCTAGACTGGCAGTGAAAGATCCCTAAAATCAACCGTTTTTATACCTTTATCATTAAGACAGGTGATAAAAAAGTTATACGTGCACGTGGGATCTTATTTGTAAACCTGGCAGGGAGAAAATATAAAATTCTGTTTGCAACTGAATATACAATCAACATCTACTGTTTTACTTTAGCGATTTATTTCAAAATCATAGAAAAAAAATTGTTCCAAATATGATTACTATAAGTGTTTCATTAAAAATGCACGGCCCCTGTTTGATAAATGACATATCAGTCTGACGCCTAGGCGGCAATTAGTTTTTTTCCAGGTGTCCAAGTTTGGAACAACTAATTGCGAGTTAAAAATAATCCTCTATATTTGTTTCCTTCTACTGATCCCGATCATTTGCTTCGCAAAACAATAACTTGTTTTTCATTGCCATTACAAAAACGCTTTCACAATATTTTATAAACAGCATACTAGACGTAATTTGGAATTAATGATGATGTTTAAGTTGAGTAAAAGTGACGTTAAATGGGAACCTAACCATATTAATTTTCTGGTTCTTTTTATTATTATTATTATTATTTTTTTTTTCTTTTCAGACGTGTTTGTGAGGGAATTATATTATGAACGTTTAAATCTAAAAAGGAAATTGAATAATTTGCAATGTGGGTGTAACAGATGTCTTAGAAAAAGACGAATCGTGTTAAAAATCCAACGGAAAAGGCGTTTTGTGTGTATTTAGTATAAATTTAACAAGTAGGTTGTCTGTTTACTGATTCAAACAGTGGCAGTTTGTTTGGTCTACTAAAAGGTTGCCTGTTTTAGTATAGAATGATGCCACCACGTTTTTGAAAGCACGATCAGAATGGAATTCTAAAGATCTTCCACACAAAAATTATTGCGTTACAGTTGAATTTACAAAATCCAAGTTAGCAAAATTATCTCTTACGAAAACAGGTCGTCCCTGTAGCGTAACAAACTGACGCGTGGATTGTTAAGTTGCAGCCATCTGTTCCCACGTCTTCTGTGTACAGTATTCAAATTAGCTAAAGGCTGAGTAGACACGTAAAACGAAAAGATCAAATGTTAGTCCACGCACTTCAGTAAAGGAATCACCTGGTGACTTGTTAGTTTTATTTATAAAATACACATTTATTCCACTTGTCTTGAGGAAGCTAAACAGTAAGGACAGCGCTACGCATTTTTGCATTAACCCCGAGGGTTTTTGTGGATGTAAATTGAGAGCGCCACTGGCAGGTATCTGGATGGAAGCAAATGCTGTATTTGAGTCTGATTGGCACTATCCTGTCAGAAGAACAAAATGGCTTTGTTTTGTTAACTGACACACCGAATCCCATGATTAATGTCGAAGCCCAGGTGTTTGGAGCTTGAAAGACCTATTGATCATACAATTATCCGATCAGTTCCGCGTAAAGAACTTATTTCAGTGCTGCTTCTCCCTTTGCTCTTTTCGAATTATAATAAAATTATCATACTGTACTTATTATATTATGCCGGAGTACATCCATCAAGTGTCTTTATTGCCTTTGCGAACAGGGCTCGGCACATATTTTAGTCTGACTAAGTTTATTTTCCTCGTTGGAAAATTGTAGCATAAAATATTTTCGCAAAGCCTGGCTATAATCATTATTTAATTCTTCCTTTCGAAGTTTCATGGGGAGGATGTATTCCGAAAAGATGAGTTATATAATCACCTGGTTTTCAATGGGAGAAGAATCCTTGGAGGAATTCAACGATTAAGTTCTCGTATACATACAAAGCTAAGATCGGAGCGATCATTATTAACCGATTGTATAAAGATGTTTGTCTGACATCTTAAGTTTCCTCTTAACCGTTAAAAAATTATCAAAAATAAAACAAAGGAAAATTGCATTTTTAGTTAAGGACATTTGATGAGGCCGTCATATTATAACTAACAGAACAGATGTGCTGGATGAAGAGGAAAATGCCGGGTGCAGAAGGTGTTTTTGGGACTTCAATTAAATGAATAGTAACAATAACAATAATTCCACAAGCCTCCTACTTCGGTCCCTGTTCTCTATTTTTTCTGAAAATAATTATTCAATTGTAATTGATGTAATTGATGTAATACTTATATATTTGTATTTTTTTTCTGTAAAGTTATCAAGGCGTGAAATAAAAATCATATTTGGGTTAGTTAATGCAATAAAGGCTAATAATATAATGCAAAGCTAGAGAGGAGAAGATCATCAGACCGCCAACGGACCTCCGTCTTAAATAACATCGGAATAACATAATTACAACCGAACTACAGGCGACCGACCTTAACGTTATATGGGATGATAATTTAGAAATTTTGTGATAACACCACTGGAGAAAGTGAAAAGCTAAGCCGGCTGTAAAATATGCCATAATAAATTAAAAAGCAAACTTTTTGTTTAAATATTCTTCCCAAATTTTTAAAGAGTGTTTTCAAATTTTCGTTGTTGCATTGATATCACAAAATAATTTGGAGTAGAAAAAAAATTCAAGAAACAATGAGTATTTTCCGTTCGTTGTTTTTTGTCTATAAAAAATGCGTTTTGTTTTTGCTGAAGTAAAAATTTAATCTGAAGCCTTATTAACAATGCATGCATGACGTGTAAGTGAAAACTGTTGCATGGAAGAAAGCTTACGAACGAAAGCGATTGATAACATTCAAAAGAATATAACGAGTGATGCACGTTTTGGAATAACACGTTTAAGTTTATATCTAGCGTGATCAAGACAACAAGAATGAATAAAAATAAATGACTTTGCAAACCAGAAGGCAAACGAATAAAAGTGTTATTTTTAATTAATGGCGGAAAACAAACAAAACAGAGGCACAAAACAGAGGCTTTTACTTATTTTATACTTCCCCAGTCAACTGAAATAACTAAATGCCGAGTAGCTAGCTAGTAATAGAAATATTAAAAACAATTAAAATCTTCGAAACACTGGCTCAACAATGCCCGGAAGTCAATTCGTGTTTGACTTCCGCTTTCCATCTGTCTACAGTGAGCAGCGGACAACTAAGAACGTATGATCAATCAATTTAATGGGAACGTGTACACTGAAGCGGTGTGTCTACTGCGATCTTTCTGTATTTCCAATTCAACCCGTTGACTACAAATGCACCACGTTACCTTACCACTAGTGGTCAATGGCCAGTTATAAGCTAGCCTCAATTTAAGTAAAGAAACCAAAATGGCATGCTCTTTGATTCTGTTATTATTTCTTCACAGTTAGCCGTTTCTTCAAGATATGGACTACAAAACAGTGGTATTTTTTTTTGGCGAACGCACGCGGTCTTCAAACGATAGGTCTTCGCGCCTTCCGAGCTGAGAATCGATTTAAGAGAAGAAAAAAAAACCCGGCTGTTTTGTAGTGTATCATAAAGACGGTGAATTGTTTTATTTTTCAGGTTCGCAAAAGTGGCGAGAAAAACGTAAGATAAGGGAAACCTATAAGGGAAAGTCGCCAAAAACACAACTATCAGAAATTTGGCTTGTGACGCAAAGAAACCGCTATTCATCATATTCAAATAGTTTAGTTTATTTACAAAACATCACTACACATGCATACACATGATTAAGAGTTAAATACTCTACAACTTGCCATAATTCATAATTGTACAGAATTATCCTTGGCATACTTTGAATACTCGCTCAGCGATAACGTAGTTCTTTACACTGATAAACATCAGCAAAAGTTTTAAATAAAATATCACAGCACTGATTAACATCAGCAAAATAATTAAAAATGTCACACCTGGTGTATTTTACAAAGGCTTAGCGCCATTTTAACTCTTCTTTTTACAATCTACTGGAAACACTAACGGATCTTCTCTATCCGGTAAGAAGAATACTCTTTTGATTTCCTCGCAACCGTCCGCGCATGTCACCGTTATGACCACCTTCTCATGATCAATCAGCTTGAATTTGTAACCCTTCACGCAGGGGTTCGATTGCGTATCTCTCCTGACCCTCTTTTCTTCGCTGCTCTGTACGACATCGTCAATCTCATATTCTGGGTCACGTGTCATCACTCTAACGGTATCTTCAGTGGGATGATCCGAATCGTTACTTTGCTTGGTGACGTCACCGTTTGGTTGAACACCAGATGGATTGCTTGGAATTGTGGGTTTGCCTTCCGTATATTCATAACAGCAGAACAGCACTAGCAGGACAACCGAGGTTGCGTATAGGAAATCCTGCCAACAGAAATTAAACAAACACACTTACTATATATTAATCTTGTTTAAAAAACAAAGAAAAATGTAAATGGTTTCACACAATCGTACGTCTTGTTTAAATATTCATCTTTAAATTGTCATTGTCTCTCCCCCGTCCCCTGGTAATGCGGCCTCATTAAGTGACTTGTGTTCCCGCAAAATCGGAAACATTCAGCTGCCGAGCCTTTTTCGAACTGGGATTTATGTAGCGTGTTTAGACCTCTAAACCCAGTCTTTCGAAACACTGAAAATCAATAAGGGAAGCACGATTTCTTTGAAAATATCTTTCTTTTAATTTTAGATCAAACAGTTGCAAAAGACAACTCTTCTCAGCGTTCTTCGTGAAAATACTTGTTACAAACATGCCGTTTTGTGTGCTTATTATTTAGCTCGTGAAGGAAGAAACCCGCGTTTTGTTGTTTGCGAGTTCAAGTATCAAGTAGCAAGATACATTACAATCAATTTTTTGGATCATTACTGGCGCAAAAAGAGAGCAAAACATAAAAGCCGTTGCTTTTCTTGCGTTCTCTTTTCGTTTTCTTCCAAAGGAAGAAAATTTACCCCCCAAAACCCAAAGAGACTATAACTCCTTGTGTTTTTAAATAAGAAAAATCCCCTGATCTTGTTAATCAGTAAAAAATAATGTTAACTTACCTTTGATAAAAGCATGGTTAGGATAAAGATAACTGGCTGACTTTAGGCACTCACTGTATTGTGCTTACTTTAACGCTTTGAATTTTCTTGAACAAGACTCTCTTTTATAGCTGTAAGAACGGTAGACCCGACTCGCATGATTGAGAAATATATTTAGGGAATTACGCTTAAGGTCCATTTTAGAAGTTGCGAAAAGTCCTGCTAAACTGTTATTAAATAGTTCCATTGCGTTTGTGGGAGTTTGCTTCCTCTTTTTCAAAAGAATGCGGATTAAACGTTCTCGTTTCAGACGGATAACTGAATCGAGAGTCATTCGTTTGCAAATCATTTAGTTAGTGTTCCCCTTTCTATTTTGGATCCCGTGCCTAATTTTTTGTTAATAAACTGCACTAACCGCTTTTTTTGTTCCAGCGTTCGTTTGCGGTCTTGTGATATCACGTTCAATTACCCTTTTTAATACTTAGCTCCGTAAAATATTCCTTTCAAATCTTTTCAGCACTCTAACTGACGTCAATACGTTAACAATTACTTATTAGTGCAAGTTGATTTGAACAACAAATAAATGGATCATGTGATGTCACTTTGAAGTGGTACTTGGCTCTTCGTAGATTAAATGTTTGAGGAACAGAATAAATAATTTATCTACTAGTTATCAATATCGTGTGATATAGCTATCTCGATAGACACACGTGATATACAGCAAGGGGTGATAATAAGTTTATTTCCTCCTTGTCCGTCCGCTGTGATCGTTAGGGCGAAACCACTGGATTTTGCTTTGAGATCGAACTCAGTTTATGTGGTCATTATCAATGAATCTTCAAACGTTTGACAGTTCACTTGACTGTGAAGCTGTCAAGAAAGGGTGAATGTTTTCCTATGTTAATTTTAAATCGCCAGTGTTACCTCGCTCTGTTAGCTACGCGGAACAACGTTGATTATGTTGCGTAATCATGTTCACCGTTCCATATTATACAACCGGGGTTTTACTGCATGTATATATTTTGGAAGGAAGGTAATATATTTCAACTTCCCACTAAAGATCATTCTTTGTAACTAAATTGCCTGTCATCTTGAAGCTAAGCACTGTAGAGAAACTCGACCTAATTTTGTTAGATTGCCGTTGAC
The DNA here is from genome assembly GCF_052425735.1 of Oculina patagonica. Lineage (NCBI taxonomy): Eukaryota > Metazoa > Cnidaria > Anthozoa > Scleractinia > Oculinidae > Oculina > Oculina patagonica. The sequence continues at coordinate 34,115,804 of NC_135758.1, read as the reverse complement.
TTGACAACTACTGAATAAATGCCGTGTCTGAATGACAGTTCCTTTCTACGTGTTGATTACAAAGAGAAACTGATAGAAGCTATACTCTTCTTGTCTGTTACACGACATTATCTCATGGACAATAGCATAATTTTTTTTATTGTAGGTGGAACATACGCTGTCAATGAGCTTAAATCCGATTTCGGTTCAGTACGAAACACATACATTATACTATCAAGAAGTCCATAAACAAGTGCCATAACAAACTAACAACCTACGTGAACGTTAATGAAATTGATATTACCTCCGATAAGAAAAATTGAGGAAAAAGAAAAAAAAAGGAACATCTCTCCTTCGTGGAAAAAAGTCCCTTTCTTCCATTAACAGTTTAAAAATGGCAACTTAACGCAAACTTCCGCTCCTGCTCTTTATTTAGTGCTTCTGCTTGCATCGAATGCACTCGTGCGTAAACGCATAGCATGAACCTGACTCACTCCAAGCAAGCTATCGACTTCCTTGAATTGCAAGTGTCGAACCTCGGACCGTGTAAACAGGAATCTCGATACCGTGTAACCGGAGTAACAGGTTTATTTCGCTGATTTCGTACTATTCTTTGACGAGTTGACATTAAGATTCTTCCTCGTTTCTCAATCGAGAAAGGAACAGCAAGTAATCGTAACGCATTGTAAGAGTTGAGATCTGAACTATAGCAGCATAGGAAATCCGCGTTTTCGGCTAAAGATCGATGATTCACTGCTGAGAAGATCAAGAGTATCAATTGGTAAGTAAAGAAACCTGACACTTCCGAGCAAACGACATTGATACGAGAAAAGAAAGATGATACGAAAACATTACAAGAAAACGGGCCAATACTCGATTTATCTTCCGGTTGATAGTGGCCTTATTAGCAAGCATCCATTCCGTCGGCCTAAAGTATTTCGGCTTTTTTCATTTTATATATATTCAGCCTGTTGTCGAGACTTCTTCCCTGCTGACTAATAACACCCTTAGAAAGATCAACACCAAGGCGAACCTAACGTTTTTTTGTGGCGACAACACTCTTTTAAAATTTAGAACTAAACGCACGTTCTTTTGAGAACTTCTCCGGAAATGATTGGTTACCAGCTAAGTGCTTTCCCGTGACCGGTTGATTTGTGCACGCCTAGTCCCTCTAATGAACCAGTAAATGTTAACGAGTTTATGACCTGCGAGCAATAAAATGTGAGTTGTCCTATTCTGACAATTCCAGCTTTCTGGTGTGCGCTGCAATTAAGAGCATATTCTTCGTTCGTATTAATTTTCACCCGGACCATTTTTGTTCCCCTTTATTAACATATTTTTCTACTTTAGTATCGCACTGACTTTCGTGTATTGACTGGCGTGGGTTTACTTCCTTTTAGGATTATACACTCTTTTTATTTTATAAGAATCTAGTTTAAAAGAATATCGAGGCTGAAATTTGCGAATTTTTAAAAATATTTTAAGAATAAACCCGAGGCTGCGATTTTGAAAAGAATATAGTTTTGAGTTGAAAATTTGTAAATACAATTAAATATGTTTTTAGTTAAAACAAAATCAGGTATTTTCATTTCCGTCACTGTATCTCTGTGAGGAATGCTTTGTTTAAAGCCAAACTGGCCAAGTGTGGTCTGACGCGACATTTTGATCTTGCATTGCTGGCCAGTGCAACGAAAAGCAATGGTACATGTGCACAATGTAACACGATACAGATCTGGGCACCAAACACCCAATACATGCACAGAAATGTCAAGCAGTATTATCTAAGAATCTTCATAAGAATATTTCCAGCCTAAAATCGGAAGAAAAATAAGAATATTCAGCCTTGATCGTAAAAACAATATTCTTATATAAAAAAAGAGTGTAAAGCTGCTTAATCAGAGATTTTTGTCTTACGCGAGAAAGAAAATGGAAAGTTTGCATTTTACATAACGCTCTATATATGATGCCGGGTTAAATCACCGAGTATGATTTGGATTTTAGTCCGCCTTCACAGAACAGAGAGCAAAAGCTGAAACAAGACAAGATAACGTCTTCCATCCCCGCATTATCGGCTTACGAAAATGACATTTATTCCAATTCTTACATCAGGTGCAAATAAAAAGACAAGTTTTGAAAACACCGGTTACTTTGCACTGTTAACATACAAATTATAGTTCACTTCGAGTCAAGTTTGTCTACAAGCCCTAAAAAAAGTATGTGGGAGGGGAAAGAAGAGATTCACTTTGTGCATGGTTATATACACTCTCATAACGTGTGTGCGTTACAGGTGGGATGAGGTGGTGGAATCTACTAGTTTACCAATTTTATACCCACCTTACCCTTCTGGGTCAGGAGGTTTGAACTGTCCCCTTCCCCTACTATACAACTACAGTTCAGTTGTAAGATTTGTGCCAGAAACTGCAACTGTAATTAAAGTTGTAACTAGTATATACACTCTCATAACGTGTGTGCGTTACCGGTGGGATGAGGTGGTGGAATCTACTAGTTTACCAATTTTATACCCACCTTACCCTTCTGGGTCAGGAGGTTGAACTGTCCCCCTCCCCTACTATACAACTACAGTTCTGTTGTAAGATCTGTGCCAGAAACTGCAACTGTAATTAAAGTTGTAACTAGTATATACACTCTCATAACGTGTGTGCGTTACAGGTGGGATGAAGTGGTGGAATCTACTAGTTTACCAATTTTATACCCACCTTACCCTTCTGGGTCAGGAGGTGTGAACTGTCCCCTTCCCCTACTATACAACTACAGTTCTGTTGTAAGATTTGTGCCAGAAACTGCAACTGTAATTAAAGTTGTAACTAGTATTTGCATTAAATTAGCATTAAAAAAAATCATGCAACTGCAGTAGATACCATTTAATTTGAGAGTTTTCCTTTACATGAACAACACAAACTTGTGCTGTTCGCTTCTTCGCTTTAAGTCAAATATCAAAAGTAATACATTGACATTATATGACGCCTTGGGCATTTTTGGCCGCTGGTTGAAGCCAAGAGGTAAAAGTATCAATAGTCAAAACTAATTTAAGCACTAAAACATATCTCCCTGTAAAAGGTGCTCTTCGAATACAACTCATAGGTATATCTCTTCCAATACAGAGCTGTCCGCTACTTGCTCAAAGTCACATATTGTAAGACCTTGCGCATATTTGGTAACTGGTTGAACGGCAGGAGGTAAAATATCATAAAACTAATAAAATAATTTCTGTATTAAAACCTATCTACCTACAAAAGGTACTCAAAAAATGTAACTTTTGGATAAATCTCTTGTAATATCGCCGAGTGAGGTTTACCAGAGGATTTGATAAAAGGCCTTAATTTATGTTTATATCTATTCTCATAAAATTTCGATTTTGCCGAGTTCAATCCACTTGGCGCAACCACATCAGTACCTTGTATTTTTCAGGTAACTGTTTTTCTTACACACTTCATTCAGTTCAAAACACTAACTAGGCTAAAGTTGAATTATAATGCTTCGTGTACTAAAAATTCTGATTAAACGATTAAAATATAAACCTTAAATTTGCTTAGCGCATGGTATTAATAACAGAATTATTCCCTATTTCAACTCTTATATTTTCATTTTCAGTTTAGATTGTATTTCTACCTACTTTATTTAAACAATTACTAATCCCACATTATTTTAGAGCAGTTTTCAATTGAGTGTCGTAAAACCAAAAACAAAGTAATAACTCTGGCCAATCACAAAGGACACAGACAATCCAGTGAACCAATCAAAACTCGAAGCAAATACATGTAGCCAGCACGCGGCGCGGGAAAACGTGTGCGAGCGAATCACGATTGGTTTTGGTTTTAGTTCTGATTGGCTGAGAAAGTGGTGCGAGATATTTAAGCCAATCACTAAGCGTAGCAATGCACAACCAAAGCAAACGCAATTAACTTTCGACACTCAATTGAAAACCGCTCACTGCAAAATCTCACTGCATAACATGTGACTTTGATCCGCTTGCCGTTTGCACCTTGGACATAATCACTTCTTCTGATAATTCTCCTAACGCTGTTGCGTAAATTGGAACATGCGCAGGCTGGAACGTGTTCAGTTAAGGAATAATCTACTGCATACACTAACACCACTGAAACTGAAACTTAATTTACCCTCGGTATTATGAAGCGTGTTAGGCCTCTAGCAAGTAATGCTAATGAAACCGAGCATTTCACAGTATACAGCACAATGCGCAAAGACCAGACCACAACGCCGGGAACTCCATGCCCTACTCTTTACGATAAGTGTGTGGGTTCTTTTACGTCCCCTGCTGACCATGACACTGAAGATGAAAGAGACGGGACCTAGGGTTTATCGTCCTTATCCGAGAAGACTAGAATATCTTACGATTTGCATATGTCGTTGCAAATGCAGCATATTCTCCTCAGTTACCTTAATACCCTGAGTGTTGGTCCGGTCTGGGAATCGAACCCGAGACCTCCCGCACAGTAGTCCGGCGGTGTACCACCTGCATTACTGTGTCAAAGTGCCTTTCAAAACATAACTTCTTGTAATGTAAGGACGTTGCTACAAATGATGGGCGAATAAACTTGTCAGTCATTAACGGCAAAGGATACGTGAAACGCCTTTTCAACAGTGGACTTGTGCGTGCTTATCTTCCCTTTAGCCATCGGTTTGACGTTTTCACCCACCCATGTGATGAACACAAACTTCACTGTTTGTATGTCATCAACTACATCCCGCTGGGAAAGAAAAAAAAGAAAGTAATGAGTAATCTAAGGATGTCCAAACGTTTCAAACGTGATCATCACACATTTAACCATGATTGTGATTAACTTCAGTCTCCTTCTGTTCTCATCATCGTCAGTCATAAAGGGAGCTTAAGCAAACTATACAACAGGCAACGTAAACGAGAATGTCACCAAACAAAAGTTTTAATGAGCAGAATACTAACTCTGCATGTGAGTTACAAATCTTTGTACATTTTGTGGACGTTGTCTGCTTCGTTTAGAGAACGTGAACGAATTTTTTTATTTCGGGTTTAACGCTCTTTTTACATATTCAGCTGGAGCTAGTTCCTAAAATAATACATACTGAATACATCTGGATAATCGCGAGATTCTCGAGTAAAATATAAATTTTTATTTCACTAGGCGTTGTCCTCGGCGTCGCAGTCGTCATTGCTTAAAGCTCCCTATCACGACGCCGAGAACAACGTCACTTAAAACATTATATGCATCTTACTGACAAAGTGAACGTAATGCCTCACGTGTTCCAAAAGCGAGATCTTGGCTTGGTCATTGCAAAGGGCAGCTTAGAGGCGTACCGAGATGTACTACGCACGTATAGAACCAGTTTGTTTAGCGACGCTTTTCTTTTCTTTTCTTTTCTTGGTTTTCCTAAACTATAGCACCTATTTAAAATTGTTTTTTAGCCTCCAGCTTCCAGACCGGTGTTATTGTAGACGTGCATTCTTTTTTATAATGTGAAAACCATGAAACGCTTATACATATTTATACCTATTGAAACTCTGTAGTTATATCTATTAATCAACTTTGGCCTGCCATTAACACAACAGCGTGATAATAATACCCACCACTCTGAGCAAAGCATAGGCTACCAAATCACTTTCCAGTAACGCAACGATCCCGCTCAGTCCATCTGTGCCTTTGCCAGTCAGAACGATGGGCTTTTTGGGATTTTTTTCTCCATAGGAACCAACACACCTACAGTAACAAAGTGTAAAAGGATAAAAATTAATGGCGAGGAAACAGTAGAGCGGGTTTCACTTGAGTGTCGAGTGTAAATTGCGTTTGCTTTGGATTTGCATTACTACGCTTGGTGATTGGCTTAAAAATCTCGCGCCACTTTCTCAGCCAATCAGAACTAAAACCAAATCCAATCGTGACTCGCTCGCGCACGTTTTCCCGCGCTTCGTGCCAGCCATATGTATTTGCTTCGAGTTTTGATTGGTTCACTGGATTGTCTGTGTCCTTTGTGATTGGCCAGAGTAATTACTTTGGTTTTGGTTTTACGACACTCAATTGAAAACCGCTCTAAAAGGTTACTATACGCATTTACACAACTACGCTCAAGGTACTTTAATATCACGATGATATCATTTTTACCAGTTGGTCGGCGTATCATCACTCCGTACGTCAGCTATCGCCTCAGTTACAGCATCGTCAATGTTGACAGCCACTTCAAGAAAATGTTTGAAACAAGCAATTAATTCCTGGAGTGAACTCTTTTCTTTTTATTTTATACAATTCATGGCAAAACAACAACAACAAACTATGCAATAATAATATAAGAACAGAGCTATGGCGAATTGGAAATGGGCATGGAGATGTTGTGGATTAATTTAATATTTGGTTCAAAATTTTTCAAACCAGTTTGAATTTTATTTTTCATTGTCTCATATTCATTATCAAAATCTGAAACAAAGGGAAATAAAAATCAAACTGGCTTGTAAAATTCTAAACCAAAGATAAAATAAGACAATGTAACAGTGTATGTACATGTAGCCTAGGGGGAAGCGGTAGCCTTATGGATAGCACGCTGGACTCTGGATTGAGGAGTCCAGGTTCAAGCCCTCGCTGGGGTCACTACATTGTGTTCTTGGGCAAAACACTTTACTCTCATCCAGTAGTGCTTCTCTCCACTCAGGTGTATTTAAATAGGTAATGGCGAATTATTGCTGGGGGTTACCCTGCGATGGACTAGCATCCCATCCAGGGGGGAGTAGAAATACCCCTTGTCGCTTAATGCTACAGAAACCCAGATAAGCTCTGACAAGATGAGCCACTAGGCTCGAAGCAGTATTTTATACCTTATTTGAAAGAAGCATGTCACTAACATGTTCATTAAACACTGAACAAGATAAACTTTTAAAGAAGATAAACTTTACTAACCAGCACCAGGAGTTTGGAAACTACTCTGTTTCTTTCCTGTTTTAATAACATTACTGCTACTAGTAAAACCACGATCCTGTTACAGAACAACAAGAATTAGGCAATAATGATTCATTTTTGCGTGCAGCATGCAAAATACTTCCAGATACATGTACACACACAAAGTCATATACATGTATCATGCTCATCGTCATTTTAAAAATAGTTTTGACCCTTTAAGTCTCAAGAGCGATCAAAATACAATTGCTCCTACATGTACACTTGCCTACAAGTCGAGCTCACAGGGCACATAACTCTTCTACTACAAAACTGGAAACGAGAAGCGAATGACTCTGAGAAAGTTAATATCAATACTTAATCAAGAGAAAAGGGTATGAAAATTAAAATAATTATCATCAAAGTTAACTGATTCTTAATTAAATTCTCTCTAAATTAAATTCTCTCTATTTGGATGCAAACCCAAACACTGGGCAAGAGGATGAGTATTTTGTCAGGATATTCAGTAGTCATAAATGACTATAACATCGCACTTACTTGTCTTTGGGCAGCATCTGTGACATCAAGTACTTTGTTTGTTCGTCCACTGAAAGGCAATGAGTAAATACACATACATCATTATCATCATCATCATCATCATCATCGTCATCATCATCATTAATTTTATCCAAGTTAATTGATCTACGAGACACTGACAAATCACGATTTTTTGCGAAAACTGAGTTCAAGAATTGTTTTATCATTCAAGCACTAAATTTGTTTCACACAAGTACCTTCGGAAACTTAACTGATGTGGAAACTGCACTATTTCTTGCTGAATTAATGCAAATGAAAGCCTATTTTTTTAAGACCTAAAAAAATACTTGACAGATCCCTTGACCCAAAAAAATACTGAGTGTGTAAATTTTCAACCCCAAAAATATGTCAGACCCCCCCCCCCTCCCCTCCCCCCCCCGCCCCCCACTGGAAAACAAACCAGCCCTGGTGGGTAGAGAGAGGTACTGGGTAGGCAATGTGAGAAAGAAACCTGTGTTGGACTGAGAATAGTGATACAAACATGACAGATAACAAAAAATCCTGCACATTGATGGAACTCTACTGACATGTCCATTCTGTTAGCAGGTACTGGTGAAGGTGCAAGGATGGAGGAGGGAGCGGGAGGAGGGGGGGGGGGGAGGTGGCACACACTATCATGCATTACTGACAGGGCATTTAAAATCACCTTGTGTCTGAAAGCAACTTCAACATCTCCTCCTTTGACAAATCTGCTCTCTGCGCAGTCTCAATCACACAGTGACTGGGCTATAAAAAAATATAACAGTTCTTCAGATGTGTGACAAGTTAGTCATTTCTCTGCTGGATTGCTCTGCCATCATTCATAACAATTATTTAAGTCTTAAAGTAGTACAGTTACACCTATTTAACAATTTTTGGACACCATTGTAGGGGCAGAGATGAGTGTCTGTGTTATTGAGGTGTCCTATAAGTCGAGATTATATGAATTCTGGTTTCTAGTATATGGAGGTGAACCCCGGGAGGTGAACATGAGAATTATTCAAACCTATCATTTATAATTTCTTTTATCATAATCTGGTAAAAATTGAACTGGTTTCAAACCAAAATCCAATAATAATAATAATAATAATAATAATAATAATAATAATAATAATAATAATAATAATAATAATTTTAAATATTAAAACACTTTATTAACCAATTTCTAAAAGAATTACAATGATTTGACTATTCGAATAAGAAACTTTATATATAAACATATTATTTACATAATAATATTATTATAATAATAATAATAATAATAATAATAATAATAATAATAATAATAATAATAATAATAATAATAACATATTTATATAGCACCAATAAATATTGTTATCAATAAAACCTCAAGATAATTTATACACGGCTGTTCAGTATTTGTTTAACTACCGGCAACTGATTTACATGAATGGGCTAAGATTTAATTAAATTATTATTTTTTTGTATCTTCTACCTGAAAGTGCTCCTGCACGCTGCCATGAACCACACCAAACTTGCCCTTCTTAGTAAACGGAACACTTTCTCCCACCCAGTGGACATAAACAAATTTTACAGTTTTCTCCACATAGTTGTCTACTGACTCTTCCAAACGAACTGTGAACATTGAAAGGAGAACAAAACGTCAAAGGTTAAGTGATTTGAGTTAACGACAAGAAAACAAAGAAACTTATATATTGCTTGATTAACTTTTGCAAGACTGATTGAAGAAAAAATTGCAGTTCACTTTCTTTCCAGGAACACACATTACCCATCTTTCATCATCCTTGCATGGTTATTTCCGATCATTATGAAATGTACATGTAAACCTGAAAGTACCAAGAAACTTGCATACTGGCAGGGCTGCAAATAATTTTTTCACTTGAAAGGACATATGTCTTACCAAGACACCATCATGGTCAGACAAAACAAAATTTTGGTCGGACAGGCACATGACTGAAATCAAAAGGATTAATTTTATTAATTGTTGCCTTAAAATGATTTACTGTCAAAAAATGTCTGGACATACTGTCTGACCACACTTCGGATTACGTCGGACATAAACAAATTTTGGTCGGCCGATATCCGATGACCCACTGGTTTTTGCAGCCCTATACTGGTCTTGGAATAAGTTCATTGGTACATGTAGCTTACCTAACCCATACATGACTTCATCATCTTGCAATGCACCTGACATTTCATCAGCACCTCCAGTTCCCTTGTCTTTGCAGTAGACAACGTTGGGGTTACCTTCCCAATGTGCAGCCAGCATCCTGCAGAGATACATGTATTTCACAAGTATTCCATGAACACATAATGGACATTACATGGAAGATTGCCAATGATACACATTAAAGACTGATGGCTATAATCATCTCCTGTCTAATAAGCATGAGTGGAATGCCCTAGAATAATAGCTATCCGTCAATTAATCTCCCCATACTGAATACAGTGTAACTGCCCCTTTTGATTGAAGAATTTGAAACAACTGGCTGCGCCTAACTCAAATCATTCTCCCCAGCTCCCACTCCCACCCCACGCCCTCACCACACCACCTGTCCCGTGGCCTTCACTGAAAAAGCAATCCTCTTTCTCTCAGACTCCACTTTCTTTTACCCTCTCAGAGAGAAATGACTTGAGCTTTGATGCCAAGGATATTAACACTCAAAATAAAATAATCAAAGAAACTTGCCTTATTAAAATGCATGCCCTGGGAGCTTTTTTAAGGATTTAAGGTACACTGTATTTATTAGTGTTTGTTTTTTTATAGTTTGATGTTTGTTGTATATAAAATTTTGTGAGTTAAATTCCAACCAGTCAATTACCAAGGACCTGGCCGGGGCACTGCGTTGTGTTCTTAGGCAAGACACTTTACTGTGTCTCTCACTTCACAGAATAGCTTTGATATGTTTCATTCAAGGTTTGAGGATAATTACTTAAGTGTAAATGAGGCAAAAACCAAAGTGTTATCATTGGGCGACAATCCAACACATATCCAGCTTTTTGCAGATCCTACCAAGCCACCCTTGGATGTAGTTAAAGAATTAAAACTCTTGGGCTTAACTATAGACAGCTCATTAACTTACAAGGCCCATGTTAAATCTGTATACATGTGATAAAGTCAATGCTAAAGTTGCTGCTCTTAGGAGGGTACGAAAGTTTATACCTGCTGATGTGATGATCAATATTTACAAGGCCTTCATCTTACCACATTTGGAATACTGCGCACCTGTTTTAGTGGGACTTTCATGTGGACTTTCATGTGGACTCTCTTTGTATTTTTTTTCTCTCTGTTTTGACTAAGGGTAAATTTCTCTGTGAATTAGGACAGTGCTTATTTTTTTTTGGTGTTATTTGATTTAGATGCCTTTGTAGTTTTCAACTGCTAAATTAAAACGTATTATTCGGATACGAGGTTTTAAAGTGTGTACAGATAGATTCTCTGCACAAATTGAAGCGTTTTGCGAAGCGCTGTTATTTTCGCAAAACATTTAACTGTTGCTATGTCTGGGACATGCATGTCTTGATAGGTTGGAGTTTTAATCTGACACTGCTTTCAACGTTTCGACGTCGAATTCTTTAATATATTTTCTCTGTCGCGAAATTTTAATTATTTCCTAGTAAAAGGCAGATGTTAGGGGATATTAAAAATTTCAACACGCAATAGCCATGCTTTTAAGTATAGGATGCCAAAAGTTTGTAAGGACGTTTTTAAGTTTTCTTTTTTCCCTAGATCAATAACAGAATGGAACTTGCTGCCCGCTGACTTAGTGAATTGCAAGTCATTATCGAATTTTAAATTAAATTTAGGGAAGCATGTAAACAAGTAAATTGTAACTAAGTATTTTTATATCTTATTTATACATGTACATTTTGTTTTTGTTATTTTGTACTCTTATAGTTGATGTGATGTCTTAAACGATGTTATCAACTTAATAAATGTAGATGTAGATGTAGATGTAGACTTTCTAACAAGCTAGAATTTACTAATCAGTTTGCTATCAGAACACTAATGAATCTGCCCAAGACAACTCCATATGGCGATCTACTTAAGATGGTAAACATTAAGTTCCTGGAGCATCGCAGATACACGCAAGCCCTAATCCTTCTTTTTAAATCTCTATTTATTACGGGGCCAAGCTACATCAAGGAATTGTTCTCATTGCGTTCTAGCAATTATGATCTAAGAGGCTATTGTAAGCTTAATCAGCCTGCTTTTAAATCAAAGTTTTTACATAAATCTTATCGCTACATAACTTCACGTTTATGGAACAACTTTCCTGACAATATAAGAGGAGCGTCCTCTCTTAGAATTTTTAAAAATTTACTGAACAATGTTAACCTGACCACCGAGGCCAACTGCTGCTGTAATCTTTGTATCGATTACTTTACATTTTTAAATTTTATTGTCTACGTAGTTTTTAAATTTTTATAGTCTAGTTTTTAAATTTTAAATTTTACAGTCTAATTTTTGTATTTTAATTTATTGAATATAGATAATCATATTTAAATTTTTTACATTGTAACTTTTAGAATACATGTTCACTTTTAAACGAGCCCCAGGCTCATTGGTGACATGTGTTTAAATAAAGTACTACTACTACTACTACTACTACTACTACTACTACTACTACTACTACTACTACTACTACTACTACTACTACTACTACTACTACTACTGTACTACTCTCTTCATGTCACCCAGGTGTATGGGCAACAGTGAATTTACTGCTGGGGGTTAGCCCTGTGATAGACTAGCATCCCATCCAGGGGGAGTAGAAATACTCCTAGCCACTTCATGCGACAGAAACCGGGATAAGCTCTGGCCTGATGAGCCACTTGGCTTGAAAGCAGGATTTGCCTTTTACCAATTGCCAAACTACATGTAAACCAGGCTCATTCGAACAACTAAACTTAGAACAGTATGCAAAGCATTGTACTGTACTGTTGAATGATACTCTTGGATGATACCATATTAGTTCTGCTTGTCAACGAAAATTGTGTTTTGCCAAGATGGAACACATAATACTGAATAAATTCTTTGAACACTAACTTGTCCTCATGTAACAGAACACAGCATGGTTTTACTAAGAGTTTGTAATTCACAGCTATATTTCAGTTCAAGTACTCACAAAATAATGTTTTAATTAACTATACTCTTAAATGTTCAAAAGGATGAATTAATACCTTTATACAGATTTGATGCTTAGAACTACATGACAAAGCCTTTAGAAAGCACAGATTTTATCCGGTACACACTTTCTAGGGCTGTTTTGTATATATACATATATTTATACCATGCCATAGAAAATACAGCCAATCAGAATACAGGAAAGCCGTTGTATATTCGACGGTTTTCAACCCAACCTTCCCATCGTGCGCTGCGATCTTATTCTCGATGAAATTTAGTGAGCGCATTTTTTATGGCATGGTATAAAATAGTTACACAACACTTTCTTGTGGTATACTTAACAATTATACTGCGAAATCGTGCGGAATATCGCCTGATACTTGGCTAAATTCAGACGATATTCCGCAAGATTGAGCAGGATAATTGTTTTATTATTCAACAAATTGTCAACGAAACACATTTTGCAGATAGAAAAACTGTATTTATGCAGCGCTTTACAAGATTTCGGACGAATCTTCACAACCTACGTATATTTAACAATTATCCTGCGAAATCGCGCGGAATATCGCCTGATACTTAGCCGACGAGGCCGTAGGCCGAGTTGGCTAAAATCAGACGATATTCCGCAAGATTGAGCAGGATAATTGTTTTATTATTCAACAAATTGTCAACGAAACACATTTTGCACATAGGAAAACTGTAATTGTGCCGCGCTTTACAAGATTTCGGACGAATCTTCGCAACCTACGAATATCGCAGGATATCTGTTATGTACGGATGACAGATATCGTTAACATTTTGACCATATATGGGCAGCGCGCGCATCTGTTGAATAATAACACAGGATATCTGTTATGTACGAATGACAGATAACGTTTACATTTTGACCATATATGGGCAGCGCGCGCATGTGTTGAATAATAATATGGAATATCCCACTTGTCACTTGTATTTTCTTTGTATACACACTCGCCTAAAGGCTCGTGTGTATACCGAGAAAATACAAGTGACTCGTGGGATATTCCATAGTATACCACTCGAAAGCGTTGCATAACTAGTATGTAGTATATAAACATTAAAATTTTTATATTCAGATACTCCTGCCACATGTTCATGTTGTATTGTTTACAATATACGTAAGGCTTTCTTACGACACTCACGCAATCTCCTTACAACATATTTCAAACGATTTTAATTCTTTCCAACCGGAAATATACAAACTATTTGCCTGAATTAATCCAGAAAATAAACGGCAAAAAATATCATTGATAAGAACAGCTACAAGCTTACTCATAGTTTATTAAACGCCTATAAACAGCGTATTTAATATTGCTTGGGCTTGCGTACAATGCCATTTTTATAAACATTTCCTTACCAATTCGTAGGTGACTCGTCACTTCTCACTTCTGACATTGCGTCCTTGAAGGAACCTTCATCCCTGATTTCTACTTGAGTTGACATATTCTCGAGCTGGAATGATATGAAATCAAAAACTTAAAGATTGAACAGATGTTGAAAACAACAGATCAAGTAGTCAAATTCAAGGCCATTCAGAAAGGATCCATATGGTTGCCTTCCTTAGCACAATAGTGAGTTTCAAACAGTCATAATGGGTTTCAGATGCTTCTTAAATGAGCAAAGAATATGTAAATCTTGCAGAAGAGCTTAGAAGCATAACAACTCACCAATTTCCGTCGAGGAATGCAAAGAGCAGAAAAGGCGAGTACCACTTCGAGCACCACACAATGAAAAGAAATAACAGCAGGGGGCCTGGGACTAAGAAGTTCAGCGGAAGTGAAAATGCTCAAACACTCCTCTTCCGGTATGTCATGTGTCACGCAGTTTGTCCCGCATTTCTGCACGCGGACAGTAATGCGTGTGTACATGTATATTATTTGACAGGCATACGTCAATCGTAGGCTAGCTGAACGGTCGCTTTTTGTCCTGTTTTACTCTTTATTTTTCGATGGTTTGATTCACTAATTCTTGTTTTACTTTTTTTCTTCTGTTCTAAAAAAAAAAAACATTTGGATAGCAGCTTCTAAAGCGGTTGACAGCAGCTTTTAAAATCACCGAATCGTCTGCACATGTCTAGCCTGCGGGGTTTTGTTCGTCTGCAACGCAGGCTACACATGTCTGGACAGTGATACTCGAACTCAGATAAGTATAGTTCGTTTTCCGTCATTCCGTAATTCATTCATTCAGTCAGTCAGTCAGTCAGTCAGTCAGTCAGTCTGGTCAGTCAGTCAGTCAGTCAGTCAGTCAGTCAGTCGGTCGGTCGGTCGGTCGGTCGGTCGGTCGGTCAGTCAGTCTCGGGGAAGTGATCACGCCATCAATAGCTGGTTTTCACTGTCACGCAAGTAACCATACTGTCACGTGGTGCAAAAATAAATCCAAAGCTATTGAGTAAAAAAAATCAAGAATACTACAGGTGGTAGAAAATTACTAGATTGTCTACGTGTCCAAGTCTGAGGTCTGTACGGTATTCCGTACTCGCACGGTTATCCGTTAAAATGTTCCACGCAAATTTAGAGAGCACAGTATGGAAATTCCATGCAGGAGTCCGTGTGAATAGGCTTTGGTAGATTGTGCTAGCATAATTTTTGGCATAATTGGAGCTAAAAAGCATAATTTGTGAAACGAGCACTGCCACGGCATAATTAGCAATTTTTAGCACTTTTTGGAGCATAAATTCATAAAATTTAGTAAATATGGTGTACTTTCTACAGAAATAAATTAAATTTTGGTAGTTTGTTCTTGCAATGCGTGTTTTAGCTATACAATTGTGATTGTTTAGTCGTTGGAGGCATTTTACAAACGGTTCAGAGATGCGAGCAGCTAATTTGGACAGCTGACGGCCGAGACAAACTGCCATAAAACACAAATAAATTTACAACAACAGTTTATTTGAAAAACATCATAATTTGGTGTCGTTATTGCGCACCTCTATGTACAGAATCTACGTCATTTTGTGAGCATAATTTCGGAAATCAGAAGCATAATTTGTGAATTCTGGCATAATTTTTGCATAATTTGGCAAAATTTTGAGCACTGCTAGTAGCGTAATATGCCACTTTTAGGAGCACAATCTACCAAAGCCTACGTGTGAAGGGGCACCAAGATGGCCGCCGGAAATCAATGAAACCATCTGGCATTCACTTCTGCTATAAAAAGCGGTCAGTTCACCTTCGTGAATACGTAAACACTTACATAAACACTTCTTGTAAAACCTCAATTGTTCAGATCGTTAAAAATCGCAGGATGAGGCATTTTTAAGTAAACGTGACAGCCTACAGGCGGCCATTCTGATGTCGTGTGGCGCAAAACTCAGAAATTCAAAATTTATCTTAAAGACGGCGGATGCTATCAAGCTAAAAAACCTTTAATAAGATATAAATCAAGGACGTCTAATCGCCAGTGAAGGGTAAAAAAAGTCAGGGTACTCGCGATTCTGGATTTTCCAATTTTGATGACGTCACATAAAAACCAAGAATTGACACCTGTTCCCCCGACTGAGGCAGGCAGTCAGGCAGGCAGGCAGGCAGGCAGGCAGCCACCAGCCAGCCAGCCAGCCAGCCAGCCAGCCAGCCAGCCATCCAGCCAGCCAGCCAGCCAGCCAGCCAGCCAGCCAGCCAGCCAGGCTGTCTTGATTTGAAAAAATTGACCAATAAAAACAAAAACAAAATCAAAATCAACCCAACAATCTTAAAATTTTAAAAAAAAGCTCCTAGATGGATTACGATTTCAAGTTTTTAACGATGTGACATAAGCAGCAAGAAAAACTAATGATGAATTGCAATTGTAGGCACGCAACACGTACAAGTGACAGTGCTGCGCGGCCCCTGCGCGGCACGCAAGTGATATTGTACTTCACCGAATTTACTTTCAAAACCAAATTGTATGTTACATTCGTCGACAGCCGGACGAGAACAATTATAAGTGAGGGATGGACAAATTAGCTGTAGTTTTTTGGTTTCATTTTTTTTTTTACCGCTTGCGGATTTGTTTTGGCGAAGACTAACTCTCTAAAGGTACCGGTGGCCTTTTTCTGCTAAAACAATGGCAGTCGATTCACGTTAATTAATTAGTTTCACTTGGATGAAGAACTAAATTTTTCTTACAAAGAACGTTTCATTGCTTTGAGTGATCTTTACAGAAGCAAACGATAGCATGTGTTTTCTCAGTTTCTTCCTGAGGTTAGTTAGTCCAGTCCCTGAACTCTCTATTCCGCGCGCCCTTTAGTTGTTTAACCCAGACGCGCGCGAGAGAGAGAGTCCAGGAGAATTAGATGCGCATGCGCCAGTTTTTCTCCCGAAAAAAGACCGAAAAAGCACTTGGAAGCACTTTTGAAAACATGCACGCACAGATGACGAGCTCGACTACGCGACCGTGTACTAAATTGACAGAAGCACCGGAATAACTTTATTAAAAAAAAAGTCTAGCTTGTACGTCAGAATCTGCTAAAAGCTAACGGCCAGAAACACTAATCATTATCCGTCAACTATTCCTAGTTTTTGCACTTGTTCAATGAATTGGCTTTTGACTGGACTAGAGGTAAGTTGATCGACCTCAGCGTCAGTTCACGTTCTGTGTGCACCCACGTAGAGGTATATACTGTATACGAGTTAAATCCTTAATTAGCAACCAACAAAAAACTAGGCGAGGCTTGACTTTTTTAAGACATTTTATTTGTTTTTATTTGCTTCTTCGGAGTAAACTCATTAATTATGACAAAAAAGGGAAACCGGAGTACCCGGGGAAAAACCCCCTTTCGTCGGTAAACGGTTTGGAGTACTTGCCTAGCTTAATTAAATTGCTTTCAAATAAGCGGCTTTTTACTCATTTTGTTTCCTTGCGGAAACCTAATCTAAAAATCTAATACAGTTTTGCACACTGATATTATAAAACTAAGTAATAAAAATTAATACGTTTGACAGCAAAAATTTGTTATCCTTGCGTCTTCTTATAATCTTAGAAAAATCGTCTTTTCCTAAATTAAAAATAGTCTTTTTCGTCTTTTAATTAAATAGATTGCGTAGATATTTCTTAAAACTTATAGCGTTTTTGATTGAATATCACCTACTTCCAGCTTGTTCTGTTTTCTCCAGCGTGCAGCTGCAGGTCTCACGAGCGACTATATATAATATGATGCTACTCGCTTCGTTAACCAATCAGAATGTCAGAATTTTTCAGCAGTATATGAATCTACTGAAAGCACGCACCTTTTTAGGGCCAGGTCAGCGGGGCCATTAAAACAATCTGATAGTCTTTTTAAATCAATAATTATCGAAACCTTTGTCTTTCTTCTTAGTCGTCATTGTATACCACTTGCAATGTTTCACACGATATTCATCACTGATCACTTGTACAGGAAACGAACTGCACACAATGTTTGAAAGCTGTGTGGTTAATCATGCATACTGGCTTTGCTTTTTTTTTAAGTTCACATATTTTAACTACAAAAAACGGTTGTAGTAGAGTAAAACTACTTTGGTATTCTCAGCTCTTGATCTGTGTTTGGGATAGTATTACAAATCTGTGGTGTCCACAATTATCTTTAAGAACATGGTGTCATCTCGAACATAGGCGTGGTTGTTTAACTCCGATAGAGGACAGAACGTGGGGCACCCACTGGCGATGTTGGTTTCTCTTCTTGGTCGCTGGAAAGAGGAGCTGCTCGGATCAGGCCTGAAGGCATCGATCACGTGTTCCACGTTATCCTGATCCAGCAACATGAAGGTGACCTTCTGTCTGAATGGCCAGCGGAGTAACGCGTCATACTGACCGCGCATGATGACAAAGAAGATCGAGATATGAGTTCCTTTGCCAATGCCGTCCCCATTCAAATAGACGCGCCCGCACATCTTATACCCATATCGACTGGTGAAGAAACACGGGCTGTAAAATGACGCCTGATTTCCTGAGAGTGCATCTTGTCTTCTCCTCGTGAAGTCGGATATTTTCCATAGCAAGATTCCGTCGTGGGTGGAGACATCCTGTTGTCTTACATACTCCTCCAAATCACTTAGTGTTACATTGCGCAGGGCCAGTGAGTGACTAATGGACTCAAACTGCCTTTGTAGTCGGTTTACCGTTTCCTTGGAACCTTCCTGTCCTCTTGCTAAGGTAGCAACCTGGCGCTGAAGATCTTCATTGAGCCGATTCCCTTCAACGATGAGAACCTCTAGGTCGGCTGTTTTTGCCTCTTCATTATTCAATCTCCGAGAGAGCTCCTTTGTGGATTCTTGCGCCGATGCCGAACTTGCAAGAACAGGTTCGTATTGCCTAGCGCTTTCCAACTCCCGTATACGCTTTTCTTGCTGCATCACTTTTGATTTTAATTCTTCGTTCTCTTTCAGTGCTTTCTCCACATGTTTAACCCATTTTTCCAATTCTTTCTGAGATGGCAGGTCTTTGGTCCTCACGGTCACGTGATTCGAGTCTTGCAAGGTTCTCCCGACAACAGAGAAGAGTTGCATGACTGTTTGAAAAAGGAGCATCATGTGACTGGCACTAGCATTCTCTTCATGACTCCTTCTTTCTTGCAGCTTCATGGTCTAGACAATGGATTGAAATAAAGAGATCAATTGGCGAAATAGTTTTTATACCGCTGATATCAAGATGGAATGAAAATACTCAGTTAAAGAAGTAATAAAAAAATGGAAACAAAACAGCTGACACACTATATCTTTAATTCTTCAAATCTCTAGTCGTATTAATATCTACCTTAGGCAGATACGAAAGGTCTGGCACATCAGTTTATTCTTTGGTTAATTGGCAAATAAAAAAAACGTAACGATAGTTATCATACCTTAGTTTCAGAACATCCAATCTGCGTCAAGGGACAAGGCGCTTGCATCTCTTCACAGTCTCCATTCACGGGATCAAGATGAGCAGCCATCTGACAAGTAAAAACCATTTGAATAAAGTGCTCCTGGAACGACCCAATCACAGTGACCAAAACACAATAGAACAAAATTGGTAGATTAATAGCTCATCAGCTCACCTGCGCACGTGGGATATCCTTCCTGTTGCACTCTGGGCAAACAATCAAGACTGAAGGGCATTGAGTTTCCTGGTGTTCCTGTATGGATAACATTATCAATCCCGTATTAGTCATCAAAACTAATCAAGCAAAGTACGCGGTTATGTTATGTGGTTATGTTATGTCAAGCCAACATAGATTTCTAGGCAATTAACCTAAGTATTACTGTTTGTCCGAGTGCTAAAAAATATTTACATGAGGCAGCATACCGCAGGGTCGTAATAGAGTAAAGACTCTTGTTGTCAGTTTACTTATTATTTCCAATCAAAATCGACATCAGCTAACTGTGTGAAAAAATGCGCTTAATAATTTCTCTTTGATTTCCAGATTAATGCAATTTAGCTATTCAACACAGTATATTTTACATGCATATTTTTGTTATAACTTCGTACAGTAGCAGCATTTACTTACCTTCATAACCGCAACAACGACAGGAGCTTGGCAGAACTCACAAGTTCCCATTCTGTACTGACAAGTCTGCTCAAGATGTTCCGCCAGCTTCGCTCTTGTAACCAGCTCACCGCATTCGGAATGAACGCATGGCACTTTGACATACTCACAGACTGCCTCATGAGCCTGATAAGAATACAAGTAAATTGGTAAATTAGTAAATTAGTTACAAACCATTCTTGCCATGAAGAACACCAATATATAGAAAACATTTTTCACATCAGCTTGGAGTTGATGAGGTGAGTATATATGTATTATAGGTCAGTTTAGACGGCTAAGCGCCAGCTGTTCCAAAAGAGAAAAACAAAAGGAACAAAATGAAAAAAAAAAAACGAAAAATAATAAAAACAAAATGAATAGTCAAGACGTGCATCTGTTATATAGTAGCGCAGCAAAGATTACCTCTCGTTTCCTGAGCTCGTCGTTCCACTCACAACCTTGTTCATGGTTAACGCAGTGAAGCCTTAATGACTGAATCTCGCGCTCGACAAAGCGGTCCAAGAAAACCTAAAGGAGTTAACAAAATGTTATGTTATTATATATATAGTACTTTTCTATCAATAGCTACAAAGTTGCAACATAGAGCCTGCCGCAGGCCATCTTGGTATTTGCTGAAGTGCGAGTCACTGTTATGGCATTGCAATCAGATGAAATTTCAGAATTCTAAAACAAAACGACTCTAGAGAGCAAGCAACTTTTCTAAATTTTGGTGGCAACTTTTTGATATTTGAGCAACTTTAGAGAAACTTTTGGGTATATTGTGACGCAACGTTTCCTAAATTTACTAGCATCGCCGAATCGGCATTAAAAAAAAAGGAATAGCATTGCCCTCGGTAATGGTCAACAACAAGAAGCTTGAGGAAGCTTAAATCCGTGCTGTCAACGTTTGAGAAACACAAAAGTCCGCGTAGTAAGTTTCCCCCATTACGTCATCTCATGACAAATTCCTGCTTAGGCTAGCAAATATTTATCTTGTCCCGAGTCTGAAACTCAAACGAGTTGAATGACATAAAAAAAGGAGTTTGGAAATTAAAGAATCTTCAAACCAAAGTTTACCTGCTATTTTGCTCGAAAAACATGGCTATCAGCCGCATTTCACGCAAGTCATACAAACGCGTGTAGCTACGGAGTTCAAAGCCAGTATAAGCAGAATGACGTAATCACTTGAACACTTGAATCAAATTCGTTCCGGTCAAATGCTTGAAAAACACTAACCTACTGCGTGTTTAAGCGGGTAATTTCCCTGGCGCAATGGCATGAGTCCCCTGCCTTGACACGTTCTTGCTGGGTTTGCAAGTTTCGATTCCAAAAATAAACTCAAAACGCTTGAATGATGCACGTAAAATAATTAATTTCTCACTAAAAAGAGGGGAATATCCGGAACATTTTTATTCACACAAGTCACATACTATCAAGAATATAGTCAAGATTGCATGATGATTGACAGCACAGTTCGACATATTGCGTGAATGATGTAATGGTCTAAATTTATAAATATGTTGCATGGCAAAAGAGGTATCTGATATGCAACCTTCTAAATATTAACAGAAGGAGAAGTTTGAAGGAATTTATAAAGGATGGAAACGAAAGCTATATGGGCATTAAGAAAAAGATATGGCCGGTATGGAATCGACAGATATCGGGCAATTTATGGGGCCTTAACTTTCCACACCGGTTATCGTGTTATTCAGAATTGTCAAGAAAATAGCTAGAAAAACAAAAAAACAAACAAACAAACAAGAAAATAAACAAAAAGGCAAACGAACAGAAACAGATATAGAGATGTAAACTTAAAGAGAACTAATTGTCTCGAGCTAACCTGTTCTCGTCTTATGGCTGAATCATCAATGACGCATTTTCCTGCTCCCTGACTGAAAAAATAAAGAGAAAAATTGAAAAGAATTAGAGAGACGGGATGTAACTGTGGTGTAACTTAACGTAGATACATCATTTTGAAGAACTATAAACTTTAAACTAGTTTGTCGTACAAAATGTCGCTTATTTGCAACTTGAAGATTGTAAAGAGAAATCATACTTGGAAAACTGACGTTGCGACTGTTAGCCCCATTGTTTGCAACGACGAAAGGCCAATGCTCGGAACGAAAGCTTTTCAGTTACTGATTAATGGTCTTTTTCAATTTGAAATTGATTAGTTTTATATAACTAATCGCTTCCTCCTGCAAAACTGTTGATGCTTAATAATTTTATCAGCCGAGTGGCGCGTTCTATAATAATAATAATAAATAATAAAACCTTTATTTGAGTGTCAAAAACTAAAATAGCAGTAATAAAACCACTAAATGGGGACACTTTAAAGTAAAAAAAAAATAACAAAATCAAAATATCCTAATAAATGCTAAAATCGGTTAAAATTGGTTAAAATATTTACAATATATACAAGTTAAAATACAAGATAAAATATTTTCAATATGTACAGTTAAAATACAAGCTAAGAACTTACATTAAGAACTACATAGAATACAATTAGCGCAGCAATTATCATTCATTAAAATATCTAAATCTAGCTTACGAATGTTTTTCTTAAAAGATGACAGTGTTGGTAAACTCCTAATGTCCTTTGGTATTATGTTCCATATCTTAGGCCCAACGTATCTGATCGTATGTTTGCCATATGTGACTGTATTAAATCTAGGGATAACAAATTCTTTGTTGCGTAAGGCATACTTCGTCTCAGACCTCTGAAATAAGTCAGCAACATACTTAGGACAGATGTTATGCTTAACCTTGTACATAAGAGTAGCTAGGTCCTGTAACCTTCTATTTTGTAGAGTGCATAGGTTGGCCATAACTAGTAATTTGTCATAACTTGACGTTTTGTCGCAGAAAATGGCTCTGAGTGCCCTTTCTTGTATGCGCTCTAATTTTCTTCTATCACTCGCACGGCAAAAATGCCAGACAAGGTGAGAGTAAGTTAAATAGGGTAGAATGGCAGCTTTAAACAATTGTAACTTGGTGCTAGTGGGTATCAAGTTCCTGAGTCTCATTAACACTCCTACACGTTGGCTGCTTTTCGTACAGATAGAATTAATATGTTCATCAAATCGGAGATCGTTGTCTATTGATACCCCAAGCAATTTCAGGCATTCAGTGGATTGAACTTCTACGTCGCCAATGATAATTTTCAAGGTGTCATCACATTTTCTACCAAGTGTTAAGGTTCGATACTTGTCATAGTTTCCTTTAAGGAAGTTGGAACTGTACCAGTTGGAAGCCACTTCCGCACTTACTGTCAGATTAGCTTGAACATCCGCCATATTACTGCTCATATCGTAGAACTGGTGATCGTCTGCGTACATATTAAGGTGTGTGTCAATGTTATACGTTAGATCATTCTGGAAAATGTTCCATAATAGCGGCCCAAATGCTGATCCCTGAGGGCATCCCCTTGACACCCTCTCCCAGGAGCTCACTACTGGTCCCAGTTTGACTCTATTAAAGCGATCAGTAAAATATGAGTTAAGCAGTCTGATACTGTTATCGTTGACACCATAAGCATTTAGTTTAGCCAACATGAGATGGTGATGTAGGGAATCAAATGCCTTACTCACGTCTGTGGAAAGCACTCCAACAAATTTGTGTTCATCTAAAGCCTTTTTCCAGTTCTCGGTTAGTGACAATAAAGCTGTTTCACAGCTATTCCTTTTCCTATATGCTGTTAAGTTATCACAAAGTTTATTATTAAACCAGTGACTTAGTTGGTTACTCAGTAGCTGCTCAAAGACTTTGTTAACTGTGACTTTTATAGTTATTGGACGATAGTTTTCTTTCTCATGGGGGTCTTCCTTCTTAAACACTGGTGTCCACTCTCCTTTCTTCCACATTGTTGGCCACTCGCCACAGGTAATACATGTATTATATAGTGCAGTCAGGGATATTGCCAACTCGCTTGCCCCAGCTTTAAGAGCCTTAGAGGGAATGCCATCCCAGCCGTCACTCTTTCCAGTATTGATAGTATGTAGTGCTTTCTCCACCTCAGCTTTGTTTAATCTCTGAAAATGGAAGTTGTCTTGACTAGTCGAGTTCTCCATGATACTCTTTACACTGGCGTGTGTAGCATATGTTGTATCAGTGGTATCATCTGCGTTTCCTATCCCCTGAGCAATATTCGCAAAGTAGTCACACAGGTGATTTGCAATCTTGGATTGATCATGGCATAAGATTCCATCAATATTTAGACTCAGGTCGGTGTTGTTGTTCTTTTTCTTTGCACCCAAGAAAGGCATGAAAGTTTTGTAGAACTGACTAGGCTTCGATTTTAGCAGATTTGATTGCGTTTTCCAGTATTCTCTTATCGCCTTTCTTCTGAGTCTAGTAGCCTCGTTCCTCAGTTTACGTTTGTTTTCCCAGTTCTCCTTTGTTTGTTCCCTCTGATATTTTCTTGCGGCTCTTCTCTTAGCTCTAATGGCATTCTTCCATTCCTTTGACATATAAGGGACATCCTGAGGTCTGACTCTCATTTTCTTTTCTGGTAGATGTTTTCTTTTCTTTTCTGGTAGATGTTCTTTGCATATATCCACGGGGCATTCCTTTTCAAGGCCTTTCGACGGGTAGAAAGAAGGGGGGGGGGGGGGTAAATTATTAGAGATGGGGGTTAAACTTTTTATTATACCTCAGAAATAATCCACCAATCACATCCTCTTGGACAGCGAAATATTGGACAGAAATCATCCAGACATGCACAAGTGAACATGGTAGCATTTGCTGAGTCTTTTGGACTAAAAATATTTTCAAGAAATGGGGCTCAAAGCATTA
This sequence comes from Oculina patagonica, assembly GCF_052425735.1. Classification (NCBI taxonomy): domain Eukaryota; kingdom Metazoa; phylum Cnidaria; class Anthozoa; order Scleractinia; family Oculinidae; genus Oculina; species Oculina patagonica. The sequence goes on along the minus strand of NC_135758.1, from coordinate 34,090,993 downwards.
AGACATCGTAAACACAGTGATTATATAGATCGAGCGGCCATGAGAAACTGTGACAGATTTGGCCAAATGTTATCCATTTCTCTTCGGACCGGAGCTGCTCATTTCAATACGATTAGCACAACACGATCACCAACAATTATAAACAAAGGTACCAGATAAATTGTTTTTTTTTGTAGTGTTTGTTTTGTTCCGTTTTAAACCTTTTGGCCTTGTGGAATAAAATTTATTTTAACTCAATTTGATTTAATGTTGGTTTTCTATGTATTGGTGGATTATTATCTCGGTATAATAAAATACTTATAGGATTTATCGTCACCAAGTCTTGACTTCAATATTGGACGAGACCTTCAGTCAAACCCAATATTTAAGTCTTGACTTAAATATCTTTCCATCTTCGGCTCGGACGAATCCAATACGTGTATAATATCAGCAAGGGTACAAATAAAGCCTTAAGGTAGCCTTTTTGCTGTTAAATTAGCGATGTTAGGAACACATTATCACAAAATAGTAACCACAAATAGTAATTAATACCCTTTTTCTTGTTCATAAATTGTCATGATCTATCATAATGATATATGGAGGTTGGGGGCGTATCAAAGAAAATAAACTTGTAGAGGAGGGGCTTATTTGAGAGGGAGTTTTAAAAGAGAGGGGGGTTATGAGATCTTTTACGGTAAAGGTAAATGTTGTCCATCACAGGAAATCTAAATTATAGAAGTTACCTTAGTATGACATCCACGCATGACTTGCAATATCTATGTCCACAGGCTATGGTCTGTACAGCTTCTCTAAGAAGTCCGTCGCATTTGGGACATAAGTTCTTTTTGTCGATCCTTGATCGATCAATCGGAGCCAAACTGTATCCAGGCATAGCACAGCTGAACCGATTAAAAACATAAATGAAACAAAATAAGAGTGATGAGTCGACAGTAAAAATTCTGAAAAATTTGTTTACTCAGCAAGCTATTATTTTCCGCAATAGAGCGGTTTTCACTTGAGTTCTCAGTGATTGGTTTAAAACTCTCGTGCCACTTTCTCATCCAATCACAGGGCACAGAGGAGTCAAGTTTGTCCGCAGTTCAAAATCTCTAACGTGCAAAATGACCTTCAAAAGCCTTTCAAAGCGATCGTGTAAGCCGTACGTGATACAGCGCCGTCATGCGAGACTTGTTTACAGATGGTCTGGTCTGAATACGATATCACCAGACGATCTGCAAACAAGTATCGCATGACGGTGTTTGTATCACGTACGCTTACATGCACGATCGCTTTGCTTTGAAGGTCGTTTTGTACAGTAGAGATTTTGAATTGCAGACAAACTTGACTCCTCTGTGCCCTGTGATCCAATCAGAAGTCATACCGAAACCAATCGTGACTCGCTTACGCACGGTTTCCCGCGCTTGGTGCCGGCAACATGTCTGTGTTCTTTGTGATTGACTGGAGTGATTGCTTTGGTTTTGGTTCTACGACACTCAATTGAAAACTGCTCTATGATGCAAGGATTTGATTGGAAGTGTATTTGAAACATTCCACAAACGCAAAAGCTCTTTAGCTAACACTAGGGTACTCAAAAAACCGGATACGGAACTGCAGAGTACGCCCACACATATTTCAACAGTTTGTCATCTGTTATTCTTGTTAAGGAATTAATAAAGTTAGTTATATAGTTTTGAGAAGAACTGTTGTTTTGTGACTGACGTTTCGACAACCTATTTAAAGCGGAAGTCATCTTCAGAATCAAGTGAAAAGTTGTAGTTAGTCAATGATGTCAATGATGTTATAAGTCTGGTCTGTTGAAGTTGATTGGTCAGTTCAGCCGTGATGTTAATGTTATTGGCTGTAAGACTCCTAAAGACTCGTGTAAAGTTTGTCGACAGTAATTGGTCAGTTTCGATCCGTCTATTAGTCTATTGCCTTGATTTGTGTCTGATATGTTTTTCTTTTCTATAGCTAAATCTCAGATCCTTCCGATAATAAGCTCCTAACCTTGAATTTGGAAAGGTAAAAGGTAATAATCAAGTTCCCCGCCACAGTAACGCGAATATAAGCACGGACGTACATCTACAATTTTTCTGTTAAATTAAGATAACCACCGATTGTAAGCCCCCTATTGTAGAACTTGTGTTGTCTTTTATGTTGTACGACCATGTGCTCTGACAGAAACCGTTCCCTTAATTGCTATTCATCATCTCCATTTGACAAGTTATGTTACGAAAGCTTTTCGTATTGCAGCTAAAATAATTTCTGACGCAGCCTTTCCAAATATAAGAGCAAACATTTTTTTAGGCATAAAATATTTCAAAAATATTTCTCAAGTCCCAGAAAACTTGCTGAATCGCCTTGAATCAGCGCAATAATGCTCGCAAAGCAGAACACATTGCTTCCATGGTGTATCGCGATTTAGTCGAATTAAGGAGGCTCGATGTAGTTTTTTTAGACTAAGGGTGGTTGTTTTGAAAATTAAAATTACCTAGGAAGCCAATGTTCGATTTTTGCCAAAATACACCATAATGATCAAATGTGACCAAATTTTAATTTTTTACCCGTCACTTAGTCACAACGGTTACCATAGCAACGATTGACGTTTTCTTTTGTTCTCAAACAAGCTTGATTTTCTCGAAATCTAGACTGACACTTGGTGTTTATTTTTTGATATGTTAAAGTTTAGTAGATTGACTAACTGTTGACGAAATTTTAGAAAAATCTGTAAGAGCGTTTTCAAGTAAATCAAGAATGAAATTAGAATGAAATTTTCAGAAAAACACCGTTTTAATATAAAATAGGCGCCTTAAAATTGTTTCGTATTATTTGAGCACAGTTTCTCTCACTGAAATATAAATACTTACACCATCAAAGACCATTAACTAAAAGCGAAAGACTTTTTGCTTTAATTTGTTAAAATATATCGACTGCCGATTGTAAGAAATTGTACGAAAATACCAAAAACTTCATTCTTGATTTACTCTAAAACGCTCTTACAGATTTTCCTAAAATTTTGAGCACAGGTAGTAAATCTACTGTACTTGAACATATCAAAAAATGAATACCAAGTGTCAGTCTAGATTTCGAGAAAACCAAGCTTGTTTGAGAACAAAAGAAAACGTCAATGGTTGCTATGGTAACCTTTGTGACAAAGTGACGAGTAAAAAATTAAAATTTGGTCATATTTGATCATTATGGTGTATTTTGGCAAAAATCGAACATTGGCTTCCTAGATAATTTTAATTTTTAAAACAACCACCCTTCGGCTAAAAAAAACTACATCGAGCCTCCTTAAGTCACACCAGCGAGATTTCTGCGGCAAATTTCGAATAAGATTTAATAATTCAACACGACGAAACTGGGATGTATAAATTGAGCCGTGATGTAAATTTACGTTGCATGTACGTGTTCGATCGATAAATCATCGCTAAAACCTCCGTGGGTTATAAAATTTAACTCATCAAAAGAATAAGTATATGAAATCATGCTGCCCATAAGGACAAGGGTCTGAACTGGTAGTTTAGTACCTTTCTATCAGTCTACCTAAAACATGGCCGGATTTTTAACACCCCCGATTCAGACCCTTCAGCTTTTTATTAAGACTGATATGGCAGCAAAAACAGTGACAAGTTATATTTTTTCCAGTGTAATACTCCTGGGTTGTGAAGAATCTAAATGTATGAAAATAGAACATTTACCTTTCTCAGTGTGATCTGTAACGACCAAAAAATTCATTAAAACTCAAGTTAGTCATGAACCCCAACTCACACAGTCTTACTGAAGACTTTGCTACGATTTTAACAGCATAAACAAATTTGAAACAAGATTAAACGTGCCCTCGTACACAGTTTGGCTGACCTCATCAAAATATATACTGGTAAATTTTTTTGCACCTACCAGAAATGACAGAAACATTTGTATACTAAATACATCGTGCTCTTTTTCTCTTGGACTTAGGCTACTTACTACTTTTATTTCTTACGGTAAAAAAGCAACACTCGATAACACACACGATTTTAACGAGTTCTAGTCGGAATGAAAATGCGGGGAATCCCCTGCTCAACCATAAATTGAAAATGATGCTCTGAAACGCCGCAAAACGATGAATCGCACTACTTGCAATTTCTTAAGTTTACCCGAGCTAGCTGTTAAAATGTCTATCACTCAATACCGTTTTCTCGATAGTGTTTACTAATCGATACTAAGCAAACGCCTGCGTCTGCCAGAAAAGGTCATCTATACATAAAATGACGAATCCGTAACAACAGAATAGCAATTTTTCTACTAACCTGTATGCAATTTGTTCGCTCTTATAGCTGAGAGAGTCGCTGTCAGTTTGCCAGTGCCAGTTGCACAAACCTTCCGGCGTGGAATTTGTGAAGTCATGATTAAATCGCAGGCGGTTTATATTAAATCGCCAAACTTTGACTTGACTTAATAGAAAAGAATCATCACCTTCCCACGTACAGTCTGTAAAATGATCAACTGCTCTTTAATGGAACCGGTATATGAAAGTTAATATAGCTTAGCTTAGTGGAGCAGTGCCTTTATCCCAGCGATGAGTTTGATCATAGTTTGTCCAATTCCACAGCCAGGTAATTTGTACAGGCTAAGACCTTGAATCCGTTCTTTGTTTCTTAGTTCGCGATATCCTCCATGTAAGTCTAGATCGACATTTTTGCATATTGAATTTATTATGACAAGATAAACAAGGGGAACCCCCTTATGAATTTTAAAGAGATGACATCACGGTTATTTGCAAGCTGTTTTACACTCGTCACGATTACCGTGCGTGGCGTACAGTCACGCGATGAAATAATGTACGTGTCTCTTAGGATCGACCCCGCGAAGGCTACGTGTTCGTCTGCTGACAGTCTGTTTAGTACAGGTTTTGTCAATATTCTGTGGTCAGAATTTTGTCGAAGTCAGTCTCAGGTAATGGCAAAATGTAATAGTCATTAGAATTCCTTTTCAGTTGAATACGATCAAAGCTCCAAATTGACAGTATCCGATCGCTGATAATCATGTAAAATTTAAATATAAAGGGAACACTCCTATTAAAAAAACTGCATTCCTTTATTAAAATAGCTGTTGGGTCAGCAAACATTCTACTTTAGTCCGAGAATGCGTATTTATTCAGATTCAAGTGGGCGAGATTATTGTAATAAATTAAATTAAAATAACAGAACATTTCACTCGAATGATCGGGATACACATGCATTACTACCGAAATACATGTATAAAGATGTATGTACATTACTATAAAGCCACATCAGTCAGCTCTTAATTTTCTTGTATTCTGCTGCATTTTCATATTGCGAAGAAAAACACATTTTACTTCAAGGAATCATATTCCTCCGTCTGTAGGCTAGACACAGTGGAATAAAATTTATTTAGGAATGAAATTACTAACTGAAATTCTTGCCGAAAAACGGATTTTTTCGTTTGGAACACAGTGAACAGTAATTATAACATTATTCACAACATTCTGTGGCTGTACATCATATAACGGAAGGGCTATGTAAGTAAATCATTTCAACAGACATGAACTAAAATATCAAAAGACAAGGAAAGGTAAAATCGTACTTACGGGTTATCAGCAACACTAGCGAGCTGCACTGTATTCAATTCAACACGAGAGTAGATAATATCACTATATATATGTATGGTTTGGATTGACTTAAAATAGATTATTATTTATAGATTCGCATTATTTAATAGACTTGGTAAAACGCCCTGGCTTCAGCTTGTATTTCCCTTTTCCTTTTTATCCAAATCGTTCCCACTTTGTTGCTATTTGTACTATGTTTATTTATATGGAATATTTATACGATTCAGCTCTTCTTCTGCTCTCTGTAGGCCTATAAAGGTTCCAAAGGATAACTGGACTAAGAAGAACGGGAACGTAGCGCTGTTACAAGCCGAAGGTCAAAACACTACAGTTGTAACATGTTGGATTGGTTGAAGTTCTTGATAGTTATGGGATACTGCATTGACATTTTGTGCATTTTTAGTATGCAAATGCAAATGCGAGTTCATGGCTTTGTTTTTACAAACATTACATGACGTCATGTGGTTTTCCGTCATGTCACGCGAGTCTCTCCCACCATCACGACCCTGTTAATGGAATTGTGGTCTTTTAGTATATGTTGCCCTGATAGGAAGTCACATGCCAGACTGAGGACTGGGCAAGCGATTTCCACGCGCATTTTCATCTTTCTCAACTTTAACCAACTGTACCAGAAATAAAAGTTAGTGTTTGCCGGATATCACATGATCCCGCAAGGGTGCAGTACTCGCGGCGTACGGGAAGTTTGACTCCCGCCCGGGTTGACTCGCGCCCATTACCCTCGTGTTGTGTTCCTGATGACATGGAAAGGGCCGGGCGCCCGCTGCTACGAGAACAACACCGTCTGTCGTCATCAAGATCAAATGATCCTGCGATGAAATTTTTTAATTTTACTATTCGTTTGGAAAATTTAGCTCCTCCGAGTCTGGTGGCCGAATATTACAACATTAGAAACGTTTCAATTCGACTAGCCTTATTTTTAGAGATTGTAAGCAAACAACAACAATCTTAAACACTTACAAATAATATTTTAATACATATATAAGATTACTCGTAAACTCTATCAATTACTCTGTTCTCAGAATATTAACTCCACAGAGGCATGTACCTGCTTTCACGTGAACAATCACCAGTAACTTAATTCTATATTTTTTATTGCCGCTTACGATTCCATGCATTCATGCATTTACATGTTTCTTAAATCAGAGAAGGCAGTTACTTTAATTATGCAGACACAAATCCTCTTGTTTGAAGAAAGCTTCCTTGTTTGTCACCTAACTAGCCTTTTTACGTGCAAAAGTTTTTCACTTTCGTGTACGCATTTTCAATAGACATTAATACGAAAACAGCAATTGTAACAATCTTTTTTTGTTAACCCAATGATATTTATATCACTGACACGATCCACAAAGAAAACTTAAATTTCTGCAGTATCAACCATAATCTTGAGAAACATGGTGTCATCTCGGACATACGCATGGTTGTTTAACTCCGTTAGAGGACAGAAGGTTGGACATCCACTGGCGATATTCATTTCCCTTTTCGGTCTTTGAAACGAATTGCTGCTCGGATCAGGTCTGAAGGCATCGATCACGTGTTCGACTTTATCCTGGTCCAATAACATGAAAGTGACCTTCTGTCTGAATGGCCAGCGGAGTAACGCGTCATACTGACCGCGCATGACAACAAAGAACACTGAGATGTGGGTACCCTTGCCCAGGCCATCTCCGTTCAAGTACAAGCGCACGCACATCTTGTATCCATAGCTGCTTGAGTAGAAGCACGGGCTGTAAAGAGACACTTGACTCCCGGTGATTGCGTCTTGCTTCTTTCGAGCGAAGTCGGAGATTTTCCAAAGCAGTGTACCATTATAACTTGAGACTTCCTTCTGTTTGACCTGCTCTTCCAAGTCAGCTAGCAGCACATTACGCATGCCCAGTGTGTGCTCCATAGACTCAATATGTCGCTGTAATTTTCGTATTGTTTCCTTGGAACTTTCTTGTTCTCTTTTTAACGCGTTCACCTGACGCTCCAGATCTTCACTGACTTTGTTCCCTTCAATCACAAATACCTCAAGATCAGCAATTTTGGCTTCTTGATTGTGCGCTTTTCTGGACAGCTCTTGCAGCTCATTTTTCAAATTAGAACTTGAACCGACAGGCAAAGTAGGCTGGCCTGTAGCGTTCTCTAGCGATCTGATACGAGAATCTTGTTGATCTACTCTTGTCTTCAGGGTCTTTGTTTCCACCAGTACTGTTTCTATTTGTCTCATTGGCTGCTCGAGTTGCTTTTCAATTGGGATCAGAGAACCGTTGGTCTTGTTTGTCGATGTAAGATGTAAGGTGTTGCTGACGAGTGATGATAACTCTTTGACATGTTGAAGCATACAAGTTACGTGTTCCGGCATGCACTCTTTGATGTGACTCACCCTTTCACTTAACGCCATGACCTAAAAGTGATAAAAACGAAATCTTAAAAACTAATCCAATAGCTGAAAATATAGTGTCGTTATACCATTTCTTTCCGAATTTCTTTAGGTTACAAACAAAAATATTCTCCACAAACTTTGCAATTACCCCTTACCTTGAATATATACCCTTCCACTGTCTCCTCTGAAGAGACTCATTTAAAGTGAAAAGGATGGCACGAAGGACGTGGGGTGCGAGGGGAGTTCACAAGGGGGCCACCCACATGCGCGTGTTTAACGCTTTCCCTAATTTCTTTGTGCCTTAAAGGAAAGACAAAAGTAGGCTCTGGGAGGTGTGCCAATCCGGCCCTCAAAACGGGTTTTGGTCAAAGTTGGCTGATTGGATGGTAGCTTTAAATTGCTGTTGCGGGACACTTAGCCTATCTATTGACATGATGGCCGCATGCATGTGGCGAGAAATAAAGCCGGAGGAAAACTGTTATTCTGCCCACCTCATCTTTAGCACCGGGTATATATGAAAATCAACTAATGATGTAAATTGGTCTTACCATACTCTCACCCAAACGAAATGTTAAAATTACAAGACTCAGACTTTGGTTTTACCTTGGTTTCTTTGCATCCAATTGCCTTAAAAGGACACGCTGTTTTCATTTCTTCACATTCGCCAACAATTGGATCCAAGTGGACAGATATCTGCGAAACAAACAGTTATTAGCTTTAACTTATGGCTACAATTAGCATTAAATCTTCCATGGTCTGAATTTCAGGTTTATTCAATATATATAAAACAACGAACTGTCTGTTGGTGTAATGCCAATGTAAGGTTTAAGGAAGTATTAAACTTTCAGAATACGGCTGTAGATATACTGCAGTGGAAACAGACGAATGAATCTTCTAAGATGAGTATATATAAAAGAAATACTTCGCCTTGCGGCATCTTTGTTTCCTTTTTACTTTATAATTAAGCAAAAAAATAAAATAAAACCCTTTTGCTGCATGGCTGGTATTGAGTTATACCTGGATGTATTGTAAAGTCAAATTGTGTTGTCCCTACTTACCTGACACCGCGGGACATCTTGTTTTCCACATTCAGGACAGCACTCTGGATATTGAGGACAGTCAGTTTGGTGGTGACGCTAAAAAAAAAAAAGTCTATTAGGAAAGATGTCTGGGATGTTTAGCAATTGAATCAAGACTGCATATTGTCAGTAGCTAGAGGATAGACATCATTTTAGTCAATTAGAAAGCTCTTAGAATATAAGAAAAGGGAAGCCTCGATCCAAGTGGCCCATACTTACCGGAGTTTATCCCGGTTTCTGTAGCATTAAGTGGCTTTTACACCCCCACGAATGGGATGCTAGTCCATTGCATGGTACCCCAAGCATTATATCGCCGGTACCTATTTATACATCTTGGTGGAGAGAGGCACTATGAGAGTAGTGTCTTGCACAATAACACAACACCGGCAAGACCCCGGCCAGGAATCGAACCCGGACCGCTCGATCCGAAGTCCGGCGCACTAACCATAAGCCCACCGCGCCTCCCGATCTAGAATAACCTTTGCAAAAATTGGTAAAGAGCTTTATTTGACAGAAATGATAATGAATACCGGCTTGGCTGTCTACAAGATCACAGTCTGTTATGGTTGTAAATAAAGATCGTCGTAATCTGTTGAATTGTTTGATTGCACGTAATCGTATGGGTTCAGCGTTTCCATGCAATGTTAATCTCTACATGCAGTTTTACATATATATGTAGAAGCTTGGCACCCTAAAAAATAACAATTGCCATATACCGTCATATCAACCACCACGATCCTTTTCTCACAGTAACTGCATAACACTTCCCTGTAGTCGCAACTGTTTTGAAGATGATTAGCCAGGTCGAATCTTTGCACCAATACTCCACATTTGGGATGAACACATTGGATTTCTCCAAATTCACAGATTTGTTCATGGTCCTGAGAGGAAAAAAAAAGATGCGGTAAGCTTCTGAAAACGGTCATCACGTTGAACACGCCCCAACATCATCAGACGTAAAATTAGCGTAATTAAGTCTATAGACTTATTGTAACAATCGTCTATTCTTAACACCAGAATGTATCACAGTATCACTTAGGACCTAGACCTCGTGTTCCACAAATGACTATTAAATCAAGAGTATGTGTCTTCTACTTGCAAGGTAGTAGGATGTATGCAGGAATACAATTAAAACAAATTAATATTGAAGGTGGAATGAATACCTGACGATGCTTTATTTGTCCTTTCCACTGGCATCCTTTGTCAAGACGAAAACAGTGAAGCTCCAGTAAGAGGATCTCACGCTCGACAAATTTATCTGGAAAAACCTTTAACAAGAGGCAAAAAAAACTTATTTCACTGGTGGATCTAGAAGAGCTTAACAAGAGGAGGGGGGAGGGCGTGGGGCGGCGCAGGGACAAGGAAAGGGGGCGAGGAGGCAGTCAGGTTGGGCTCTTTTTTGGCCCCCTTCCTAAATCCGTCGCTGCTATCACTCATGTATTTGTAAGCAGCACTGTAATTGGACATGTACAACAAACAAATTCATGTGTTCAGTTCCACAAGCTCATGTATGAGGACTATACAATAGAATGAGTGATGTTTAAACGAAGAAATGCTGCGAGAATAACCAACCATTAACTGTAGTTTTAAGACAAGTAACTTACTTCTTCCTTTCTAAGCGCGGTTCTATCAGCAACACACTCGGGTGTTTTCTTACTGCGTGAAACGAAAAGAAATACACATAAGTACACACAATAGCTGATCCTCTTCTGAGAAAAGCCCGTTATTATTTTCACCCAGGGTTCTAAAGGATAGGCGTCTATGACTAAACAATAAAGGAAGGCTAAATAAGACTGCATCTGTCGTCGACAACCGGAGCCCAAAGGGCACGGTTCAAAATTGCGCGCAACTGAAAATTGAAAATTGAAGGGTGTTTCTTATAGGGTGTCCTACGAGCGGTAACCCCGATGGTGCAACTTATAGATTACACGCAATGTTGCACCGGGTGTGTCCGAGGCTAGTATACTCACAGTCACAGTCATGGACATGTATAGTCACGCTCCGACTTATAGTCACGAACTCGGATGACACAACTGGCACAACTGCTAAGCCTATTGATAAAACTTCTGTGGGAACCGTCTGTAATTCATCTCGATCTTGCCAGTATTTATATATGCATATATTTATGCCAGTATGACAAAATATAGCAACCTTTAGATCAAAGGACGAGTACAAGTACGACTCTTTACTTCCAGACTAATGCCGTTCCCATTAGCCCCTGATACTCCCTTCCGCTGACCAGTAAATCGACGTTCTGAAAACAAGATGATGTTGGCACAAGCACTAGCACTCGTACTTTGATCTGAAGATCGGGATCCCTAGTAACACTGGAACTGATGTGTAAAAATAAAGAATTCATCTGACTTGCTGTTAAATGACACTGTTAATTTGCAAATCAATTGACTTGTATTACTAATGTTAAGCTCAAGGTGTGCATTTTTGTTTTCGTTTTCGAGCCGACCCAATCAGTCGTAAATCTGAAACATTTTTTAGTCCCAATGGAATAAAGCCAAAAACAAAATGATACCAAGATGAATTGGCTACAAAACAAAATATTACAATACAATAATTTTCTCCCTAACCTCTCGGCAAGTGCGGGTTATATTCACACCAAACAAATCAGTTTGTATACCTCGATATCCTTCTTTATGTCACAGTATTTGTTTTTCAATTTAGCTCTAAGTAGGTTCGTCAATGCAATCCTCCTTTAACTATTCTCCTATATTTTACCGGCAAGTCACGGGCTGCAAGTTTTACAAGGGTTCTTGGTGGAGTGTTATAATTAGCTTGATCGCAAGCCCAGGGCCATAAGACCCATAAGACCATATTGGCAACTTCAAAAGATTCGCTGTTACCTAGATGTCTCAAGACGTCATATATAAGATATAAATAGTTGCGGGGAAAAGGTGTCCGCATGATGATAAATCCCATACTATAGCAGGAAGTGTAACCGTGACGTTGATTTCAACTTTCAGTTCATGATCAGTTGATGACCATTCGCAGCATAAGTCGGACTATTCGAATTGTTATCGTAACTTGATATGATTTCTATAGTACATAATCGTAATCAAACAGAGTGGAATGAATTATTGAAGTCGCCTTTCACATACTTTTTCACTTCTTCACAGAATCTGTTGTGTTTGTTGCTGATGCTATTCATAGTATAACAGGCATCAGATACAAGTTTCTGCTCGATTTACTGTTGTGGATTTCGGGTTTCATTTCAGTGGTTTTAAAAGCTCTCAGATATCGATTAACTATATAATGGAAGAGCGGGTTTAATCATGAGTCAATACCTTAGAATTGAGGTGATGCATTCTCTGCAGTAGCGATGTCCGCAAGATGTCTGAACTGGCTCTTTTAGTACATCACTGCACTTGGTACACAAGTGTTTTGGATCGATCTTGTCTCTGTCAGCTTCTGCCAGTTTATAACCCATTACTCTCCTGTTCTAATCCAAACAGAGTCTTCCCGTTAGTTTCAGATTAGTTCTCGTTATTTACTAAGCAACTTTAAACATCAGAACTACATGCATTGCAGTATTTAAAGCGGATACACATTTTAAATTTCATTATCGATATGGTAATAATACTAATTATAATTACTATGCAAAAGTCATTTCAAAACACACTTGACGGCTGACGGTTTCTCAAAAGTTATCACAGCTATATATGAATGGATTTATAGACGAACGGCCAGAAGGAAACAGATCTAGAGTTTACGTACTTTGTAGCTCGCTCCAATTTTCTATGAGAGGAAGTTGTATTTCTAAATGATCTAAAAATATCAGCTGGCTAGAACAGGATCATTACCATTGTCTATGGAACTGAGGTGATTTTAGTCGGAAGACCATAGGCCAAAATTAAACAAAATGGAAAAGAATAGTAGGGAAAGAACGATCTATATCCGGATAACTTACCGGTCTTGTGTCCCTTAAGGCCAGGGAGCTCAGTACAGGAGCAAAAACATATCGTGAACTTTTTGAGACTTTAAAGACAACATTTTCATCGTTTAACGCAACTGCAGCTTTATATGTCTGATAACATTTGTGACCGACTAGAAGATTTATTTCAGCGCTGATTAATTAAAAAATAGGTGGAATCAGATTCGACAATTTGTAATAGAAGTGCTATTACAAAAATAAATAAACCAGGAGAAATAACTCTGTTGACTGGTCAAGAAATACGCTTGGTTTTTTACTTTGAGCTGCGTCCGGAAGTGGCGCATGATGGGGCTTCCGTTTGGTTTCGTTACTAAAAATAGACCATTTTATCACAGGAAGCGGAAGACATCGGAAATTTCATTGTTTTGACTGGGAGTGTAATATCAAATATCTAGAAATATCAAACTAGCCTGCGAATACAGCCGCCTCTCATTCGCGTCCCGCAACGAAGAGTGAAAACCAAAATATATTTTTTGCAGACTTTCATCTCGAAAACTCAAAGTTTAGCTACAAATTATTTCAAATAGGCCATAGTCCGATTTAATAATACAATTACTATAAAGTATCATAGTGTCTTGTGGACAACTACCAATTCTTACTTCTGGTCTGCAGTTGTCCGAGAATTTTATACAGAAGTGTCAGTAGAATGTAAACCACGACATTAGTATTATTTCCCATTACAATGTGAGTTCAGCAATTTAGGCGAGACTATTCAGCAGTTTCAAAGTTCTCTCTCATCTTGTCAGATGCGTTTTCACGCAATCATAACTTGCAAAACTTTGCCGCTTATGCAAAATAAAACGAATGCACGGATCCGGACCAGCGATGCCTAAATGAACGATTCAAACGTTATAAACTACCGTGGCTATCCATTGACCGTTGTCCCTTCAACTAGAAATTAACGAATTTAAATAAAAAGATAGCAAACCTTGACAATTTTAATTTAGTCAGGACTCATATGAAAGTATGTGACTTACCTCAACTAATGAAACAGCAGCATGTTGGACTCACCAATCCTTTCGTTTTGTGCTGACAAGTTTCTCAGGCGGAGTAAGATATTCAATTTTTATTATGGCCGGGAATTCCCCTGTTTCAAGTTAATTACCACTTTGTACACTTAAACCTATATATACATTCCTTTCACATTGCTATTTTCAGGAGATTGATTCCGGTTGTTTCGATAACGAACACCCCGTCGTTCTTTGTACATTCAGTTGAAATTGCACTGGAGACCACCCAAAACTGTTAACTACTGTAACCACGGTAAAAGTTGGAGTTATACTCAGACAACTGTCTTAAATGAAAGGTAAAGATTACATAATCAGGAAGAAGATATTAGCGACTTATAATTAAGTCGTTTGAAAGTAGTATTGATTACCTTTCGTTTTCGTTCACGCTCCTGTGCATGTTCACGCCCAATGATGTCGGGTACGAAGTAATTCCAAGAGTTTGCTTGTCAGTGCACTGTAAACTACAGCTATTCACTGACAGCTTCCTTCAATTGTTTATATATAAATAATAACTAATTTAAAAACAAAACAAAAAACATTCATAAATAATAATAATTCTCGTCACAAGGTCTGAAATTTTCGACCGCATCTCACGGTCTTCTTCAAGAGTGTGAGTCCCGCGTTGTCACGTGGTTTCATGTTTGTTTACTCACGTGAAAACAAGTGGTTGAAAATGACAGGTAATTCGTAGCGCCCATCTCTATCTCAGGCGGCAAGTACTAGAATCCTCGACAAAAGTCCTTGCATTGGGACATGTAACAGCCGGCCCATTGACGATCCCTTTCTAGTTGAAAAGTCACAATTCAATTTCGTCGCACGGTTGGACCTTCTACATTTACCACAGCTTATTTTTTATGCATGTTTACGTATTGCTTTCTCTGAGCTATGTTTGCAGTCCAACTTTACAACAAGAAGCCCAAAAGTGTGACCACTTTTAATTAATTAATATTCTTTCCTCCAGTCATTATCCAAGCAGTAGCCGAGGATAGCTTCCAGTTGACTCTGATTGGATTAACTTTGCATGAAAGAATGTGAATAAAGTAAAAGTTGTCACACTTTTGAGCTTCTTGCTGTAAAGATACTAACATCAAATTCTCAAACTGTAAAAACATACAAAGTGTTTTCCTCGACAGGTGAGGTAGAATCTGCCGACCAATACTAGAAAACAGGACGTAGACGGAAACAAAAAGTTATATTCACTTGTTGAGAACGTCAGTGAAAGAGGATCGAAATCACTCTAGCCTCACCTAAGGGACTAATGTTGCAATGTGGTAAAGAATCAAAGGGCTGTTGAGCCAGCTCGTTCATGTTTTCTTGTGTTAAATAAACAGAAAATTAACCGTGCAAAAGGGAGACAAGTAACAGTTTAAAATAGCAGGGGGCAAGTTGAGACCACCACTAGTGCTAATATGTCATTTTGGGGTTTCAAGGTGTCTCAGTTATTTTACTTAAGATACAGTCATTGTAAATGAATGTCTGCAACTCAGTCATGATGAAGATCGGCGAGAAGAGTCTCGAGGGCGGGGTGCCTGTGGAGATGGAGGGATTGTTGGAGGAGCACTGCTACCTCTTCCACTACTCTGACCCAGTGCCATAAATGTTTTTTCCCTTTTCTGGTAAATGTTCTGGTCGTTTTGCGTTATCATAAAACCAGGGTTCATTCCTCTTTACTAGAATCACCCCCAGAGTGTAACATCCTTCACAGAATATGGGTGACTGTAAAAAAAGACATTCACCATTTCAGCTGTCATTACCGATTCCCATAAAGCATGACGAAGTAATAACAAAATCTGTACTTTACAACATAAAATAAACCATTTGTTGGTGCACAAGCTATAGGAGGATTGTGTAAAAAATGTCATAAAGACACTCCTGTCATGTATCTGATGAAATGTCATGATCACGCCGGATTCCAGCGCACTAACCATTAGGCCACCGTTGCCTTCCATATGGACCGTGAAGGAATTCACTAACCGGAAGCTAGGAGATGATTATGTCACAAGCCACCATAAATATTCCATTTTTAGCAAAATGCTCTACTTACTTTGTGTTATATGTAGAAATTTTCTTTTGTTAAGTTTGGTATTTATAATTGGCATGTTTTCATGACGATGGTAAAATGCATCTGCTAAATAGCTGTGAACCGTTACTTAGTTATGTCAGAGTATGGATCCTGGAATCGAAAGAGAATCGAGTTTTAAGGTTGCCGTGAACTGTGTTTTTACCCTTGAAAACATTAACATTCAATGTGTAAGATAAAGGAAACCACTTACAGTTCGTTTTTCATTTTTTAATGATTAAAAAAAAGGTTAATGAACAACATTACACATGTCTCTAAATTGTTAAACTTTTTTATTTATGCATCATTTAATAGCTTTATTTCTGCCCTAATTGATATAAGCCTTCTAATTAAAAAGAACAAACATAAAACTCCAACCAAGTCACCAAGTCAGCTATAAACAGTAAGAAAAACTGTTGCTGAACTCACATTAGAAATAGGCGTAAAAAGCAATCTCGGCGAAAAACGAAGTTCTCTCAGGGCAAGTGCTCGATAAGTAACCGCCCTTATTGCCCTCACTGACTGTCAATTACAAGAAACTGACCATTATTATAATGTTTTAATAGTGTATATTATTTGCATCCTACAAAGCTAATGTGGCTGTATGATATCTTTAATCTCACTATGCTAAAGGAATTTATAACTACCGGCACCTGTCTTGAATGAAAACATTGCCACACATACCAATACACCAGCGGTCATCCGCTGGCGCAACTTTATAAAAAGAAATTGGAGCAGATAAGTGACAACTTTAAATTACGATAAAAAAGTAATCAAGGGCTTTTTTTCTCTGGGAAGCCAACACAGTCGGTTAAGGCCACAGTTTGTGGTCTTAACCAATATGACAAGTCGAGCATGGCCGTCGGAATAAATTTCGGCCTTGACTCTGTACAGTTGTGCCTCTAACTTTTCAATTAATCGGCACAAACCATGATCTCAAGACCATTACCTTTTACAGATCAGAGCAGTCAACTATGACCTTGACGAACATTGCGTCATCCTTAATATAGGCATGCTTGTTTAATTCCGCAAGCGGGAAGAACAATGGACATCCACTGGCGATGTTGGTTTCTCTTCTTGGTCTCCGGAAGGAGGAGCTGTTTGGATCAGGTCTGAAGGCATCGATGACATGCTCCACATTATTCTGATCCAGCATCATGAAGGTGACCTTCTGTCTGAATGGCCAGCGAAGAAGTGCATCATATTCACCACGCATGATAACGAAAAACAGCGAGATATGCGTACCCTTGCCCATCCCGTCTCCATTCAAATAAATGCGTGCGCGCATCTTGTAGCCATGACGACTTGTATAGAATGGAGGACTGTAGAAGGACTTCTCCGGTTCGTTGAAGGAATCATATATCTTGGCTGCGACATCGGAAATCTTCCAAAGGAGAACACCATCAAAGCTGTGAGGGTCTTGCTCTCCATTGCTTTGTAAACCAGCACTTGGCGGTGTGTTTTGCGTTCTCAGGGCTTCCCCCATCGATTCTACTCTTGTCTGTAATCTTTGTAAGGTTTCTTTGTAATTCTGGTCTTGCCTCTTTAGCCGGACAATCTCGTTGTTTTGCTCTTGAATGGCTTGATTTGCTTCAACAAGTAGAAGTTCGTGGTTTGCAAACTTGTCTTCCATGTGACGCAGTGTAAGCTTGAACTCATTTAACGCTTCACTTACTTGCCGATACTGGACTTGTAAGGAACTCTGTTGTCCCATAGGAACTGAATCCGGCTCAACCAAATTTTCCTCGACTTGCATCACTCGAGATCTTAAGTCGTGAAGCTCATCCTGTATGGTTCCGTTTTCGCGCACAACTGCTGTAACTTGTGACACAAGCTGGGAGACTGTGGTCTTCATGCGATCCATCACCGCAATACCCTCCCTCAGAGGCTGTATCTCGTTAACATAGCATCCAACTTGGTCCCTTAGACTAAAAACAAAGCGGACCAGAAGGTTGAGGTGAAAGGACACCAAGGTCTGCTCATGATGACGTTTCTCACTTCGTTTCATGTCCTGAAATGTACCAAAAATACACAGCTTATTAACAGATCAGACGTTTAAGCTTGAGCAGAAAGAAGGATCCTGACGTTATTCCTGTTGACGGAATTAGCTGCCTTCATCCTAAAAACAGCAGAGGAAAATCCAGTTGTGAATCTATTGAGTGTACAGTCACCTACAGTATTTGCTGTAGGTTTTGGATTACTTACTTTCTTTTTGATAAGGTTTTGAGTAGCATAATACCTTCAGATGACCGATAGTTTGGCTACACTAAAGGTAAAAGCTGTAAAAATTGATGCTAAACGTTTTCGATCTATTCGATCATCATCACTCTGATGATGATCGAATAGATCGAAAACGTTTAGCATCAATTTTAACAGCTTTTACCTTAAGTTTTATTTTTAACCTTTTATCGGCGAAATGTATATATTTGGCTACACTGTTCCGCTATTTGTGCGTCAGTTGACATGAATGCATAAGCGAAGCATTTTATATACAATTTGACAAGCATTTTGTGCAGCGAATTGCATGTTCAGGATTGTCATGAAACTTCCTGATACAAAACTATAGACAGCTCTGAGGCTCATTTGCTAAAGTTTGGGAGAAATCGGTCGTCGGGTTTTAAAGTTATAGACATTTTTGGTAAAAACTAGATTTTTAAAATATGTTCAAATCTCAAAAGATTTTATTCCGACTGAAAAACGAATGCCATATTCTGTGAATTCGAACATGTTTCATTCAGGACGCAAACATTCGAAGAAATCGGTAAAATTTTTCCTGCCAAAAATGCAACCAACGCGTAAATAGGATCGGGCCACCTTAGCAGTGTTTCGCATGTTCAAAATGGCTATTTTAGATATACACCTTTGATGTATGCTGAGGAGAAAGACAGTTTATAGCAAAGTTGGGTCTTGGTAAGCATTAAACTTATTAAAAGCCGTTAAGACAGTATATTGTGACTATTACCTCTTTGCTTTTGCACCCCAATGTGCGGAAAGGACAAATCGCTTTAGACCCTTCACAGTCCCCAGTTTCTGGATCGTGATGCTCTTGCAACTTTCCTCGAAGTATGTCTTTCTTGTTGCATAGGGTGCAGGCAATGGGAAAATACTGACACTCCCTTTTATGATCCTGTAATCAATAATTTTTTAAATACGTGTGGCTGAATGAAAACAAGTAAACAAAGAAGGGAATCAAGAAGTGCAGGAAGGATGAACGGAGAAAGGGAACGGAGAAAGGAGAAAGGGAACCTATTTATAGGTTTAAGTATATGTATTTATTTAACTCTGAAAAGCCTCATCAGGGATGGGTTAATAAAATTGGTATGTATGTATGTAAGAAGGAAGAATGGAAGGAAGGAAGGAAGTAAGAAAAAAAGGAAAGACGGGAGGAAAAGAATAAAGGAGGGAGGGAGGGAAGAAAGGAAGGAGCGATGAAGCGAGAGAGGGAGGGAGGAAGAGAGGGGTGGGAAGCAAAGAAGGAAAAAGGGAAGGAAGGTAGATGGAGGGAAGGAGAGGAAGGGAGGGAGGGAGAGAGAGAGGGACGGAGGGAGGGAGGGAGGGAGGGAGGGAGGGAGGGAGGGAGGGAGGGAGGGAGGGAGGGAGGGAGGGAGGGAGGGAGGGAGGGAGGGAGGGACGGAGGGAGGGACGGACGGACGGACGGACGGACGGACAGACAGACAGACAGACAGACAGATAGACGGACGGACGGACAGATATAGATGGGTTAAGAAATAAGCCGCCAGAAGGTGGTATTGATAAAAACAGCTCTTCAAAAATATAAAATGAAAGGGAGTTTTCAAGGTGTTCAAAATGACCAACATACCTCACAATCAGCAAAAGCAATTTTTTCGCTGCAGTAGTCACATTCTACTTGTCTTTGGATGCATTCCGTTTGAAGATGTTCCGCCAAGTTGGATTTCAGTACTTTTGTTTCACACTTGTTACAGGGTATCTCTTCGTAATCGCAAACAACGAGGTGTTCCTAAAAATAACCGAGGTACAGTTAATGAAAAGCGTATGTCCAACCTTTGCTGACATACGATATACAAAATTGAGGAATGTATATCCATAGTTAGAGAGCATAAAACAGGTATAAAAAGCATCCACGAGATCATTTTGTGTTCAACTGGTCACAGAAAAGAACTATGTATTAATGATTTATCCTTGTTCGCGACGATGAGAGTTACTCCAAAAAAAAAAGAGTGGAGTGGGTGATACAAAAAGCAAAAAGATTATACCACTGATTAGAGACAAATGTGAACGTATATGTCAGTGTAGCATCAGAAAATCCATAATTAATGACAAAATCACTGCAGGCCAGCTAGAACCGCCAAACTTGGTATGCTGCTATCCGAACGGTTGGGGCAGCTGGTGCATGTGCGCATTTGAACGGACGGAGACGTGCAGGTGCTGGAAAGCAAATTAAATGTGCTACGTCTTAGTAAGCCAAAAAGACTAACCTCCAGGCCTGTTATGTTATCTTCCCAGTCACAACCGCGTTCGTTATACAAGCAATGAACTAATAAGCCTCGGATTTCATTTCTGACGCATCCATCAGGAAAGACCTACAGAATCAAGTGGAAAAAATCGGTTTCCCAAATGCTGTGTAACGATATCACTGACTAGCCACTTTTGAAGCTCTTGACAACAATTCTGGAAATACTGAGTCAACAGGTCAAGAAATTACACTTGATTCAGTCTTTAAATACAAGCCGGACCTGGCGTTCAATATAGAGTAAAGGATCAAGTCTGAATGATCGCCTAGATCAATCATTGTTTTAAACCATTTATGCAAGTATTGCTTTGTGGTTTATTAGATTAACATAAAGTCGCTTAACACCTTTTTGCTAACTCTCATACTTACAAACTTTGCAATTCGCGCTTATGCAAACTCCCTGGAAACGTCGCCAAACTACCTGCATAACTATATAAATTCTTGTTACAAAACAATAAAAGGTTTATGCCTACTAACGAGTTTAAGCCTGGCGGACACACCGGGCTTGAGCTCACCTACCAAACTCCTTTTCACTGCTAAGGGTCAGTTTCATATTCTCCCTATTCGTCTGACTTTGTGTATAAGCATATTATTTGTATATAATATGCTTCATGTCAGTTGCCCTAAAGGGGCTAGGTCACGGTGTTTGGGTTAGCCTATAAACTATAAATTGGCAAAATCAAACGAGAAAGATTTCAGAGCATTATAAACTACAATTTGTATAGAAACTGACAGTGATAGACATGAAAAAAGTCGGGCAGACGTTTTTCAAGTTTTCCCTCAAACGCATTATCCGTTTGAATCTTTGCCAGCTTTTTTATCCATGCCCCGATATTTCAGTTAACTCTTTGACCATTTGGTAAGCCCCTTAACAGTTTCTACTGTCACAGAAAGCATATTGAGAATTGTTTATGGGGTTCACGGTGGAAATGTAACTTCACATTCAACGAATTGACTTCGAGGAGATCGCATAACTCTCTAAAGACAAACAATATGCCAGTCAGATACTTATTTTTAAGAGGTCCCTTGACCCACTTAGCGCGCTGAAATCCTTTGATAAGTTTCGCCTTTTTCGCCTTCGATGCAGAGATATCATGAACGCTAAATACTTATTTATTGGCTGAAAACCTTGAAACCATTAAAGAGCACCCAAGCTTTTATAAATGAATTACATGATCCGCCTAAATGGTTCTCAAACAAACTAAAAAACAGAACATGTAGGTTGTTTTAAAGCAGAAAATTCTAACTGCATGTAACAACTTTAGGGTGAATTTCGGACTATCCAAATCTTAGCGGTTCTATACTATTATGTTACACTGATGTTAGCAGTCTGAGCAGATGCATAGTTTAGATCGATGTCTTTCGCTTTTGCTTGTTTTACTTCAAATCTGATGTAGCATCACCCTTCAAATGACATGTCACTTGATTCACTGGCAGATCCTAGATCTTCATGTTTCGACCCATCCCTGGATTACAAGGATTTAGTTTTAAGGGTGACTTCAGCACTTTAACATATAAATCTCTGTGCAAGGTTTCGAGTTGAACGAGTTTTACATTTTGGATGTAGCTTTGCTTTTTTTTAAATTATTTTTTTATATATAGATCTCGAGCTCGACGTTTTTAACCGCGTACTACATCAGGAAGACTCCTATGGACAAATATTTCTTCTTTTAAGCATGTCATGGTTCTCATGAATATGGTTTTCAGCCAATCGAATTAGCGTTAAATGATGATCACTGTATACTACCTCAGATGGTTTGAATTCTTCGTCATCCGCTATACATTTGTAGATCAGTACATTTGTGTCGCTGCTGAAATTGAAAAGTCACATAAATATCACAGTCACGAATGAAAAAAAGACAGAAAGAAAGACGGTACTTACTTCCACACACATCTGTATGGATAAAGCATGTCAAAAAATTATTTATTATCCCGAAAACTCTACTCCGTAGAGAACAAATAACCCACGAAAAGAGTACAGATATTTAAAAATTATTCCAAGAGCGCGCGTTGGATATGAGATGGTAGATAACTATCTTATAATTATCTCATATCCAACAAGCGCGAGTGGAATAATTGTTTAATTAAAAACAACCAAAGAAATGCTCTCTTTGACGCATGCACCTACCATATTTGTGATCCATGGTATATGAGCTCATATACCATGCATTGCCTGTTAACCAATCGAAACTCATGAATTCAATTCGTTTTTGCAGTATACCATTGCTTGTTTTTAATAACACACGATATTTGTACTCTTAGTTATTTGTACTGTAGAAAACCGGGGTTAACAAAGTTGTGTACACCTTTTCTTCCTCCTAATAGCGCGCAAGGCAAAACACGATTCGAGGTGTGTATTTTTGGTAACAAAAACGTTGGATAATAAATATCATATTAGGCATATTAGTAGCGACATTACAAAAGACTCACAAGGACTTTTCAGTTTATAATTTATGTCTCAGCATAACCTATGCCATCACCAGTTCTGACGTTCTTCGGATGTAAATGTACACTTAAAT
This sequence comes from Oculina patagonica, assembly GCF_052425735.1. Classification (NCBI taxonomy): domain Eukaryota; kingdom Metazoa; phylum Cnidaria; class Anthozoa; order Scleractinia; family Oculinidae; genus Oculina; species Oculina patagonica. Next base: position 34,067,912 of record NC_135758.1, on the reverse strand, counting down.
TTTATACCTACAATAAATAAATTCAAATCTTACGAACGTTAAAACTGACGATGGCAAAGGTTTTTGTAAAAAAACATGTATTATAAACTGAAGAAAATATTTTAGTGTGTATTATTGCTGACAATATTTACTCGACATTGGTACTTTGACTCTGCCTACGAGCTCACCAAAATACAGCATAGGTATACATCACTGACACTACCATTCATTTGTTTTCCTAAATTCACACTTCAAAAACTAAGTAGTTCCATACTAAGTTAAATATTTTTGTTTTCGAGTCTTACAAGATTTCCACAGCTAGAGGAGATTGACTGCCGTGTAAACCTAAGGATAGAATCATCTCGATTGCGTCACTATTCGTAACGTACAGCCATCATGACCCCAAGAGTTGGTCTAGAGCAAGATAATATTCATATTCTCTTGTCTGAAGTTAAGGTTACTCAGCGCTTCATTACAGTACCTTTTTAATTAAATAAGCGCTCTACTTTTGAAGCTCTTTAAATACACTCCTCTGGGTGCGTTCTTTTTTGCAATAGCTTATTATACCTTGAATTTAAGGTACACCGTGTTGCCAAGCAACCTTGTTGTCCTGCATTGAAATAAGTTGCAACTATGCGAAACTAGCTATTTATCTACCGACAGGTTAAATGACATTTCTCATTCTATTCTGAAATGGTTTGTAATGAATAGCGGTAGTACCAATATTTTTTTTCTTAGCACAGAGTTTGCTTACCTTTTCAGATATTCCAAACAGCCTCTGCAGTAAAAATGAGCGCATGGCGTTTGAAGCGGGTCACGCAACACAAATTTACACTGTCTGCAGATGTACTTGGATGGAACATTTTTCAGATCGCTCTTGGAGAGTTGATAACCTGCCATATCGGTGTTCAAAATCAAGTGTATGGCGGACAGAATCAGCAGAACTACAAATGACTCTCTCTTATTTTCAGCTGAGTGTTGGTGAAGAATACGTGTACTGAAGAGTCTTGCCAGCTTGACGAAATTGACAAGCACCTGACGACCGAAACAAAATTGATCTCTTCTTTATATAACAGATCAGTACAAGAAAGCAATAATTGCATGTCGTTTTCATAACGTACAAGTATAAACTTAATGTAGACCTCTCTCTTATCATTCCTCCTTTCCCATCCCTACGTCAGCAGCCAGTCCTTCCACCTTAATATTCAAAGGCACCACAGGCATTACAACCCCCACCTGGTAGTCTCAGTCTGACTGCAACAGCGCTCCGTGTGTGATTACGGCATACGCATATTACATAGCATTGACAGAGTTCCCTGACCGAGGATTTGGGGAGCATTATATAGTTCTGAAACATTTAGGATCAGTTAAACATTTGATAAGACAATTCCGGATTAAAATGGCTTGAATACACTTCTTTGGCGCAATCGTTTGATTACCTGTAGTTGATTCCCGGAACTGGATGTTGAACTCAGTGCGGCCTCATTTCAAGTCGCAAATCTTTGCTGCCTGACGACAGAATACTGTACCCCTTGGCCTGACAAGAAAACAGACACGTTTTTCACCATTTAGATGTTGAACGATACCGTTGATTTTAAGTACAGAACTGAAAGCCAGGGGCTGAAAGTTCAGCCATTGCACTAATTACGATTTTTAAACATTTATGAGCCTGAGCGTGACAAGCTGACTTCAGCAATGATTCGGGATTGTCAACTCCATGATATTACTTGCCGAATTCATGTTCACACACACACCTTAGAACATAATCAGTTAAATTTCCAATGCTACATGTAGGCAATAAGGAATGGACAGGGTGAAAGTTTTAAAAACCTTATTTTAGTGCGCCATACCTTTTGTTTGCGAGTGTCAACTTATTCTGTGAGAACAACACGTACGCGACAAATATAATGCATTCTGGGATAGGGAAAAGTCCCTTACTCATTAGCCATGCGAATTATCACGAATTTTCGCTTTCGCAATTATTAAGTGTCTGAAGAATCTGCAAGCAAACGGACCTTCACGGTTTTTAAACAGTGCCCACTTTAAAGGTATGCGAATATAGCTGACGTTGATTTGATCAATAAAAAAGTAAAACTTTCGCTGTGCCAGACGAACCGAACTCAGCAATTGATAATTTTTCATCTTTCACAACAACTGATCAGCAACAAGTATCAACTTAAATTTTAAAAGTTGGCTAAATGACACTCTGGAAAATTGTAGTTGAAGTTTATTTTCCGCTTGGCCCAAGAACAACTTTATAAGTCGAACTTTGAGATTAAGCATAAAGAACTTCAAAATTCAATCATATGATAACAAGTGTAATTTGTGAATGCATGCCCTTCACGGTAAGTACACGCACATGCATAATACCTTTCGTTTTCCCTTAAATATAAACTTTATTAGAGGAAAAGGAAATAACTAAAAAAGAAAATAAATATAAAAGATCTTCAACGAGTGACACAGTGTTTCCGCTTGCTTATATGCAAACGATATTTATTTTCGTTTCCGGGTTCCGAGGAGCTGTGCCAGTGGTTAGCGAGCTATTCGAGATCTTAGCCTAGTTACAAAGGGGACAGTCCCTTTATGAAGTAAATAGTTCAATTTCGGATTAACAAACCCGCCACTGTCGAAACGTTTTTCGTTTGTTTTACCAATCGGCACGGAAGTAGTATGTATATTATTCGGGAAAGCAATTCAACTCTAAGGTGGTCACCACGTCATGTGTGTGTCATGGATCCCCTTTAGTCTGCCGTGTGAAATATCAGACTTTAATTCGGTCCGGGCAGCTATGAAAAACGGCCAAATACTATGAACGAGTAATGTTGTGATCGTAAGAGACTGAACTTGGTTCATGATATGAGTGTGGTTGATATTTTCTTCAGTGTACTGATGTGAAGGGTTAAGCGGCGCAGGCGTATGACCCGAGCGGAAGTATTGCTATTTCAAGTAGCAACATCATCTCACTCTACTCTGCCGTGAAAATCAATCAAAAATCTTACCTTCGTCAAGCTGTCGTCTTGTAAAAGTAGGGTATTCAGCCTGACTTTTGGGTGACAAGTAAATTCCGAGAAACTCACTAAAATTACCGATATCCGGCTATGTGCTCGCCACACGAAATTGTCAACAACCAGTATTTTTTTTGCATAATTACCAAAGGCAAAAAATTCTTACCCTCTTGATCTTCTGTACTTCATGAATTTGTATCCGCTCTTGAATAGAATTTTTCTTGACAGTGGCAAAACACCGTCAATTCGTTGAACCCAAAGTTAAAGCCAATTAAGTTATAAACTCCTAAGAGATCGCATGTTTGTGCAAGACTCACAGGCGGTCGGTGACCTAACGCCCAAGAATTCTGGGATAGGGAAAAGTCCCAAACATTAGTTTTCACTTTGAATAATCTTTCGTGCCTGTTCATCAGTTGAGTTCAATATTACTAGCGTCGTCGACAGAACTCGGAGGAATTACACCATACTGGCTGTGTATGAGGGCCCAGGTGATTTTATTTTCGAAAATATGCTAAAACATGTTTCTTTACCGACTTACACCTAATTTCGTTCCTTGGTTATTTATTACGTGTAAGAAACATATCTTCGTCTAATCTAAGTCATGTGATATATCGCATTCATGACGGTGTGTTTTACAACTCACGTGACTACCTGAAGCTCAAACCTTACGGATGAACCGCCATGTGCACGCTTAAATGTGGATACTGCGCCGCTTAAGCTTAATTTGGGCAACGATTTTCATTTTAATTTGGATGAGCAGCGTGGAATTTTGGTTTATTACATGTATCGGTGATGTGAAATATGGTGCTTTGTTATCCTTTCATTGTCGGGTGCTTTTATGACTTGTCCGTCATGCATCACAGATGATACAGGGCGGAATTGAGAATTCGCATCCCTGCAACCTTTAGACAGAAAGAAGATGAAAATGGATTTTTCCTCGACAAACAGGGATGACCTAACAGCAGAACTTCTAGGTATATTGTGACAATAGGTTGTTGGCGCTGTTTAGCTTGTTTATAGAGAAACCTGGAAACTTCAACGAATTCTCGACTCATATTTGATGAAAGAAGGTATGTAAGGGACAGCGGAAGATGTAGATTGGCGCAGTCGAAAAATCCCTTCTGCTGATCATGACTAGTGACCTAAATGTCTACTACATGGAGTGAAGACAAAGAATCCTTCGGACCTGAGAAAATTCCAAATGAAGCGACTGGAGGGTGGAAAGAGATGAAATTCTTTCGTTACAAAAGTCGCGCACAGGCATTTTTTACATCTGTAACTAGTTAAATGTCTAGTTGATCTGTTAAACAAAAGGCTCTTTTACAGCAAATCCTCCAAATCAAGCAGCAAAAATAATAAAGATTAGTAATACTGCAATTATAGCTTTCTGATTGGCTTACAACTCCGGTTTATTCCCGAGATATACCTTTGGAAAACGCTGGCGATGTGTCAACGATTTTGTTCGTGTTGACAAGAACAGTCTTTTTTTTACAAATCGTTAAATTAAATAGAGCATTTGCTCATCAAAATCAAACAAAATGTCACAATTAACTCCACTTAGAAAATGCACAAGGTTTTGAATGAAACATAGTTAAGAGTTTAAAACTGAAAGCAACATTGATTAAACAAAATGCAATTTAAGGGATCCCAAAAACCAAACCAACTTCGTTAAGCAAGTAAAAACAGACTTTCACAATAAAATCAGTCTTGAATATTAATGTTTGTTACCACATATTTGGAGAACACTCGACATTTCCATAATTCCAGCAGGGCAAAGCATTTCAAACCAGTTCAGTAAAGGCGGTTTTCCACTGTCGCGTAAGTTTACGTACGTTTACGGGCTTAAGATAAAATTCAGAAAATGAATGGACCTCTTGCGTCTGCGGAAAACTTTAATCCATATTCACCTTTTTCCGCAGACCCGAGACGTCCATACCTTTTCTCAATTTTATCAGTACGCACCGCCCTTAAGGGCCCACTGACGGATTTCTCGCGCGTTGCTAAGGTGCTAAAAGAGCGCGCGCTGTATTGCGTGTACGGGTTACTCACGCTATCTGTACGCGCCAGATGTGCAAAAAAATTTCCTTTCGAGCACTTCTTCAAACTCGCCAAATAAGATGAAACAATAAGAACTACCGAAAAACTTCCTGACTAATAGTTGACTTCACATCTGAGAATCAGTCAGATTAAATTGAACCAGGAAAAGCAGTTTTTTTACACATGCAAATAATCTCAAAAGCGTACGCGTACCACTAGCGCGCGGACTGTTCTCTTGTCAGATGAATTACGCATGCGTTAACAAAATGATTTCCGGTTTGCAGAAAAAAATCTAAATACTTGGCGGTCTTTCATTTGATTCACTTTTTTTCGACGTTATATTTTTCCGACCTGGGTCGGGAACATAACTAAGTATTCATTTACTTAAATCATTTTTAATAAAAATTTTATGGACAAATCAATATTTTAAATCTCTCTAAAAAAATTATTTTCCATAATGAAATGAAACCCATACTTACCAAGATACAAAAACAAATAAAGATCATGACACTATGAATGATTTTCTGATAACATGCAAAACATCATAAATTTTAGACTTTTTCTTTATTGGTCACGTGATCATGGGCGTGACCCGATGACGTCATATTTTCGTTATGAACTGAGTAAAAGATTCAACCATAACTAAACAAGAAAAATTGCTTAAACTATATAACCGTGAATGTCCCTAGCAACGGGTCCAAATATATACGTCCTTAACGTACGTAAAACTACCGGACAGTGGAAATCCCCCTTACATCTTAAATATCGGGGACCTAACAATAGACCATATTCGTATTCACGGTACCTGTATTGGACTGGTACTGGCTTACAATCGAAGCTAATGCGGGGGGATATCATTAAAAATTAAAGAGCTTCATGTCATTTGCATTTGAAAAGATTACCTGCAGTTAGCCTTCATTTCCATCTTAGAAGGAAAAATTGCTTGTCAGTACCAAGACCAAAGACTGACTTTCTCAAAAAGTCGATTACTTATGAAGGGGCCACATTATGGAATTCTTTGAATAACGAGGCCCGCCTTAAAGAATCGTTGGCAAGTTTCAAGGGTGCTTTGAAAGTATTAGGGATTTAGAGGTTGTGTATTTTTGTTTGTTTGGAATGCTTAGTTTGTAGTCTTTATTTGTTATTTAAGGGTTTAGTTAGCTTCAATAGTAATTTGTAAACACGACCACATCAGCTATGCTGCAAAACATTTATCGTGTATAAATAAAAGCTTTTATTATTATTTATTATTATTATTATTGCAAGCTAGTCCAAGTCCAATACCGAGAATACGAAAATGGTCACTCTATTTTCCACGAGCGCGCGTTGGATATGTGATGGTAGATAGCCAACGAGGCGCGCAGAAGAAATATTTAATATCCCGGAAACTCTACTCCATAGAGTACATATAACGCGCGAAACGAGTACAAATATTTAACAATTATTCCATGAGCGCGCGTTGGATATGAGATAGTAAATAACTATCTACTGTTTTATTAATAACACGCAAAAATTACAATATTTGAGATCCCCGGCTGCTCTCGTTGACGCGTATATCTCCATTTTGTGGTCAATCGTATATGAACTCATATACCATTGCCTGCTAACGAATCAAAACTCAGGAATTGCAATATACCATTGCTAGTTTTTATAATAATTGGGTATGTACTCTGATCCAACACCACCGACAGTGAATTATGTGCTGAGATCTACATCCTTGACATCCTTTTGTCTTTTTATTTACTTCAGGAAACTTGATCGGCTCTGAGCTCACTCCCAGTTTCATTTCAACACAGCTATCTTTGTCTTTGACCTCTTTTGACATTTCCATGGCAAACGAATTTTAGCTATTTTTGACATCGTAACGACCTGAGTTTGTTCATACAATCGCTTCAGTTAAAAGCAAACTTTAAAAAAAAAATCCGCATTTTTTTCATAATGTTAAAAAATTGAAGAAGCGCCGTTTTTTTTTTAAAAAAAGAAAAAACCCTTTGAGGGTGAGAATTAGCTAGAATTTACTAAAACATTTTTTTCAGTCGTGCTTGTTGGATATGAGTTAATTATAACCAACTCGCGCAACGCGCTCGTTGGTTATTCATCACCTCATGATCGATCATATCCAACGTGCGCTCGAGAATGGAATAATTGCTAGTTAATAATCGTTTTAGTTAAATGTAGCTATTCGAGCATTGTACCAGAACAACAAAAAGCGGGCACTTCGAGGGACATCATTTAGTAAATTTAGTGTTTCTGGCTTTTGCAAGTCTTCGCACAAAACTCTGCCCCAGTGATGCAGGCAACGCATTTAGTGATTATATTTTTTTTTCCCGTGTGACTTGTATTTCAGTTTAGACACTTCAAATGATAGCCGCAAATTAGAAGTCTAAAAAAGTTTAGACATAAAATCTAGAATTATTTTCCCTTTCAAGGACTGTTAACTTAAACGATACGAGGACCAGTTAAATTCGCGTATTTAAACTTCATTCCAGCTACTTAACGAAAACGAAGAATTTTTTAAATCAAGTCATGCGATGTGCCATTTGACGGAGTATTACATTTTGATACATTCAGAAGCGCCTTTTAGTTTTCAGTCCTTAGCGCGTTATTGTCAATGGTTGGTTGGTTGGTTGGTTGCTTAAACATTTAATTCACGGATGGATGAACATTTTGGTTGGTTAAACATTTAATTCACGTGGGAGTAGAGTGATCGATCGATCGATCTTGATTGATTGATTGATTGATTGACTGATTGATTTAACCATTGATAGACCAGTTCTCTCACTATTATTTTTTCCTCGTTCAACGATCGAAGAAAAATACGACAAAATAGACGGCTGCGAACAGTCTTTTAATACTCAGGAAGCATTTCTTCGAGCTACTGCTTCCAATGGATTTCAAGGTAAAATTTTGGACGATTATCAACGTGATTACATATATTTGCTTTGTTTGTTTCACCGTGGCTGTGAATCGGGACTGAACTCAAGGCAGTCACGACATCGCATGTAAACGATCATATTCACAATCACCTTTTGTACAACCCTTTTCGTGTTCATGGCTTGGCCAAAAAGGGTTTTTGCTTGGTCGCGGTTGCCGTACAAGTGCCATATGGAGGTTCAGTTTTAGTTGACAAGATGATTTATCATTAGAAAGCGAATGCAACGGATCCGGGAAGAAGGTAGCCTCCCACGCAGTCGTTTTTAGGGGCGATCGTGTACAAGCTGTGCACAATTTTGTTGTTGTTGTTGCTGTTGTTGTTGTTGTTGTTGCTGCTGTTTTGACTTAAAAGCAGCGGGGTGTTTGTAAAGAAGGTTTAATTTGACAAGGTACCAGTTCATGTGACAAGTTCTTAATTCTGTAACTGGAACCGAACCTTGCAGCTTGAACTGTGAACATTTACTTTTGGGTTGACTTGTGCTATCTAAGGTGATGAAATGCTGAGCTCGTCCTCCGTTTTTTCCTTAGAGAAAATTGTACGACGCCTGTGATGATGAGAAGGAGGCCCAGTGTTATACAGTCGTCTCATAAAATGACGACTGGGGACGGGTGAGGATGAGATGGGCCATCGTTAATACTGAGAAAAATGGTTATGAACCTCGGCAGTAGGTTTTTGTTCGCTATTTTGGGGGTTAACAGTGCACACAGTGCACAAAACGGGAGAAAATACAATAGGTGATTATGTGTGTTTATGCAACTAACCAATAAACACATTGCGATTACGTAACTCATGTATAGTGTATGGGCGCAAAACAAAAGATGTGCACTGTCATGGACCTTCCCACCTAAGTCTAGCTTGGCCTCTTTGTTTGCTCCTTTGAAATTTGCCGGGCTTTTTAACCATTTCCATCCATTAACTATGGATGGGATTCATGGGAATAAAAAAAACTTTAAGATAAATTCAGAAAATAGTGACCTTCGGTACTAATGGCCAATTCTATGAGACACGTCTGTAGGGAATCATGGTAGTTGTATTCATCGTTGGCAAGTCTCGCTTGTTTTACTGATGAATACAACTACCATGATTCCCTGCAGGCGTGTCTCATAGAGGGAATTGGACATTAATATTCTGTAGGAGACAAAGCGTCAAGTTGCAAGTGTGTCTTAATCTATAAGTGAGTAAATTTTTTCTTCTCTTGTTAACCCCCAAAATAGCGAACAAAAACCTACAACAAAGAACTTTGCCGAGGTTCAAAACCATTTTTCTCAGTATTAACGATGGCCCATCTCATCCTCACCCGTCCCCAGTCGTCATTTTATGAGACGACTGTATAACACTGGGCCTCCTTCTCATCATCACAGGCGTCGTACAATTTTCTCATTTCTTCGCCTATTTTTCTCCCGTATCTCACCGTCATACTTTTGTTATATTATCAGTTGACTTTTTAGATACTTGCGCATTTTTCATTGCCTTAAAAGGGTAATACTTCAAATGTAATAATGAATAGAGAAATCGTCATAATAACCACACAGCTTTAATAAAGCAATTATTCATCTCATTTTTTTCTGACGTGATAGGTTTTTCTGGTATTACAGCTGATAGCGGAATGACTGAGCAAATGGAAACAGCCAACGACAGGGATAATACTGGTGTTAACGGCACTGAGCCTGTCGGTTGTCATGAAGACTTTGACAGCGACAACGACTACGGAGACATTGAAGTCGAAGATAAAATGTACAGCGACAGTGATAAAGATACAGATGATGACGATGATGATGAAGGGGATGATAATAATAGTGATAACGATGACGAGAATTACGATGACGACGACATCAATGGTGATTATGTTAGTGACAATGACGACGGCGGTGGCGGCGAAGGTGACGATGATAGCGACAGTGGTGATGACGATGATGACCAAGGGGATAACGATATAGAAAACAATGAATATAACGGCGAAGCCTTACACCAAGACCAAGACCAAATTCTAGATCCAGCTCCAGATCAGGACTTTGATCAAGAACCAGGCCCAGATGTAAATCTAGAGCCAGGACCAGGTCATGATGTTTTTGACCCTATCCATCAACCAGTTATGGAAGTAGGCTTAGATCCTGTACAAGGTGAGGTAGAGAAGAGTGAAGAGAAACTATAACCAGGCTATTGCACATAACATTTCGCTTAGATTTCCATTTTTTAGGCTGCGAAGGTAAAAAGAAAGTATTTTTTGGTAGTCAGAGGAATTTCTTCCGACTTGGCTTCAAATTTCAACAACTTCAAATTCTACCCAATCCGTTAACAATTCTGTTAAATCTGGCATAACATTTTGTCTTGGCGATTCCGAGCTGTAAATGCATGACGTTAATTATGTTACTTTTTACTGACAGATTTCCTGTCTGCAACCGTCGGAATTCCATATGAAGTATGAAATATGGTTAAAGTGTTTAAATCACAGCTCGGCGCTCTGCAGAGTGCACCATGAGCGTAACTACTCGCGAACCAGGCGATAAAGTTACGGATATCACGCAGAGCAAGACAACGCTATCAGGTGTCTAGGAAGCTAGATCGATCGGCAACGACCCATGAGATGTCAAAAACACTGAGCCCCGTAAAATCCGCACGCATTGGACAGTAGGTAAAATCTCCTACCAACAGGCTGTGAAGAGTTACACTCTTGTTGGCTAAGATTCTGTCTGTGAAGCTCTTAAAGATGCAAGTACTGTCGAGATTGCACGCACGAGGTACGTCCCAGGCGTTCAATGACATAGTGCTGTGCTCAAGTTGAGTGGTTGATGGACTCATCTAGTGGAAACATAAACATGGCTGGCTTCTTGACAGCTTCTCTGGCGCAATATCTGGGTTTTTCTTCAGTTAAAATAGGGACTGTGATAACTTATGTTTTACGTGTCAAAATGTTTTGTATTCTCTCATCCCAGCGGAGAGCAAAATTGTCGTAAATTTGCGACCGAAATGACCTGCTTACATCTGTAGCATGTACTATAACATCATAAACCAGTGAAATGTAATAAATAAGATAAATTATATTGTATGAATTAAAAAATGATGAATTATTCTATATGAGCTGTCCTTTTTCATCAGTTTCTTCTTTGAGCTCATTTTATTACTGCTTCAAAATTTTCCTATGGAATCGAAAACACAAGATGTCCGATTTAAAATTAAATTGTAGATAGTCTACCCACGTCAGTGATTTGTGGATCCGATTGCAATACAAATTTGTTAATGACCTGAGGATGTTGTAGAAGCATTGTAGACAATCATTTGAAAAGAGACGATACGATATAATTGGAGGCACGTTGCAATGTACAATTATGTACAATTGCATTACAGCGTATAAGAATTAAAATATCATTAACTATAGAAATAACAAGACTCGCCGAACTGCTGAGAATCTGGAATAAAGTTCCTAAAAAGTACGAGAATGAAGAAAATAGTCAACTGGCGACTTAATACAGTATCTTGATGTAGCATCAAACTCTTAAAATTCAGTAGTGAAAGTTTATTATTTTCCAACTAAGGACCTGAAGGGTTAATTAAACCATCAACTTCGCTTTCACCGATTACTAAACTTGGTGCAAATTAGTTACTCTCATTTAGCATGAAAGCAATGACGTGATTTTTTACAAGGTAATTAAACAATGCAATTTAAAACTTAATGGATTAATGTGTACGCGCTTCACAACAATACCTGGAAATTGAGTTTCGTTTTCCGGGTTAGAAGTAGGACAGTGGTTTGGATTGCCTGGAGTTTTAATTTCGATCCAAAGGAAAGATTTTCCTGTATAATGTGTGCATCAAAAACTACTGATGCATGTAGCGCACTACGGCAGAACGAGTTGTGATCGAGGGTTAATTTATTTTATTTTATGTTGTTTTAAGCTGCGTAGGAGAAGCATCAGTGTTGAACATGTGGTTTAACTGTGCGGGCCGAGCGCAATGCGCGAGGGGCAAGCGCGAAGCCGAAAGGAGGCGACGAAATTTTTCGTCGCTGAAGTCTCGTCTCGATATTCGCTTTCTATTCCCGCGGTATAAGCCGCCTGTTTTGCAGACTACGTAAGCAGAAGTACGGTTCGACAAATAAATGATTAAAACAACATCCGATTTTTCATACTCGAGCCAAAAGTCTTTTGAACTAATTAACTTTCGTTTTCCGTGGAGGCTCGACTAAATCAAGATTCGGCTGTACTATAGCTAACCACCACGTCAGACGGAGGAAAAGTCCGACCGCCTTGTGATTGCCTTACACTATAAATATATTCACTCAAATCTAATAAGGACCAGACAAGACATGCACAAAATAAGTCGCATCGTAGTCCTTACGACTACAACACAAAATAACAAATTTTGTGACAAACAGAAAATAAGTCGTATCGTAGACGTTTTACGTATTAAAGTGCGTGTCGTATCAATGTCTCACAAGTGAGTTTATGGTGAGAGTAAGAAATACACTTCTACTTATTTACTTTATGACAGATGGAATTAAGGAAATAAAAGTTATCGTTGCAGTCAAAACTTTCCACCTTGCTTGAGTTTTGGTCTTAAAAAAGGTTCCCTCAGCTTAGCTGCTTGCTTCACCAAATATTCAATTTCCGAGAAAGTCGCTTAAACCACATCCGGCTACTGCTTGAGTTCTGATTGGTCATTGCGAGACGGGGGAATCCCCGAACAACTACAAAAGGAATACATGACGTATTCCAATAGGAAGCAGTGCTACAAACTGGAACAAAATTTCGATTTATGACCCTGACCAGAATAATGATTGTATTTAAACCTCTACACACACTCAACGCGTACGATTGATCATAAATATCACCTGAATCAACCTATTCTTTTGTCCGTGGACGGATTGTGATACTCAGATCGAGTAACTTCCGCCAGAGCCATTTTGAATGACTCTGAATGTTTTCACATCCTGTTGCATTTAAATTCAGCCAGAGCTCAGTTTTTTTTCCACCTATCGTTTCTTTCCTAAAACAAAAGCTTCGGTTTGACTTTACCTTGTTCTGCATTTTTGTTTCTGTAGCACATAGGAAGCGGCACAGGTACGTCAAAGACGTAAAGGTGATTGAGTGTTTCCGTCGAGATTCTTGGAAGCGAGCTTTGAGGATTCTCTGAAACTGATCGGACTAAAATATGGCGGGGGACGAAAAGGTCCTAAATAAATTTACAAAATCGTCCGTATCTTTCCACGAAATTAAACAACCGTCTAAACGTACTGCAAGAGTCAGTACCTAGTCGATTCTTTCAAACAACAATAAAAATAACGGGCAAATTAAAAGGTCTTCAGTTTTATGAGATACTCACAGCCGCTGAAATATTTGACGACAGCATTAAACAGTACTGTTACGTTGATTTACTTTGAAGCTTTAAAGATGCCACTTTATTAAAAGACACAGTGAACTTATAGGCATGCCACATTTAACAGAGCGTTTTAACTAATGATTGTAGCGGTTACTACCTGCCTTGTTGGTGTTTGACATTTGCGAGGACGAAATGGCTGCCAGGTGTAAATATTTTGTTTTGTGTGTACGTTATTATTCTTATTGTAATATATGTATAATTCACACGGAGTATATATGAAGCGTGTGCAACTTTGCACTATGACTATTTTCCGTCGAATTTAATGCATATCATGATACTCAGAAAATTTGAAATGTAACACGAGCGTGGGACAAAGAAAAATTCTGAGTCCCTGACGGGAATCGAACCCTTGGCCTGCCAGATCGGTTGGGCGCTCTAACCAACTGAGCTACGAGATCGATCGAGAGACTCGTTGTGAGCTGGGCCTAGGTACATATGTGACACGCGTCTTGCATCTGTACATATGCCCCACGCTCGTGTTCCATTTCATACTTTCTTATTTATTCACCGAGCTGCATTAACCGTCTCTCATTTATAACATGATAATAACTGGTCGATTGTAAAGGGAAATATGTTCTCCTGTTTATTCCTTCACCTACCAGAGAGAATTATTATCATTGTTTCGGCACACACTGAAGTGTATACGGTACATGTACAGATGCATGCACGACATGGCAGGGAAACATGGAAAATTTTTCACTTCCGCCTTTCATAACAGAACATACAATACAGATGCGCTACTTACAGAAGCAATAACAATTACTATACCAGTCTGTTTTTCCTATTCTTAGCAGCTATAGCACAAACTAAGTTTACCGTTTTAAGAAATTGTCCAACCACATACCTAAATTTCAGCGAGTGTCGGTCCATCGTTGTTCCATCCGATTGATACATACTAAGAAATATAATCTTATTAGTTTTCTATACTATCATGTAAGGGAAATTTCCCTATCCCGGCATGCTAGTTAAGCCGTACGTCACGAATCCATGCTCGGAGAACTCGCTGAGCCTTAACCAAGTAAGCTACGTAAAAGGCGCTTTCCATTTTACGATCAGTTTGTTTTATTGTTCATTGTCGCTAAGAATTGGAAACTGGGATTGATAATCATGATCACATGTAATTATGAGCTCTTGATGTTGCTGGATTCAACGACACTCCAAGGAATGAAAGAAAGACCAAAGATTCAGTGCTCAGGTAATTGTTAATTTGATTTGCGGAAATTATATCATTTTTTTTTAAGTATATATGATGGCAAAAATGTTTTGGCACAATTTTAACATTTTCTGTTCGAAATACATGATATCGAAGTGTAAATGTCTAGTGTGAAGGGCAATTTTACAAACGCTCCAGAATAGCCCTTTTTACATTTCCCGACGCCATATTGGAATAGTAACCGCGCAGACATGATAGCGAGGCTAGAGTTGACCCGTGTCTGAGCGTGAAGAGAGATTGCAGTGAGGATTTGGCAATTTGATCGTCTTTTTCGCGTGTTTTGGAAAATGAGCGAAAGTTTCCATTCTAATAATACTCCTTCGGCATCTTCTAAGATGTAAGGAAAATATTGGACCGCTTTTGGTTGTAAAAAAGACGAGACAATTCAAATTTTGGAATCTTGTCTTAAAGCTCTCTTTTTTGACAATCCACAGCTGCTTTTGCTTTTTATGCACTTTATTCAACACACTATCTATATTTTAGGCTCGGTTTCCATATTATCAGAGACAAACACAGGATAAGAAAAACCATATGGGAACATATTTCTGCGATCGCCTGCAATTGTCCGCTATCACGATCGCAAAAATCGCAGGAGATAGAACCATGTTGTATCCTCTTCAATCGCTTGAGATTATCTGCGATCAAATGGAAGCATTTCTGTTATCACTGTGAAAAATGTATTCAATTTTTTTTCATAATAGAGCAATAACCCCTAAACAAAAGGTAAATAGGCAACACAAAGCCGGCAACAACAACATGGAATCGAGCATTTAATTATGGGTTAGAGACGGTTGTGTGCGTTTTGTTGACAAATACACGCATGCGCTGGCCACACAATGAACGAGAAATTTTCAATACTGCACGAGGCGTAGCCGAGTGCAGTATTGCAAATTTCGAGTTCATTGTGTGGCCAGCAAGTGCGTGTATTTGTCAACAAAACAAGACCAGACAGTCTAACCCTTTCAATATACAATCTGAGCACACTGCAAGCGATCATCGACTTCACGAACTTCAAACAATAATGTTAAAAAATAAGAACAGAAGTGTAGTAGCACATAATTACACGGGATTAGATCAATAACATAAGAATCACAAATAAGCCGTACAGAAATAAAGCTAAAAATGGTTCATAAAATTGTTCATCAGCTGTGGTCGTTCATAAAGACAGTCAGCGAGAAGCTTGTTCAAAGCAAGTCGATGGCTTTCACAATCAAGCAACAAGCAAGTCAATCGCACACAAAAATGTATTTATTGAGCTTGGCGAAAGGCCAATCAGAACTAGAATTTGTTATTTATACGATAATAAATGTTGTAGGTTTCGCTGAGATGAGTCTAAGCAGCAATGCATTGAAGAGGACGGTAGAGGATACAGAGGAAGGTGATGAAAGCAACAGTTTTCAAAATGATGATGACAAAGAGAAGTTCGATGATGAACACAATTATCAAGACGACCTCGATGATCTCAATGATTACAACAACAACGGTTATGGTTGTGGTAAAAATGTTGTTTTAGGTATTGCTCGTGCTACTGTTGTTGTTGTTGTCGCAGTTCCTTGCGTTGTTGCTCTTGTTATTGTTGATGACGGTGGTTCGGGAGATTCTGGTGGTGACAGTGTGAGTGCGGGTGATAGAGTTGGTGTTGTTGGTGGCAACATTGGTGGTAGTTTTTGTGGCGACGCCGGTGGTTATTTTGGTAGTTTTGGTGGTATCACTGATGGCGGTGGTAGTGACGGAGACGACGGCAATGGTGGTTATTTTGGTGCGGTTCGTGGTATTGATGGTGATAGTTGCGATTGGGCTGGCGATGATGGCGAAGGTAGTGGTGGTGGTGGCGATGGTGGTGGTGGTGGCGATGATAAATGTGGTGGTGACCATGAAGGTGGTGGTGATGATGATGATGATGGTGATGATGATGAAGCTGGTGGTGTTAATGAAGGTGGCGGTGATGATGGGGGTGGCGGTGTTGATGAAGCTGGTGGTGTTGATGAAGGTGGCGGTGTTGATGAAGGTGGTGGTGTTGATGAAGGTGGCGGCGTTGATGAAGCTGGTGGTGTTGATGAAGGTGGTGATGATGATTGGGGTGACGGCGTTGATGAAGGTGGCGGTGTTGATGAAAGTGGGGGTAGCGGTGTTGATGAAGCTGGTGATGTTGACGAAGGTGGTGGTGTTGATGAAGGTGGTGATGATTGGGGTGACGGTGTTGATGAAGGTGGTGGTGGTGTTTATGATGGTGGCGGTTTTGATGAAGGTGGTGGTGTTGATGAAGGTGTGGGTGGCGGTGATGATGAAGGAGGTGGCGGTGATGATGAAGGAGGTGGCGGTGTTGATGAAAGCGGTGGTGGTGGTGTTTATGATGGTGGCGGTTTTGATGAAGGTGGTGGTGTTGATGAAGGTGGGGGTGGCGGTGTTGATGAAGGAGGTGGCGGTGTTGATGAAAGCGGTGGTGGTGGTGTTTATGATGGTGGCGGTTTTGATGAAGGTGGTGGTGTTGATGAAGGTGGGGGTGGCGGTGATGATGAAGGAGGTGGCGGTGATGATGAAGGAGGTGGCGGTGTTGATGAAAGCGGTGGTGGTGGTGTTTATGATGGTGGCGGTTTTGATGAAGGTGGTGGTGTTGATGAAGGTGGGGGTGGCGGTGATGATGAAGGAGGTGGCGGTGTTGATGAAGGAGGTGGCGGTGTTGATGAAAGCGGTGGTGGTGGTGTTTATGATGGTGGCGGTTTTGATGAAGGTGGTGGTGTTGATGAAGGTGGGGGTGGCGGTGATGATGAAGGAGGTGGCGGTGATGATGAAGGAGGTGGCGGTGTTGATGAAGGAGGTGGCGGTGTTGATGAAAGCGGTGGTGGTGGTGTTTATGATGGTGGCGGTTTTGATGAAGGTGGTGGTGTTGATGAAGGTGGGGGTGGCGGTGTTGATGAAGGAGGTGGCGGTGTTGATGAAAGCGGTGGTGGTGGTGTTTATGATGGTGGCGGTTTTGATGAAGGTGGTGGTGTTGATGAAGGTGGGGGTGGCGGTGATGATGAAGGAGGTGGCGGTGTTGATGAAAGCGGTGGTGGTGGTGGTGTCGATGAAGGTGGAGGTGGTGGTGATGGTCGTGACGATGGCGGTGATGAAGGTGGTGGTGATGATGATGATGAAGATAATGGTGGTGGCGGTGTTGATGATGGTGGTGGCGGTGACGAAAATGTTGGTAATAATGATGATGATGGCGGTGGCGGTGGTGTCCTAAATCAAGTTTTGCAAGGTGAGGTCAATGAAATAAAAAGAAAGGCTGTGATATTTATTACATGTTACATTTTGCCGTTGTTTCCGTCTTGAGGTTTTTGTCCGCAGTTAATCTAAGATAAAACGTTTGATGTTGAATTGGTTTAACCCTATTCAGACCGGGGGGGGGGGGGCTTTTGAGGCCTGCGCTGACTTTGCACTTTTATAACTTTTTTAAGATGTAACCAAACGCTGCCAAACTTTCTGAGTTTTCTTAAAATTTATCTGGCAACAAATTGGTATGGTTGAATGATGTGTCAGGACATAACCATGGCAACGGCATTTTGATGGGCATGTTTTCCCCAATTGGTAATTTTGCCTGTTTCTGTTAATAAAAATCAACTTAAATGGCATTATTTTTACATTTTTACGGGTTTAAAGCACATTTTTATTCATTTTGAGTACTTTGCAATGATTTTGGATGGTTTTCTGGCATTTTGGAAAAATTTTGAAATCCAACATGGCGGATCCAAGATGGCGGCTGTTTTGACATCATGTTTTAATTGTCACGTTATGTGACGTCACCATCCCACGTGACGTATACCAAAAGAAAGAGTTTCGGACGTACAATACATCATATAAGTTTCATGGTGATTGCTTAAATATTCTGGAAGTTACATAGGGGGGGGGAGTCCGAAGCCCCCCCCCCGGTCTGAGAAGGTCCAAAAAAAGCCCGGTCTGAATAGGGTTAAAGCAAAGACAACTGGAATTTCTTTAATGACCGGGCGCCCAAGAAGTGTTCGCCATAAGGCTAGCCTCAGACGCTGTATTGGACAGTCATGATGTGATTCGTGCTCTATCTTGTGTTGAAGGGTGGACTTGCCTATTTGAATGGCTGAATACGTAATTTATATCGGATTTACCTGAATCGACTAACGTAAATTAAAGAAGCATAACTAAATTGAAGTAAACTTCAAAATGATATTCGTATTATTAATGTATGATGTTCGAAACCACCAAAAAGATGCAGAAGTGGCTATCACTATTAAGAGCGGTATATAATTTACCGGCCTTCTGAAAAGTTGAAGTTATCATGTTTCAACCTGATGCGTGATTAATAGTCAGTATATATCCAGCCCTCATAAAAAGAAATCATTGCGGGAATTTAAAGTATCTTTTCAAGTGGGTTCGTAACTGACACCTAGCAGGTTCCGAGGTGCATTTACTAACGTCAGGTACTTCACTTTCACTAACAGATTTCCTGTTCGCAACTTGCGGGATTCCATGCAAAGTATAGCTGCTTCTTTCCCATTATTCGACATGATGAAAAAGGCAAGATAGCTCAAGACAAGACAAGACGCTTTACAGACATTTTACGCAACTCAATTGAAAGTAAAACAGTAGAAGTTTTATTTACATTCATAATAGCCTCTTGTTTGCTTAAGTATATACAGCTTAGTTAAGTTTGATGTACGTTTTGGTCTATAATTGCCTTGTGATTTTGCTCGTGTAATTAGTCAATGTTAACTTTGTATCTCCTACACTTGATTCTTTTTTCTTTGACCATTGAGGATATGCCTTCATACTCCTCATTAAGCTTTAAAAATGAATTTCAGCCTCATTTCACAAAAACTATCCAGCTCAACAAGGCTGTTATAATTCTATGGTGGGGTGAGCACGCAGGGTAATATCAAAGGTTAAAAGAGAAAAGAGAAACACATTAATATATTCAAAAGTGGGTGGATCAAAAAACGCTGCAGTTAGTATCCAAAAAATGCATAGTAGTACAGATAACAATGTATCGCAGGCTACCTACTACAACCGAAGCATGTATTTACAACCTTTTTTTTCTGAATCTATAAAAAAAAAAACTCACCAAAAGGTTATATATCTGAGGTATCGACTATCACTTTAATAAACATGCTATCGTCCTTTACGTAGGCGTGGTTGTTTAACTCCGATAGAGGACAGAAGGTGGGGCACCCACTGGCGATATTTGTTTCTCTTCTTGGTCTCTGGAAGGAAGAGCTGCTCGGATCAGGTCTGAAGGCATCAATCACGTGCTCCACGTTATCCTGATCCATTAACATGAAGGTGACCTTCTGTCGGAATGGCCAGCGGAGTAATGCGTCATACTGACCGCGCATGACAACGAAGAAGATTGAGATATGCGTTCCCTTGCCTATACCATCTCCGTTTAGATAAATGCGCGCACACATCTTGTAGCCATGACGACTAGTATAGAAACACGGGCTATAAGTAGATACGTGCTGACCTGTTATCGCCTCATTTCTTCTCCGTGCAAAGTCAGTGATTTTCCATAAAAGAACTCCATCAAAGCTTGATAACTGTTGTTCCCTGACATATTCTTCCAGTTCCGTTGTAGCAATGTTTCTGGCACTAAGACTATGCTCTAAATACTCCGTTCGTCTTTGGAGTTTTCTTATCTCATCATTAGCCATTTTAAGCTGTGTTTCTAACCTTTTTACTTCCTTGTTCTGATTTTGCATCATCGAGTTCAACTCAACTAAAAGAACTTCATGATTAGCTGTTTTAGCATCTTGATTTTCCAGCATTTGAAAAATTCTATTAGCCTCAGCTTGCGAAGAGCGATGCAGTGAAGAATTTAAGAGAGCACTGTCCGGTACTACGTCACCCATTAAATAACGTTTGATGCTCTGTTCGAGATTGCTAATGCGTGTGCCATGCCCTTGCAGCATTGAGGAAAAGTTAGAATTTTCATTGATAACAGCATCTACCTTGCGCAGTAAGCTTTTAATGGTATTGTCCATGCTGGTAATGACCTCCGACTTCTCAAGCGCACTAGCATCACCAAGTTTCGAATGAAGGAGGCTTGATAGTTGCTGGACGAATAACAGAAGATGGTTTAGATGATGCGCCACCTGTTTGTCCTGATGATCACTGCTTTCCTTTCGTTTCATATTCTGCAAATCAATACATCATAAAACTGTTACTGGATTGTCGTCATATCAAAATATACATAACAATAGAAATCAGAATCATAGTTAATGGCTCGGATCAAAGGTCTAAACGTTGTTCAAAATCAGATTATGTTCATCAAGGATTAGCACCACGTTTGAGTTGTGCACATTCAGTTTCTACTCATTTGTAGAACTTTTCTAACGTTGGGTGATTTAAAACCGGAACCTAAAATTGTGAGTGATAAATTCGTTAAAATGATATAAATAATTGAAGTGTTGGTCAACTTTAAATCCCCGATTTAACGTATAAACCGGCATTCGAACAGCTATCCGGCAGTTGTTTGTCAAGTATGACCCAGCCGAAAAAACTTCTTTTACTTCCATGTTTCATCGCGCATGTGTGTTTCCAAGGTGTGCTTGCGATAAAGCATTCTATACCTCTGAAAATTCATTTTAAAAGATAGAGGCAGCCTCTTTTTGTCGCGCGCCTTTTCTCCTCTTTTGTGTCTGTCTGTGTGTCTGTCTGTCTGTGTGTCTGTCTGCCTGTGTGTCTGTCTGTCTGTCTGTCTGAGTGTGTGTCTGTCTGTCTGTATCTCTGCATTTTTGCTCCATAATAATTTATTCTGTTTGTAAGTCGCTTACCTCTCCATGTTCGCATCCTATTTGACGGAAAGGGCACGGATTCTCAGCAGCTTCACAGTCTCCATTAAGAGGATCAAGGTGGGTTGAGAGCTGCGGACCAAACGAAGTTCTGGTTAGAATAATATTCCTAATATTTCACTTGTTCTTTAACTTCTTATTGTTACCAATAATCACTATTCTTGACGTCTAAAACTCTAAGGACCATTATATTTCTACCAACATCATATATTTCTGCATTCACACCACTCGTGAAACAAATGTACACATGAAGGTACTGTTCATTGGTTTCAGTTAACACCGTAAACGAGGCATTGCTGTTACTTAATTTACCTGCTTCCGTGAGAGTTTAACAGTTAAGCACTTTGGACAATTCACGTTATATTCCTGACATTCGTTCTCTTGGTGGTCCTATAGAAAAAAAACGAAACAATCAAGATTATTTTCAGGATATCCGACGCAAGCTAATATAATCATTATGTTTTTGTTATGCGCACTACCCTATAAGCACCACGAGTGC
Organism: Oculina patagonica; assembly: GCF_052425735.1. NCBI lineage: Eukaryota > Metazoa > Cnidaria > Anthozoa > Scleractinia > Oculinidae > Oculina > Oculina patagonica. Next base: position 34,046,062 of record NC_135758.1, on the reverse strand, counting down.
TCCTGCTCCTGTTGCTGTGTGGTTAAGTAAATCAAGAAAAGTTTACGAATGCTTTCGTAAACGTTTTATCACTTCAGCCCTGTAGGAGGCTAGTGTTAACCAGATTACTTTTTATTTTATTTTAACTATACATTATGACACCAGTAATAAGTCTATTTTCAAATGTTGCTTGTTGTTGTTCCGGAATAAATTGTAACAGTCTCTTTTGGTATGATGATGGAATTGATAAGTAGTATCCAGCGTTTGCGCAACACTGTTAAGATAAATAAAAGAAAGGCCTCTGGCACCTAGGGTACTTCGATACCGGTTGGGCTTTTTGGACTTTGAGACTTTTTTTACAGTTTTACTTAATTATCTTGTTCACGACAGAGATAGGCTGAAATCAGCTGAAATGGTATACCTTTAGCTTGTCAGCTGTTGTCACCAGGGTGCAATACTGACATTGTTGCTCTCTAAAACTGCATTCCTCTACAAGGTGCCGGGATAAGTGTTCTCTTAGCACCAGGACTCCACAACTAGGATGCATGCACTCGACCTTCGCATACAGGCACTTCGCCTCGTGGTCCTGAAATGACGAGGTAAAATGCTTAGGTTTTGGACATGAAGATGCTATCAGAGCGGTTTTATTTAGCAATATTGAAAAGAAGTTCTGATATAAGCATTATATTCAGAAAACACAAAGTTATTTCTTAAGGTGTGAATTTCTCTCTCTTTAAAGTACATTCCAACAATGAAACCCCCCTTGTTGTGAATTTTACATGAAATAGCTATTATAATCTCGTGTCAGACTTGATTACCCAAATTATTAGCCTTCGTGTCTTAATTAAAGAAATTTCATTGCTGATTAACATTTAGATGATGATGATTATGATCATGATGATGATCATCACGTGGTTTCATTTTTTTTTGGCAAAAATAATAATTTAGTACACCGAACAAAGTGCGATAATGGAAACTATTTTTAAAACTGTCAAAGTACCTTCTAAATATAGGCAAGAGCAACTCCAATTTTATTTGTTTACGGCCATACCTCTAACTGCCCCAGTTCTCCTCTCCAGTCGCAGCCGTTACAGTGGTTTGTACACTGGACTGGTAACGACAGAATTTCGCGGCGTGCAAACTTGTCTTCGAATATCTAAAAATCATGAATAAAACAATTTTAATTAATACAGCATTAATCAGTTATCCAGTGAGAGTAAGGGTTGATACAAGAAAACTCACATCTTAAAATGACTCACAATTTTAAAAATTTGTTAATTAGTGATGTATGCAATCGATAACCAATTTGTCAACAACAAATCCCCCGTAATTCCAGAAAAAGTTGTAGTACATGTAGTTATTCACAAAAATCTTTTTGTTTTGATATTTTTCACGAGAGTTTGTACTTTTAAATGCTGCTAGTACAAGGTGAACCAGTTTTCCCTACCTCTTGCTTGGTGATTTCTTCACTGTCCACCAAACACTTAGAAGAAGACAACCTGAAATAGAAGAGCACCCAATAAAATCGTCATAAAACTGATTCTCTTTATACCAAACATTTTTTACTCACTGGTCCATTCTCCTGTTTCACTCGGGAGCGGGGGTAGATAGATAGATTTTATTAAAAACTCATTGCAGCCGCCGGAGCGGCTGAATTACGAATTCAGTTTACAGTAAAAATTATATTATACAAGATAAAATATTATAAACTACTATAATTAAATTTATGGTTCATATATGTAATAAAAGTGTTCCTAAACCTATGTGTCTTACAAATCGGTAGCTCAAAGTATCCACTGGTTCGTGTGCAGTAAGTGGACTCGTTACGTGGCGGCAGCAGTTCATGTAGCCTAGGGCTTGGGTCTCCCATAATTTGATCGAATAAAGTTTGGCTCAGTGCCTGTCTCCTCTCATACAGTGAAGAGATTCCTGCAGCTACTAGAGCCTCAGCATAAGATATGTCAGGATATATTATCCGCAGTGCACGCTTTTGCAGTCTTTCTATGTTATTAGATAGGTACTTCCGTGGGCTCGGAAAGAAAAAAGGGCATTAATGCCAACTGCCATGTTTCCGTAACAGGCACAGTTATGCTGGATCGAGATCAAGAGAAGCACTACAGGTCGTTTTCCAGAACATCGCGATCTTTACGTCAACTGACGACAATAGTCAGGTTCGAACAGTCGAATACACCAAGGCATTTACAGACTACTACGCAAGGTCAATTGAAGATTTCAACTATATTTTCTTAGAGCTAGCTATAGAGAAGAAGAGAAGGTCAGCATGTTAACAATAAGTTACCTTAGTAACGGTTCTACACAAGACTTGCAGTAACGATGTCCACAGCTGGTCTGGACCGGATCCCTCAATACTTTTCCACAGGAAGTGCAGAGGTATTTAGGATCAAAAGACTTTATGTCTTTTTCGCAAATAACACATGTATAACCAGGCATGACTGATGGATATCTGACAAACAAGTACAAAAAATCATTGTTAATTTTATTCTGTCATTTTACTAGTAGCTTTTATTCCTATTTCATATACAGTATTTTAATTTATACAATAGTAGTAGAGGTAAGAGATAAAAATATTACATGTCCATTTGGACGGCACAAACGTTTGTGTACCCTTAAAGGAATAGAGGTGTCCCAAGGTAAAAGTTCCATTACACTCTTTTTATTTTATAAGAATATTGTTTTTCCAATCAAGGCTGAAATTTTTTATTTTTCTGCCGATTTTAGGCTGACAATATTCTTATGAACATTTTTAGATAATACTGTTTGACATCTCCATTTTAGCCGATGTATTGGGGTGTCAATTACAAGTGTTTTGTGTCCAGATCTGTATCGTGTAACATTGTGCACGTGTTCCATCGCTTTTCGTTGCAGCCAGCAAAGTCAAGTTAATGCACCGCTTATCGAACTGTCAAAAGCATCGAATATTTGGCTAGGGCAGGTTTTTATCATTTTATTGGCTAGTTAAGAAATAAAGCACTATATACGGTTCAGTTACTTATAAAAACATAATTTATTTACAAATTTTCAACTCAAAATTATATTCTTTTCAAAATCTGAGCTTCGGGTTTATTCGTAAAATATTCTTAAAAAATTGCCAAATTAAGCCTCGATATTCTTATAAACTAAATCTTTATAAAATAAAAAGAGTGTAGTTATGTTCTGTCGATTCAAGAATCAGTGCAGCCGCAGTGCAGAGCTGTGAAGTGCAGTGAAATGCATTTTATGCGATTTGCTGATTTCTTAATTTATATTTAGTAGATGTATGTTTCTTAAGGCTTCCAGGACTCGTTTCATTTTACCAAGTGATCGCATGGTTCCGGGCAGGATGATTTTACAACTTGAAAAGCTACATATACACTGAAAGTAATTCTTGGCGACGAGTTACAAGTACCAATTTTCTTGATACTGTGTTCTAAGCTTGCTAAAAAACAATCTCCTAATTTTACAAATTGTTCCAGTACTAATGAATTTTACTGGTGGCTACCAAAAATGTGAATTTACTGATTCAGATGTACTCTTTCAAATTATTATTTCTCGATTTTCTGGACTGAATAATTTTAGTTCAGTGAGTGCGCCAGTTCCGTGACAGCTGAGTCACGCATTCGTAGATGATTGACGTCAGTGTTTACACTTCAGTTCACCTGGCCTTGAGCCGTTGAAAAGCGCACAATTATTTTAGAATATTAATGAGTATCAACGATTTCGAAGTATCGCGCCAAAAATGTCCTCGGCTTTCAAGTCTTCAAAACCGTCAATTTAATTTGATTTTTACGAACAATTCCAGTATGAACAAATATTTTATCTGTAGTTACATCAAATAGCGCACCACCTCCAGTAGAACAACCGAATTCGTTACTCTCGTATATAGTTGTTACTGGTCAGTGATATTTTCATATTTTAAGCCAGTATATGACACGTACGTCTTCTGAGTTGCAGGCAGCGTTTGGAAATCGAATAGAGAGATACTATATTTTGTCCAGACAGAATTTACAGAATCTACAGCAACTGTCTGCGTAGTTGTCGGCGTAGTAGACGGTACGTTGGAACACAAACATTAACATAATTTCACAAATTTCTCTGATAATGGAACTAGCTAGCTATTATAAAACTGTGACTTACCAATGCAACGCTGAAACCTGTTTTACCAACTCCCTGTACAATCCGAATGTAACTAACGACTCAGTTGAGTTCAGTGACGAGTTACGTTTTATAGCCGTTTACAATAGTCTCTGATTGGCTAAATGCACCGGGATTTTCCCAATTGATATTTTAAATTCCGGGGTTTTTCCCTTCGCGTCACTATTGTTTGCCGAACGTAACACCAATTCCTCAGTTTCGTATCAGTGAAACTGCGCCAAATTTATCAAATATTATAAAAACGAATTCTTTTTTTCCCTTTTCTTCGTCAAACATTTATCATGTTTTATACAGTAGTCGTAAATCACTCTAATTTAACTGGTAAAAAAGACAAGTATCAGGCGCGCGCGCACATATATTGACCCCATGCAAACCCACAAAGACAATAAACAATAGTGCTAGCTAATACAAAAATACACAATTGCTTTTAGTACCGAGCGGTAGTAATGAATAATAAATACCGGAGAGAATATTTTCCTTGCGCTTTTGATTTGCTATTTTTCTTTTCTTTTCTGCTATTTCATCCGTTGTTTCTACTCATGAAACGAAGATGTAAAATGCTGAGATCTTTTAGTTGTGCGATTTCGAAGGGGTCGTGCAGGTTGCGTGTCCTGTTGAAATCGCATTTCACGTGATTACTGAACACTCGCGACAGAGGGTATTTACCTAAAAAAGGGGTTTTCCCTTGATTATCGGTCAAATTTTTTTGGAGAATGAGATTGAGCTCCTCGGTGGGACATTAATATTTCAGAACGAAATGAAATAAAAATGTGTGAACAAAATAAAGAAAAAAAAATAGGCAGAAAGATAAACTGATTTCTTACAGCGTTTTATATTCTATCATCTTGACGAATCGTCGGTCGTTTAATACGGCATGTACTAAAACAAACCGGAGAAAGGGCACGCCGGAACCTCCCCGAACACGAAGGGAGTTTAGCTAGGTGCGCCTTATTAAGGAGGTCAGTTATGACAGTTATTAGCCGGTTTGTTACTCGGTTGGATTTGAGATGAAAAGTTTTACGATGTTTCGCGCACCGTTTTCTTGTATTCTGGTTTTACATATGCACATCCCAGGGTATGCGATTTAATAATCGAGGCAAGTCCGGGTTATCATCCATAGCCGCTCAGCTCACAGTGCAAAACGACGTCCGTGTTTGTTGTGACGCTTTCCAATCGGTCAGTGAATTAAAAATACAGTTATATTTAAAAATAAATCAACAGATAAAAAGATATCATAACGAATGCAAACACTTTTAGCAGCCTGTTTCGTCCATTTCTTTTAAAAGAGAAATAAAATAAAAAATGTTCAGCGTTGATATCATGCGTCCCTTTTGTGTTTTTCGTTTTGTTCCGTTTGTTTACTTAAGTTTATTTATTTCGGATGACGTAAACGTAATTGCGACTTGACACGCCTCGCTTCATTATGCTGGGAAAACCCCCGAATAATATATCCGGGATTTCGTGAATTCCCGACCGTCCTAGACCGGATTTAAGCAACTTATATTATTTAGCTTGGTTTTAAACCTCCATACCTAAGTTATTTAAGTCTTCAGATTAAACAAGGCACAAATAAAACCTAGAGTCCTCTATTGTGCAAGTGCGGCATGAAGATCGCGAAGTCGACACCTGTTAAAGCCTGGCTAACTAAAGTCACGGCTATCAAACTTCCGTGTCTTCTGTTGCTAAGCTGTAGTTTTCATGTGGTCATTTTTTATATATACATACTGTAAAGGGAATTCCGAACTATGTAATATTCCTGAAGAGATAATTGTTAAAATTCACGCATTCGCCGGACAAGTTGTGCTTTTTTTGCTTGAATCTTATCGGGGGTTTCCCTTATCGTAAGCTGTCTTTTTCGTTTATATGATACAATTTACTTCCGCGTGTTTCGTTTTCCCTCGTTGTTGACTCACCCAATGGAACAGCCAATTATTTTCGGTTTCGAACTACATACCTCCAGAAACTAATAATAGTTATAATTTTTCTAGGTTTTTTTTACATTCTTTGGCCGTAAAACCGCACAAAATTTTTAAATATGGACTTGTCGGCGCTATTTGTTAAAGAAAATTATTAGTTTATTCGAGGGGATGGCAATTAACCTGTCTAGTACGTCTGTAAACGCTTCAAAGCGTTTTCTTGAGAAACGTATGAAAAGTTGGCCTTCCCAGGCAGGGTAGTTCGGTTAGCCTAGTAAACCGGTTCGCAGGGGCATCTTCCCTCCACGTGAACTGGCCCTTAGATGTCTCCCTTGTTTCCCCAAAATAAGTTAGATCGATGCTCCCTGAAATTCACGGTTTCCGAGTTCCCTTGTTTCAAGAAGTTATGTTCCACGGTTCCCTTGATACGCCAAAATATTAACGATAATATTCCCCACATCGTTCTATCATCTTTCAGTGGATAGTCAGTGGATATCAGCCTTTTTTAGAATTTCACCTCTAGTCCAGCATTGCAGTAGGTTTATGAGTATGTACCCTCACGCTGTACACTAGCCAACTGAAGTTCAGTTGAAGTTTTAGGCGTGTGAATTGCAGTTCTTGGTATCACTTAGGAATTCAGGATAGAACGCCACTATTTTAACCATCAAATATCATGTAGGGCTGCATGCAGACAACTCTGAGGGAGATCGAGGAAAATCTCTAAATCTTCAAACTTTCTCATTTCATCATTTAACAGTCTTCTGCGTAACAAGTTTGCCTGCCTCATTGGGATGGTTTTGTTTATAGGTCAACTTAGCTTGAGTCATGAACACCCGGATTGGACTCCTTCACGATTTGTTATTCAATTTCCGACGAGACTCATTTGGGTCTTCTCCCTCACTCCCGAGGTGTATACTTGAAGCTGCGCTGCTTGATTGATGAACTACAGTTAAATTCCAATTCCTGAGTAGTGCATGCATCAAACAAACATTTAGTAAAAACTCACAGATAAGAACCTAAAATTTAAGAACTTGTTAGGCTAACATTGTCATTTTAAACCCCTTTTTCATAAGAACTATTGAGTCTAAATTTTTCAATAGGTTCTTATTTTACAAAATTGAAAGCAAAGATGAAAATACAGAAAAACAAATTTTAGTCTGGACATGCATGCTAGTACTTTGAAAAGATGAATTTACTGTATGGCTATCATCTTTACTGTATCATAGATAATTACTGGGGCGGGATCCAGGATTTCGAGAAGGGGGCTGGGGTTCGAACAAATGGACCGCCGAAGGCGGACCCATCTGGGAGGGTCCGGGGGCATGCTCCCGGGAAATTTTGAAATTTTAGTACTCGGAAATGCGATTTCAATCGTTTTGAGGGATGATTGTGGACGGTTTATACCTCAACAAACCATCTATTTTTAAAGCTATTTTATTAAACAAGGACTACGTTTAAGTCTTTACAACAATCAACTGACACCTACAAAATGAAAGTAAAAGCACTGTAATATATTTTTCGCTATTTAATGTGTTCTAAAAAGTCACGCTTAAGATTCCTCAAAAATGGGATTAACGAGTAACATTCTACGAGGTTGTTGTTCGGCTAATTTCGGAACTGTATAGCATCGTAATCGACAGGCTTTTCATAATGAATACTCGCGGTCAGGCCAAGGAGTCTCTCGGTTGTCATCGTGGTCTAAAGGTAACGCTTGACTAGTTTTAAAGTGCTGCTTGAGCGGAATTATACATGCAATTCGCAACAACAGGTGGATGTTCGGAAAGATTTCTGGATCACGAGCATGTAGATAGACAGAAAGTGTAATCAATAAAATTGTCAATTGTTAACCTAAGGGAAATTTAAACAAAAGCAGTAAGGCAGGTTAAAGCGCGTCTGGTTTGTCCGTCACTGATTGCCATTTTCTCATCCAACGATCATGTTCAATGTTGAGAGTCTGTGGGCTTGGGAGAGCTGACATATACATCTCGGAGACTTAAGCAATGTCTACATTTGTGCCCGCATCAATGGAAGGAATTGAAGCGCTTATGTAAAAAAAAATAGACTGGCATTTTGTTTCGTTCACTTATGTTTTTTCGTCAGAAACGGCTCGCCGATCGTGTTAGAATGTTTTTTCTTTCAGTTTAGGGGGTTCGACCGAACCACCCAAACCACCCCTGGATCCGCCCCAGAATTATTTGATTCAGCAATATATATTGTGCCCTGTAGTAATTATCTGTGCTGATCGCTAGTGCCCTTATCAAATTAAGAACCTATTTAAGAACCTACGTAGCCTAAAATCCCATTAAATACCATTTCTATAAGAACCTATTTAGACTTAGTTGGAAAATTATAAATCTGGGTTCTTATAAATGGGTTCAATGTATTTCATCTTTTTTATAAGCATCATTCCTAATATGTTGCCGTAACCGTCTATTTCCATATTTACTTAGCTTTTTGCAGCCCCCGAAGAAGGTTAGTTTTGTCTCACCGAAATATTGGGCAATAAAATTTGCCTTTTTAGCTGTCCGATCAGCCTTGCATTTGGTTTTACGTTTTATTCAATATTGCTGATCCTGATCTACGCCAAGATCCGGTTTCACTTCGCTGCTGTTTGTCCAAGTGGTGCTTGCATTATTCAAGAGGTACCTTTATCAATTTTTAGGTCTGGTCCGAGATAGGGTAGGGAAAATCCTATTGTTTGGTCTAAAGTAGGGTAATGGTAGGGGTATCGAATGGTCTTTGCGAGCAAAGCGTTTTTCTTTGCGAGCACGAGCATTGACAAAAGTTAGCCTTGCGAGCAACGAGCACTTTTCAAAAACTACCTCCACTTAAAACCGATCATGCGAGCACTTGTAAATTTATGCGAGCATGAGCAAACGAGCACCCACTAAAAATTTGCGAGCATTTCGAGCACTGCAAAAATTTTGATAGACCATTCATGACTCCTATAAATGGTTTCAGGAGGGGCTCCGCACACCCTGTTATAGACCCCCACCTAAATTTTGAGAGTGAACCCCGGGAAAAGTCCCTTTCCAGACGATGGGCAACTACATTGGCACCTTCCAGTCTCTCTAAATATTAAATCACAACGTTAACGTTAAAGCAGCAATTGTCAGTCAGTTAGCATAAAAAAGGGTTAAGATTAGGATGAGGATTAAAGGAGCTACATCACGGACACCACTCCATGAGATCTTGAAAAAATTGGCACAGTTTTTCAAATTTGGCGATTATAGTCCTTCGTGAACTTCGTCAGTCAAAACCGGTCGACAAAACCATCCTTGTTTAATTTTGAGTTTCAATTACTCTGTTGATGTTTTTTACGTTGGAAAACTCTTATTTCAATAAGGTTTCCTCAAACTGAAACTAAACAGAAAAATCACTTAAAACACCGTGGCATATATTGCTCCTTTAGGCATTTAAAAAGGCGACGCTTCCTAACGACTTTGCTTTGCAATTCCTTTTAGATACCCGACGTGGGCGCAACGTTTCTGAACGAGCCAGTGCGAAATGTAGAGGAGCCTTATACTCAGTGATCAAATCGCATCTAGCCTAAAGCATTTCATCAGCTTTAATTTGACGATTGAAGGACAATTATCTTGGAAATATGTTTGGAACGCTGAGCTGACATGGCAACGCACATGACAACGCTAATAGTATACATGTATACAGTGGGTTATATGCTAAAGTGCTGATCTGAAAGTACAGTTTGATCACGCAAACGCAATTTTCCAAACGTTTTAAAACATCCAATTGCAATTCTGCCTGCTGCATTCGAGGAAGTGGAGAAGGAAGAAAAGCTGCTACAAGATAAGTATAAAATTTTTTCTCATGACCATCTTCCCTTCCGTGCATGACAAATGTGATTTTTGTCGATACTTGTAGTAATAGAACTCATTTATTTGTTTCAGCTCATCTGAGAGCAACCAAGCGCCGTTGTAACTGAAGCTAAAAGCAATGCCGCGTGAAAGAAATATCGATTAACCCAAGGCAAATATTAATTCGAGCTGAGCACGATCACGAGAAGCGGTTGAAAAAAAGCTACAAAGGATAGTGGGGCCTGCAGTATACCCTTGAATGCACTGTAGTTTGGCTAAAAAAAATGTCTATCAGGGCCGTAACCAGACTTTTGGCATAGACGAGGCAAGATCTTGCTTGGTGGTTCGGGGGGGGGGGGGGGGGGATGCCCTCCAGAAAATTTGGAGAATTAGAAGCTCTAAAACTCTCTCTTAAACATTTTTAGTAAGCTATTTCTTGAAAGAAAAAATCAATCTTGTTCAACTGGGTATTATTTTCCCAACCAAATATTTTTTTTTTAATATTGTCGGTTAAAATCACGGCCCTGTCTATAGAGGACGAATGATTAATTTGAGTTCGAAACGGAAGGCTTATTGCCAGAGGTCAGTCGCTATTACATAACCTAAGGCCACAAATATGAGACGAATATTATGTGACCAATACCAACTCAGAGCATATAAGAACCTCAAATTGTTTCTTCCGGAATTTGAAATGTTCTGAAACGTGCTTCTTTAGCTACATGCACGCAAATAATAATTTTCTGATATCTGTCAAGTTCTGTGGATTAGTAAAACAGGTGTATTTTTCGGTGAAAGAAAGAAACGTGCCATTGCATTTCTTAATAAAAAAAAATCAAAGCCTTTTTTTCAATTATAATTTCAGTTTAAGTTGCCATTAGAAAACATGACCCGTTTCAAATTACAGCCGACTTATATCGTATAATTTGCAGCAATATTTCCGTCTTAGCAGTACCTTGTATGTTTTATTAATTCGTCAGTTTAGATACATAAGAATTGCTCAATTAAGCCTCTAGTAGCTGGTCAATAATTGTTCAACAAGAGTTACGCACTTTATTTAGAATAGCTCAAACCGAACCGTTATTCCGCGCTGCATAAAGAAGCCGCTAGAAGCTTCGATAGGGCAGCTGATCTCATAAGGTCCAATATAAACTGAGATCTACTGTTCCATGACGTCACATTCTTTACTGCCTTCACGCTGTTTACCTTGTCGTCAGTTCCTCGTTACAAAACAAAACACTTGAGTCAAATATACTGCACATGAGTAGATCGAGCCCAGACCATCAACAGCAATTCTGTCAAAATCTGAGGAGCGAGCAAGATAAACAGCACTGGAAACTCCTTTCTGTAGTGAATGTACGAATTCGTGAACTCTATAAATCAGGATCATCTGCGGGCAAAACTGTGCAAGAAAGAGAATGGAGTTTAATAACATTTACATAATGCCGGTGTTCGTTTCGTCGCTGCTGACAGTGGTAATGCTCTTACTTGTTGCAATTCTGTACAATGTTCGTTGCACGAGACTCGTGAAGCCTCACGAAAAGACACAACAGAAAGAACCAGAGGAAAACGATGAAAGGTTTGCAACTGGTAAGTTATGCGGAGAAGTTAACTTGTTTGCTATTGTTATTATGATTGAATACAGAAGGCATTTGTTGTCTTGGTTAATTATTTGCATTTCCAACTATCATTTTGTAGACAATAGAAATTTTTAAAGTTTGTGTTGCATGATACTGCATGTATAATTTCCATCATGGCATTACAGCCATTTCGATATAAAACGTTTCTGATAAAGTTCGTGGGTGCAACTTGCTTGAAACCAATATCGACCTACAAGAATTTATTTTATTTAACTCACTGTTCAGTAAACTGGCAATTATGATAAGTCAGCAAAAAAGTTGATATCTGATAATTAGGTTTATAATTTATAATAAGGCAAACAGAATACCAAAGGATTTGGTTGGGTCATTCCGTTGTCAGTCTTCGGCAATATACTTCGAAGTTTCAATTATACTTATCAGAGGAACCTCATCAAGATAATTCAGATAAATTATTATCGGCCAGGTTGTTGAAATGCACCCAAGCATTAACCGGTCAGACGATTTATTAGTCGCCATAATGAAATCTCGTAATACTGATAATTTTATTACATTTATAATCTGATTTTACGACTCTAGCAAATCTTGCAGACTATATTGATTAAGGCAACGTTCAGAGCTTCGTTTTCCATTGCGTGATAAGTTGTCTTTCGTGACTCAAAATGTCAAGTATAGTACCTCTTGGAATATCAATTAGCAGTTCCTGAATGTTTCTTTGTCTTTTTCCAAAACAAGTTCTTTTGTGATAACGTCATAAGTAGACACACTGTTCGTCATAGTAATGAGCCAGTAATTGTTTCAGCAGTGTGGAATTGATTTCTTGGTGTTTTCAGTCTAATTATGAAAAAAAAAGTCTACAAGGCTACAAACTTTTTTGAGGTAGAATACCTTTTTATTAATGCCCAATTCCACACTTTTTAACGTAAACATTGGAAATCAAAAGAATGTTCAGAATAAAAATCATAGAGTTTTACGATACAAAGCTTATATATAAATAAGATAATATAAAGCTAAAGTATATAAAGCTTAAATATAAATTGTAATTGAAATATGATGAAATGGGTATACTTATATATCAGCCCTTTTTTAACTATCAACAACCGTTGCCATAGGCGTTGCTATACAAACTATGGCACACGAATCGCGGCGCCTTTCAAAGAGGAAATAATTTGAATTGATAGTACGTTTTAGAGATTTTGAATAATGCTTGAGCCGGAAATCAGTTTGCATAAGGGATGAACTTATAAGCCGTTTCTGTGTTTTTCCGCCTGTACGGGAAATCTGCCAGCCATATTAATTTCAATTCTTAAAGATCCCTAAGCCTTCGATAAACTTTGTGCAACGGGATGAGTACATTATCGCTGTCAACAATGTCAAAACAAAGACTGGAAATGTGTAACATGTAAATGACCCTCGTTTATTAGGAATTCCAAAAGGACCCCCTGCTCGACTGTTTACAGTCCGGCAATCGATCTTTCCGTTAAGCATTGTTAAAAGTTTCTTTTTTCTGAAGTTTGTTTGATGTAATTTAAGCGTCTTTACTGATGCTGGTTTTGTTTTTTACAAGTAAGCACTACCATCTCCATCCTACTAAACAATTTAATTTACACTTAGGCATATTGATTCAACTGAGAGCTTTTAAAGGAGCGATGCCACGATATTATGAATATATATTTTTTTTTTTTTACTTTCAACGTAATGGCAACCCGTGTTAATAAAGTGATAATAAACTACAATTAAACTGAAAATAAACAAGGATGGTTTCGACTGGAAAGATTAAGACGGATTACGAACGACAAAGTTGAAAAAAAGGCCATTTTTGGTAAGATATGCCGTCCTTAATTAATAGGTCCAGTGGGTGTGTACAGACAACTTGACGCAAAACACTTTAAGGTCAGATGAAACGCTTTCGATTTGTCTAATGAATACAAATGAGCCTGCCAGAAAAATAAACGAATAAATAACCTTCTGAATGCACTAGCAGTTTGTTCACATAACTTGATATCCTTCCAGTTTGTGGTTAAGTTGATATTTTATACGTTCAAAAGTCATACTCGCGTGTCGTATTGACGTCATAGTCTAGACCTTGACAAATAATCCCCAGCTGTGCACTTGTCCTCTTTTCAAAAACAAGAACAACATAACAAGCAAACACTCAAGGTCATTTAACATATAACGGAGAAGGAGAACTCAAGATCAATTCAGTCGAAGAACGCAGTGTGGCTATTTAGTGATCAAGTAGTAACCTGAGCAGTAACTGCACTCACCGGAACTAGCCAAGGAGCTGCAAAGAGAATTAAGAAAATGGAGTATATCCATTACGTACTTCCAACACTTACATCATCTTTGATCATGGCAGTGGTAATGCTTTTAATTGTAACGATTCTGTCCCTGTACAACGCGTGCCGTAAGTTGTTAATCATTGATGACGGCAACAGACAACTGCAGAAAACCGAAAAGATTCCAGAGGAACACGACGAGAGATTCGCGACTGGTAAGCGCTTGGCCATTTTAAGTTTTCTACATGTAACTCTTTTAGACTTTGTCAGTGAAATAAGATAACTTCGGCTGTTTTCGCGATATGTTCATTGTTAAGTTACCAAATTTCGGAATCTTGATTTTTTGATATTGGGTTTGATATTAATTAAATAAGTTTTCTAAGCATAAAATTAAAAGAACGTTCGGCCAAGGACCGGGGGGGGGGGGGGGTACTCCCATAAATTTCGGATAGGGGTGTGCCGCCAGGTTCTTAATCCTGCCCTATTTACGGTGAGCGAATTGATACCCTTTTGGCCCAAACCGATGACACCTTATTCAAGGGAGGGAAGCGTTCCGTGACGACCCAAACGGCTACCGCGCACGGCAAGAACAAATCTTTATAAAATCGCTCTTCTAATACCTGAACAGAAAATTCAGTTTTAAGATATCTCTCTTTTTTCGCTTAGCTGGGCGTTTATTTTAGCTTTTAGAATTTAGGTACCCTATCTACGGATCATACCGGGAACACATTGCCAAAAGGAGCAAATTGATATCTATTTACCGAGAACCTCAAAAACCATACCCTATCGGGCGGCACATACCTATAGGCCACATATGGTATTCCCCCCCCCCGGGGGGGCCAAGGTAGGGATCATCATTTTTCGTATTGCGTTTTTAAAATTTCTTATCAATCAACCACTGGTTTAATTTATTCTCCGAATCGATCATAGCACACTGAATGGCATAATTTAGAACAAAAACCAGTAATTCTGAATATTCTCCTCAGATCTCAATGCATGTGACTATTTACGCGCTTTGTACGTACCTAAGAAATTACAACCGGGGTATTTTTTTTCTTTCCGGCAATTGGAATCATTTACGGAACTTTAAAGTTCCTAACCACATAAAACAGAAGAATTTTAAGAGGGGGTGTAGTACCGGGTCCAAAATATCGAAAACTGCCATCGATGTCACAAATGCTGTGTCAGTGCTCCAACTTACCCCACCACCCCCACCCTCCTCAATGTTGCAAAAAAGCCGAAATAGCATCAGGTAGATGGTTGCTCACGCGATAAAATAATATATAGTCTTAAGGTAACATTTATTTAGGGGAGGGAGGGGGAAGCATGCATGATTGACCAGCTAAATTTAAACAGGCTCAAGTGTTCTAAATAATTATGGCGCGGATTGTGGCTATTTCAGGGTGACACACCACACTTCTCATTAATAAGAGGGATAAATAACAAATAGAAACAGCATTCATTCCAGACAAGAGTGCACAAAAGATATCTTGTGTAGGTTGTGTATGGACACCCAAGGGACAGGAAAGAGTGTCCGTATTACAGAGGTAGAGTTTATATCAATTTTTGTCACCTTCAGACCAGGTGAATTGTCCATACTAGGGAGGTGTTCGTATTATGGAGGTGTTCGTAAGGGGAGAAGGGGGGCGGGGGCGGGGGCGGTGGTCGACTGTAAGAGATTTCAAAAATCAAGTATCTCGTTGACGTCTTTTATTGCGCGTGTTTAGAGTTTGACGTATTTCGTTCACTTAAGCTTGGTATGGCCGATGACAGGCATTCATTGCTTTGATAAATGTATCTGCGCGCTTGAACAGTTATTTACGTTGTTGCTTGGGCTATATTTAGTGTTTGAAAATTAATGACCGGTGTCAGGATGATGTTGCATTGACTTGAGCGCACAGTATTTATACTGAGTGACATTGTTTTTCATGTTAAGTAAGTAACAGATAAGTATCTGACGACTTATTTATTGTTTGAGGAAGAAGAAGTTTAAAGTATTTAGTTCTGAGGGAACTTATTCTTTTAATTTTTACGATGAGAACGTTTTATTCATTGTCTGAGAAATGGCAAAAAATTCTTAGCTTTCAGTTGAGAATTTTTGCTGAGGCTAAATAACTGTCATCTTTGATCTACGCTGGGTGTCGGGAAATCTATTTCTCGTTGCGATGAGCGGGTGAACCCGCGAAAGGGTAACACGATACCACTGGGTACGATCCTTTGCTCAATGCGATCGCACAAGTGTACTTGGTGGAGGGAGACTAGGACTAGCTAAGCGAAGTCCAGCTGACTCCTAGTTCCCTTTAACTCGCATACTTAATCTGTTTTCTTTTGGCTTTTATTCAGCTGTACGAAGACGACGAGGCAGTAGACTTAGCCTTCCTTGCATCCTGACGACTGGATGAGCAGTGACAACACGTGGCTAAGGAGGACTGGGGCTACACCTAATTGTTCAGCTACATTCGCAGACAAGACTGGAGAACTTTTGAGCAAATCAAGCTGAAAATCTTCCTCTTACATCTATAATTATATCAACCGTCACATCCTGAACATTTTTATAATTTTAAAGGTTTTTTGAGAGATGGTTGGATGTAAACCCATGAAGATGTATACGAATGTGTTCGAATTTATTGTCATTTGTTTAATTTTCTTGAAGGTGTACATGGCTTTGTGTTGTATCGAGGTTTTATTTACATTCCATCGTAATTTATAAATTCATTGAATATTTTTGACATAATTTAAAACATCCAAGTTGATTATATTGGAATATCGATGTTGTCACAGAACGTTTTAGTTTCAATTGTGCCTGTCGTAGTCACGAGCTACCTATACTTTTTTTTAAGCTGAACTTTATACCAGCTTTACACTCAAGTTTAAAGTCGGATAAAGAGACTCCTTTACTTCAAGTTGAAGTATTTTTACGTATTATAGCGTAAATGTCGGTTTAACGACCTTTAACAACATTAAATTGATAGCTTAAAGTTGGATAACCAACTTCCAGCAACTTTGAACCAACTTTGTAAAATTCATTAACTATTCATGACGGTGCAAACCAATCCCAGCGCAATATTCAGATCACATGTACACAACTGTAAACCCCAATACAAATCAAACAATAGAGTTCATTGACTTTTGATACAGATCTCTACCGAATCGCATAGCAATACTTCGCATTCAATTGGTTGTTTTCGTTTCACTAGTAGAATAATTTATTCGTGTTCGATCTTTATAGCCGTTAGCCTATCGGCTCGCCATTGTGAACGTCCATAGAGATCTCCTGCTCATATTTTATCTACTACTTTCACTTTTCCTTAAATCTCAATTTAAATCTTAGATTTCAATTTTCATGCTGTGGCCCTCGTTGTATTTGCAATTAAGCTAAGCCTCAGGCTTGTTCACATCAAGACAGCATAAAAGACCCTGCCCTTGTCTTGTGGCAGTTTACGTTTCCGTGCTGATTTAGAATGTGTGCGCAGCTTCGGGGGTGGCTCGATCAAGTTTCACGGAAGCTTCTGCATCACCTAACTGAACACAATATTTTTAATAATCCTTATCTTCTCCCTGATATGTTACCGGCCTTTTCCAACCTCGAATCGTCCCCAAGTTTGCCACCACGGCGAAATATATATCCACTAAGCAGTATCTTAAATAATTATCACTCGTAAGATACATGCATATGGAGGCCTGAGTTTAAGGTCTGTAAGTGAAACCTGATATAGCATTTTCTAACAAAATCCTGCAAATGGAAATAGCCCCAACCCTTTTCTCCCCTTTCCTTCTCTAGAGGGTTTCTAGTCGCTAACTCCGTTAAACCTTAATTTAGATCATTTCCGTTGCCTCGTAAGCACCTAAGTAGTGCATTATACACGATTTCTTCGATGATTTTTACTTTAAACACAACTAGTTTATTTAAATCGTTCGTTTCTTTTTTCTTTAGCGTACGGATGGACTTCATGTACACGAAATAGCGGAATAACGATTGAGCATACTAGTGCCTCCTCGATCATTGGGCGAGGTTAAGGTTAAGGTTGGCAATTTATGTACAATGGAGTACAGCTGATATTCCCGAGCAGTGGAGGGTCGAGTCCGCGACCTCGTTCCCAGGGAGATCACATGCCTCTGAGAGTCTGGGAGATAACAATAAGATAGTTAGAGGAAGAGGGGCGGCTTTGAATATATTTTGTCAATACTAAGCCTACGGGAGAGCGGAAAGTGTTGCCACTAAAATAAACACAGATTTCACGTTGCCGTACGGCGATGTTGGAAGTTATCATGACAAACTTTAGCCTTGAAAAAAATTCGCCGCAGGAGCTGTAAGATGATAAAGGAATGTACCCACTAGAAGGCGACAGACATCAATTAGCACGGTGTTCGGATGATAAATATTAAATAAATCATGATGATTAAGTAATTTATATATATATATACCCTGTCTTAAACACACTACCCCCAAACCTTAATCGCTTGTTCCCCTATTTCAATCGCTTGTTCCCTGAACCTTTAAAATTTTTTCCTATTTTAATCGCCTGTTCCCTCTTTTTTCGCATCAAATGTCCCCCGACAATGAACTGCCTGTTATCTTGCGTTTATAGCCTGTTTCCAGCCCCTCAATTTCCTTTTGCCGTATTTTAATCGGATGTTCCCGCCCGTTAATCGCCTGTGTTGCTATTTTAATCGCATTTTCCCACCCCATTTATCGCCTGTTCCCCTATCTCAATTGAATGTTCTCCAGCTCTTAATTGTTTTTTTCCCTGTTATAATCGCATTTCCATTCCTCTTAGTCGTCTGTTCCCTTATTGTAATCGTATGTTTCCGACCCATTAGTCGTCTGTTGTCCTGCTCTAGTCACGTTTCCCACCCCTTAATCGTCTGTTTCTTTTTTTTTAAGCGTGTTCCTTGCCCCTGAATCATTGTTCCTCTACTTTAAAAGCATATTCCCAGCACCGTAATTGTCTAATCATTAATGCCCCTCGCTCTTTTCTGCCACTTCGCAGTGTTTAGTCTCTAAGTTGTATTTATGAAAGTCAGACTATACGCTTTAGCGTGGTAACGTTACTTTAATAGGGCAGGCCATTATACAGAAACTCACATAACGAAGAGGACTAAACTAACTTGGCGTTAAAAGCTGATTGAACTTCGTCTTATTACATCGCAAATTATTTTTGCTTTTCTTTTTAATTACATTTATATGGACTTTTGTCTGTTATTGGAAAATACGTTTCTAAACAAAATGCCTATATTTCAGTCAGCCTACAATACATTCATCTACACTGGTCCTACACAATCTCGTTCCTCGAGTCTTCGTTCCTTACTGCGCAAGCTTGACGAAGCGAGCGACTCTCGAAAGTTCCTTTACAGGATCGAATTTGATTGGTTTTAAAAACATTAAAAATGGCCGAAAGTAAAACAACAAAAAGTTCGTTGGTCAAGTTTTTAATAGCTAGGCATGAGCAATTCAACCGGAAGTTCGATGTTTTCGGACTTTCAATCAGAACTTTCCAGGGTCGCTCGTTTTCTGACCGTTGGTGAAAGGGAATGAAGACCCTGGGCACGAGGATGGGTTCTACAATGTTCTTTAACTTATATAATTAACGCACAAAGGCAACAATGGAGCATGCCAAGACCATGATGACGCGGACCACCGAACCCAGAGGACTGCTTGGGATGCCGGAATTTTTACACTGGGGCAATGCTGGTTTCAGGGATATCAGAATTGCAGAGATTTCCAGAACAACAATCCACACCTCCAACGCACTCACTGTGTGATAAGCAGCCTTTAGCATACGTGGCCGCTGAACCAGCGGAGCTTTTTACATCCACAAAGACTGAACCACAGCGATCATTGCCGAGGGCACAGGTCATTTCCTTCTGTGCGGAAACACAGTCATCCCAGCCAGTGCTTGATTGACATGCATAACACTTAAGTTGTACTGTTTGAGCTAAAACAAACAAAGAAACACAAACATCGTTGAAAAGTTTTAAATCCATAACATGTATGTTTGTATTGTATTGGTAACTGTGGGGATGTCATAAAATAAAATTTCGCAAGAGAAGCGCAAGGGAAAGGACGATGGAGCGGGGAGTAGCTATAGGTAGCGACGAAAGAATGCGGAAAAAAAACGTGCAACTCAGTATAAGGACATGTGCAATTATTGAAATTAAATAAGGACTTTAGATACGAGATCGGCTACAGAAAGTAAGTCTATAAAGCAGGACCCTGCTATCTCGGTTGGTTGGTTGGCATGCATGTTTTTCCAAAATATCGTACCGTCCAAGAGAGGGTGACGGTCCCAGTATAACAATGGCTATTTCTTGTGTCTAGGTAAATACTCTGTAGAATATCATTGAAAAGTAATAGAGTTCAAGTAACGAAGTCAACATGGTCTCGTTTCAACTGTCCATTGTGATCGATTTTGATTGAAATACAACATTAGCAGACCTTGCTAATTCTTTCTTTAGTTATTATAGCTCGAGGTATCGGGGATAAGGGTGTCTCGATACAGTCTTTTCCGGACCATACCTAACCTTTTCAATTGGTCGTTCAGCAGTCTTATCAAACTGCTAAAAATCGATTTCCCTAAGACCTTTATTATGGTGTAATCGATCGATCCGAGTCTGGGAAGACTGCTAAACGGCCCATTGAAAGTATTTGGTATGGTCCGGAAAAAACTGCATCGAGACACCTTAAATATGGTGAAATTTAAGTCGAGGGAAACTGCAAACCGTTTGAGGGGAAGTTCGAGGTAACCAAGTTCGAGATAGCGGTTTATTTAATATTATTTTACACTTTTACATGGAAATTGAACTATATATTCAGATTGATTTATGATTCTCAGATGCCTTGGTGGCAGCTTGACACATTGCTTCAAAAACAAGTGGAATATAACTTTTTCTACTTGAAAGCGAAGTTCTGCTTCAGTCATTGCCGGTTATCACATCCAAGTCGAATCGTTCAAATAATTTCGTCATTCGATTTTTTTTACTGAAATGTTTCACCAACCTTTATAAAAGGGGAATAAATTCATCGTCATAGCTTTCCAAAATAAGATTCTAGCATATCTAAAGTGCGTGATCTATAAAGCACCACGAAAACTTAACTGATCATATATTTTTGGCTGCACGACAGGACCTACAGGTGCATGTGAAAGACTCAAAGCACCCGTTCCCGTTCCTGGCTATCATAAGGTCCTTCTCTAAAGCAGGATCATGCTATGGGCATTTTGAGATCTCAAAATCATAAAATAATGATGATTCATACCACGATCAAAGAGCTGCTGGAAGTTTAGTAAACCTTACCTGGTGGGCTGTTTGCTTCATTGCAGTTATCGCCAGAACAGCAGAAACCTTGACAACTGACAATGGTTCCAGGGTTTTGATCTCGGACTTCGTTACACTCTCTGGAGGTTTGAAAGCTCCAACATTCACTGCTAGAGGAACAATCCTTTGCATAAAAGATGAAATATTCTCCTGAATCCGGGTTGTAAACTTCCAAGATGCCTACGCCACAATGATCCTTGCCCACAGGACAGTCTGTTACTGTTTGTTTGGCGGCGCAGTCATCCCAGCCATAATTAGATAAACATTGGTAGCAGATGGTTCCCTGCGCTGCAGACAAAAATATGCACAAAAAGTCGGTAAACAAGAAAGTTATAGTTTAATCACAGAAAGCGTAGCCACAGCCACAAGAAGTCATAAAGCGACGGTTCAGCGAACACACGAAAGTATATTAGCGAATCAACTATTTACAACTATTTACAAAGAAAGGTTTTTATTCTCAAAACATATCTATATCTATCATGCGTTGGGGAAAATATTGAAATATGAATAATGTATGCGACTTTACTGAGTTCAAGAGAAACATCGAGAACACTACCTTCGTTTAGACGCTTTTTTTTTTCATTTTTTTTTAAGTGTGTATCGTATTTTTATATGCCCTTATTGTTATGCCGCCACCTTGTGAAACAGTAAATGTCAGCTGAAATTCAGGCTCGCCAACTCCATTTTGCCAGACATGGTCTGATTGTCTGTGACACACCGGGGGTTAAAATTTTGTGATGTAACCTTTGCACACCACCTAGGGAGTCATTGCAGCAGAGTTTGGACGACAGTTTGTGCTTGTTAATAAACCCATGCCATTTATAATTAAATCTCACAGCTTGTGGGGTCGTAGATAAGTACAACAATGAATAAGAACGAAATAGTTTTACCGTAATTAATTGCCCCCCCCCCCCCCACCTCGGATTCGGAAATTTCCCACGTGAAATTTAGGGGTGCATTAAAAGTGGATCATATCGAGTTCGCTTGACTGTACGTTGTAGGACCGAAGCTAGCAGTTATTGATGTAACGTTAAGGGCTGAAAGACTTCTTGTTCACGTCCATTTTAGTGATTTTAGGGTCTGTTTTTGATGCAAGTGACCTACAAAATGTTTAGCTTAGTGTAATCTCATTTCATTCGCATTTTAGTTCATTGGCTTGTTCCGGCTGTAAGCAAAAACAGCCCAGTCACTTAAACCTTGTAAATTTTTGCGTTTAAGTATAACCTCGAGAGATTCTTGGAGTATTAAAAATAGGATTTAGAGCGATAGTCGCAATTTTTGTTTTGAAATAATATTAACTTGCCATGACGTTTTTTTGCTCGTCGAAGCAGCGCTAGCGTTGTCGACGAGCTTCTTGTCGGTATAAATCGGACCTCCAAAAGGCTATCGCTCTTCTACTTCAATTGTCCGCCGCTTTAAAAAAATATACGGTTACTGGCTTGGCTATTTCTTTACTGCCTACTGCTTCTTCAGTTAACCCCCCACCTTCGAATGTCATGGAGGAATTGAAACAGAAAAGGATGTAGTCTCCAAAGAAGCAAACTGAACTGACTCAAGAAAAGGCTAATATTTCGATTTCAGAGAACATTATTAAAAAAACCTTCAGTCTACGCCAGAGTGCAGAGCCTTTTTTTATGGCCAACATTGTATGAAAAAGAGAGTCGAACGTAGCGTAGAACCTTTCTTCCTTTGTCCCTGAAATCCGTCACCAAAGAGACTAGTAACGAAATTTGGGCCTTTCTTGCTTAACGGCAGCTGCTCTGGAATCTAACTTCCGTATATTTACCATCAAGTTGTTTATAATAAGAGGCAGCTAACTAATTGTTCAAGTTTCAAAAATTTAATTTACGTATACCAGCAGTGATAAAAAGTTCGGAATTAGATTCCCGGATTTTGTTGCGGACGGATTTGTGAAAGGGCGCATGATTGAACAAAATTGTCATAAAGTTCGGAACGTTTAATCCGTTTCACTGTAATCACGGGAATCCGTTCTAATTGTTACGTAGTGCGTAACAATTAGAACGGATAATGTGAAAATACAAAATAACTTTCCTTCCAGGATAGCCAGTATTACTGATCGAGTTGGTCCAACCACTTTTTCTACAAAAGGACGGGACTAAAAGTATAAAAACCACTAACTAGCAGGGCAGTGCAAAAATTTAAAACTGAAAGCCTTCAGGTACACAACAGATCAATTCAGCTCCCATTACAAACTTTTTCCAGTCTGGCTGATACTTACCCGTGGAGATGCAAAGCAGAAACGCAAGAGAGAAAAGCGATTTCATCATTGCCTCAGGTTGGTCTTACTCCGGGAAGCGAGAGCTACATAAGTGTTTCCGTACGGATTGGTTGAAGTACTGAAATTTAAAGCAGTTTACTTATTGTCTTCCTTTCATTCAACCAATGAAAGGCAAGATCCAGTTATCGCCGCACGTTGTAATGAAGCCTTTTTTGTCATACAAAGCCTTTGCCATTTTTAGCTTCCAATTAGATTTTGTTTTGCTGTTTGAGGTCACGATGATTGACATGTATACTAATGTGGACTATACAAAAACTAGCACACTTTACGGATAGCGAATGCTGCCATTCTGACGCACTAATAATGTAATTATTAAAACACAGAATGCAATTACCTGTCGGAGAAAAGTGTAAAAAAAGAGTTACAGAAACGTACTTCATATAAACAGAGATCAAATTTAGAGGTCATCATCCCATAGTTGTTCCAGGCAGCGAAAAATCACTGCAAAACAAAAAATTGCTTTTCTTTTGTAGCGTACATAGGTCTTAGGCTAGTCCCTTGTAACAACTGAGTTCTGTGTGGCTGATTCTGTTCAACTACCGTATTAATTCCATCAAGACACCACAGCGCGATTTATTTTAACGAAATTGTTTGGTAAATAGATCAAAGGCATACTGTGGACCGGATTCCGGATTCTGAAATTTCCCTTTCCTTCTCGATTCTTTAATACAATACAAACTTTAATGCATGACATCACCCTGAAAAGGGCTTTCCAGTGAAAATATGTTAAAATATTAAAATAAATTCGAAAAATTCTTGATCCCTGATATCCGATTCCCTACTCCCGATTCCCAACACCTATTTGAAATCTCGGATTCCAGATTCCACCAAATTCTTTCATTAAGCTTCCGCAATATGAAACGCCTTCCGACAGGCCAACGAGTATTATATTCATTACCGCGAGTGCCAGCTAACGCAAAATAAGCGGCGCCAATTCCTTCTCATCCCAAGCCCTCGCCTCGTGCGCCTTTCATGTCATAGTCAACTATTTCAAGAGACGAGGACACTGCAAGTTATCTAAACGAGTAAAATTTTACCTGACCTGATTGACTTTACGGCATCTTTAAGCGATCACGCATTACTCTTCGGGGAATGAGCAAGTGGCCGCTTAATCCTACCTCGCAGGCTACATAGCAAGCTAAGGGCTTTCTACTTCTACTGCCGTGCCGTAATAGCTAGAACCAAAACATTAGGGGGGGTCTATCACCCCCCCCCCCCCTGTACCATGGCGGGTATATGAATTTGAATGTACGTCCGAGGGTTAATAGAAAGCGGCTGTTTGATAATTATAATGGTAATGTTTGAACTGAACTACATACACTAGGGGTCGGCTTACTACCCTTCGAGAGAACAAGAACAAACAACAGATCCCCAACCCCCAAAACAATAGAAACTGCTACACAAGAGAACCAGTAGAATTACAAGTTTACGAAAGCTGACACACTATTGCTCCATACGCTAACATTATGTGTTAGCAAAAAACATACTGAACTTCCAAAGGGATATAGATCTGATAGACGTACTGTTTGGCAAAAAGAAGTCGACTTGTGGCAAGTCAAGGACTCTGAAATCTGGCAGCTGAAGAGTTGGTCGAAGTTGGCTGCTAAACTGACTGTTCTTTATTTCTAAATATAGATATAGTAAGCAATGTTTGGCTCTGTTTGAGCAGAGAACAGAATTTGCACGGATGTGCCAAGTACTCCTCTTTTTTTTTTATTTAATGCGAGCAAATTTCCATTCTACTGTAATAAACTAATAAGCAGGCGCTAATTTGTCGCCGGCTGATTTGTCTTGGAATCTTTGTTTAGCCGCTGCAAAGACGCAAGAAGCTTTCAGCAGAGTTAATTACAAGTTAATCCATAGTGAAAATACAATGCGTTACTGAATAAAATATGAGTGAAGTTTACAGTCAATCGTTGTTTTTAGTTGAATTAGAAACGACTGTTGACTTTTTTCTTTTTCTTTACATGGAATACACTAAATGCGGCTAAATATGATAACAACCTTAATATAAATGCCCAATTATAACTCACTATCGTTATGATCTTAAAGACCAATAACAGAAAACGTTTTACAGCAAATCTGACCGATTTCTCTAAAACGGTGGAAACCGCTCTGGGTCTGCGCCCGTAGAGTTGAAATTTAACTCTCTAAAATCCTTACATTTTCATTCGTCATATCAGATAAAGTTCGCAAATATATACTAACAGAGGAGACTGACTGTACTTGGTTTGACTAGCGTCCAGAAGCGATAGCGACTCCCTTTTCAACTTGCTCGATAACAGCTCCAGTTACCTCTGTTCCTTTCTTGGACAAATCCAGAATGTTGTTCCAACGCTCTGAATCCACGCTCCACTCTCCGGTGGTTTTATCTTTATATCCATGGAACTCAATTCTGACCCCTGCATGGTAGGGCGGGAGGAAGGTTTTATCATGAAAGCTGAACTGAACCGACGCCCACTGTGTTTGAGCATCTGAGCCAGTTCTGGTTGGACTTTCATCGGCGCCAAACCACAGCATCTGAGTACCGCACGGGATGAACATGTTGACGCAATCGTCCTTCTTGTCAATCACAACTTTCCACTGATGGTCGTACCTATCCGTGAACGTAAACTCGAAGGGCAGTTTGGAATGTTTTTTTCCGTAGCGAAGCGTGTCGTAAGTGCGTGATCCTTCGATGTACAGCAGCTCGCCTCCCTTCTCTCGATAGACACTGTTCACACCCTCATATGTCACAAGTGCTGCTGGTGTAATCGCTATTCCGTCACAATAAATCTTCATCGTGCAAGACTTTTCCCAAAATTATCGGCGCACTTTGATAAGCTCCCAATGCAAGAGTCAGCAAGACTATAGTTGAAATGTGAAAGAAGTTCGCATTTTTTGCTTATTGGCTAAAAAATCATACGACTGCCATATGATGATCATGTGACTTGAGAACAATGGTACTTTGATGACTCATTTCATAGAGATAGTGGGTCGAGAGGACGGCTGAATGTCAGACTATGTTTTTCCGAGCAACGGGCCAAATCGCACTAAAGCCAGACAAATCAAAACTCGTTTACTTTATGTCAAAAATCTGTCGTCGCTTGACTTCGCGTATTTTTGCTTCAACCAAACATTCCAGAGGACGGGCAAACTTCAAAGTCTCCGATGACCTGCTCCGAGGCAGGACATATGGGATCGGACCAAACAACCGAAAATACAATAGCTGGTGTTTGTGTTTTAATTAAAACGTCAAAAGTGACGAGTATAGTAGCAGGGTTTAATTCCCGTTCTTATGTTACAATAGAACGTGACCTTTGTGTTTTCGCACGTTCTTCAGTTTGCAATATGTCGGATCCAAACAGCCCGCCAAACAGCTTTCCCAAAAGCAAACGGATGGTAGCTTTTCTCATTCGTAGCAGTTTCCTAAAATATTCGTCTGGGATTCTTGGGTCATTGTAATGAATGTCAAACCATGAATCGGCGGGTCGAGGGAGAACCCAAAACAATGCCGCAGCAAGGGTAAAATAAGTGGGGGGGGGGGGGGGCACACGAGCACAGGAGGCGCGAGCCGCTAGGGGGCTTGGGGGCATGCTCCCCCCGAAAATTTTGAAATCTAGAGGCTTGGAAATGCTATTTCCAGCGTTCTCCAAGAGCTATTTGTGATTTAAGCATATCGCAAATTTAAGACATTTTGACATTTTTGTGACATTTTGAGACATTTTTTTACACATTGTTGTCACCATTTCTGGTTTGTTTTAGTTTTTGGCTGTTTAATATTGTTGTGCATCTTCCTATGTACATTGAAAATGAAAAGAAGTACACATGTTATTGTTTCAAACCTCTCGGGAGATAAAATTTTATTTTCAACATTTTATACAGGTCTTTTACTTTTTGGGAAAAAACTGGGGGGGTACGCCCCCCCCCGGCCCCTCCCCTTGCTACGGCACTGCCCAAAAGTATGGATGCCTACGGCGATTTCGTCTTCGCCTTCAAATCTCGTACAGTCTCAGAAAAGCTCGCCCCTCTAGTTGTATTTGAGCAAGAGACAAAATTATCAGCATTATCCTCAGCTGCATCTGAAATTATATTATGAAATACTGATTCAACGCCAAGTACTGCATTTCGGCTTCGTCAAACGTAAACAAAACGCTAGTGCGATAGCGCGTGGACAACAGACAAATTGTCGGCGGACAAACTTTAGCCAAATCCTGGGGTGTAAACAAAACGTGGACCCCCCTTTCTGGACCCCCTACTGGACCCCTTTCTGGACCCCTTTAATTTTCGGTAAAAAAAAAATAAATAAGTACAAAAAAATAATATAATATTAAACAGGGCACATGACTCATCTGTTCTTCGACCGACGAGTTCGATTTCCCGGTTAAATTCCACAGCTTATTCCCGGTTGAAGTAATATCTCCTTATTGCAATCAACTACTTCGTCTAATTCCGTAATGTATTTGTGCAAAAACTTCCCAAAACGTCGAGATGTCAAGTGTACAAGTTCACCAATCGTATCCGCCATTTTGTTTCGAGCCGCCATATTGGATTTGCCGCTGACCAATATCTTACGCTTTGACATACTGGATTTTACATCCCAAATTATCTATTTTTGTTGTTTGCGTGGTAGTTTGTGATTTGATGGGGTTTTAAGTCCGTTAATTCCTTGCTAGCCGTCGCCCCCGTTCAAAAGTAAGAGAAAGAGACAAGGCAGGCCGACATCCTCCCAGATTTTGGCCAATTTTCCCACTTTCACGAATCGCTCGCCATCCAGCCTCGAGCAAGTTAAATACAGGTAATTTCACAAGATGTTTGCCGTAAATTGCTGCAATCGCTCGGTTCTGACATGCTTAACAGCCGCAGCGGATTTTCAAATTCACTGCAAAATCGCCATCGCCAGAGGATGTGGGCCATAGTGGTCTATCATAACTCCGATATAAAATTCAAATTTATTTATTCAGAAGTTAAATTACGTGATAACAACTAGAAATGCACTATCTGAGGGAAATCAAACTCGCCGGTCGAAGAACAGGTGAGTCGTGTGCCCTGTTTAATATTTATATTAATTTTTTTTTTAATTATTAATTTTTTACCAAAAATTCAAGGGGTCCAGAAAGGGGTCCAGAAGGGGGATCCAGAAAGGGGGGTCCACGTTTTGTCTACACCCCAAATCCTGTGGAGTTTGCCAAGGGACATTTGAAATGTCTGGCTCTAGTGCGATTCGGCCCATTCAATGATGCCATGGTTATAATGATGCATAACAGCTGTGACGAAGGCCACTGTAAAGGGTGCTCCTCAGGGAAGCCTCTGTAGTAGAGGGAGGCCTCTTCAGAAGGCTTTTACGGTACCATGGCATTGTCTTCGGATTTGCCTTTTAACGTGCATGGAGCTGACGCTAGGAGCTCCATTAAACCTTAATTTAGACCATTTCCGTTGCCTCGCGAGTACCTAACTGCTGCATCATACATGATTTCTTTGATGCGTTTTACTTTCAACACAACTGGTTTATCTAAAGCAATTGTTTCAGTTGGCGAACGGAGGGACTAACTGTGCACGAAGTAGCGCTTGCGGAATGACGATTGAGCATCCACTGCAGTTGTGCAGTGAATATATGTTATCCATACGTAAGGGTTATCTTTAGGCAAAAAATCCGGCTTATTTGTTACCTGCGCGAGGCATCAACTGTGGCGTAAAACAATAAGAAACATGCTTTTCTTCGTTTTTTTGATGTAGGTACGCTTAAGGAAAACAACATACACTTAGCAATAGGGAAAAGGGTCCAACAAGACGCACTGGGGTGTCCACGTTGTAAAATGTTATAATAAACATTTTTTTGTTGTTGTTGTTTTTGATAACGCCGACCAAAGCAACCAGTATGCGTGCCAAACAAGTTTACACACTGGCATTATGCAATAGTCCATTTTACAGTTGTCTGCTCAGTGACCTAGCCTTTGAATGGAGTGAGGCTGGAGGTGACCTTGTTTTGATACAGACCTCACTGCTTTTGTTGTGTTAATCATGTTGTTTTGATGCAAACTAGTTTGCATTTACATAATAAAGCAGAGAGGTTTGTATCAATGCAAGGTCACCTCCAGCCTCACTACCATTCAAAGGCCAGGTCACTTGGCAGGCAACTGTAAAATGGACTATTGCCTAATAGTACTAACAACTTTGCAACCACTTCTTTCACTGAAAAGTTGGCAGAGTTTGCTAAATATTTGAGAAAGCTATAAGCTAGAAAACGATATTTTTAAGAGATTATCCATGCAGCAATGTTTAGAGAAAATGAGCACGTGAATCCTCTATACCTATAACATTGCTTAGTGTCAGCAAAAAAAAAGCATGTTGTCAAATAATTAAGCTTGTCTTTATTGCACCTTGAAAGCGTTATTACAATCATTGCCTATCGATATATGTATACTCGGCTTACACACAATAGTTTGCACTCAGCTTAGTTATCAGCGAGAACTCAATAAAAAAAAAAACAATTAAAGTGTTCCATTATAACACAGACTATCATTGCTTACATGTAGATGTGAAAACATTATGACTCGAAGTATGGAGATTCGTAAATTAAAACAAAAGTAAGTATTAATTCCACTTTCTTAACGGTTCAAGTTTTTAACAATGCAAATAACGTGTTCAGGCAAAAAGAGTTTTTAACTCACATAGGCGACAGAGTGTATTTAGCATACTGTTACATTACCATTAAGTTCCAATCGCAAGGAATTTGTTTTGTTTGACTTGTGATACACGTGGAGTCACTCTGAGCTTACTTCGCAACTGATTAATTATACCTTTGTTTATATTTCTTTGAGAAAGTGCTCAAATATACATGACAATATTGTCAGTGGCTGGGAAGCAGGCGTGCGTAAAATCTAAAGCGATTGTTTGTTTCATCATCAGTAATGAAGACATTGCACTCAGGTAATAATAACTAAACAAGCTAGTAACTACGAAAAAAAGCAATCATACAAATTATCAGAAGGGTAAGTTCGATGTGCACGGAGTCACCTCCAGCTGTACTTCCACACACACCCACGTCACAGATCTCCAGACTTGTGCAGCGACCATTGCTAAACTTCTCCTCTGCTTTAATGTACTCAGGAAACGAGCATCGCCAACGAAACCCGGTGGGAGAATTGACATCAGGCACGCTGGTGTTGTTGGTGAAGGCGCAGAACGAGAACCCGGGTGGGATGACCAAAAACGAGCGGGATTCATATGTGACGATTTTGGCCTTGGTGACGGAATGGGAAACTCCACCTTTTACTTCTGCAGAGCCCTTGGCTGTAAGTGGACCGGCTTCCTTTTCTACCTCCGCTCTCAGCGTTCCTTCAATTGATACAGTTGTTGTCTTCTGGTTCACGTTTGAAGTCGACTTTTTCAATTCAAAGACGCAGGCACTGGAGTTTGCTCCAAACTTGGGGCAGAATTCGGTGGTTTCGGGAACTGCACAGTTCTCGCCCGCTTTCTTGGGGCCCGAGAGATCGGCGCATTTGTAAATGCTCCACCGAATGGATCCATCATTTTGATACATGACTCGTACCTGATTTGCTGGTTTGTTCCACGCGGTTCGCTCTTCTGATGATCCGCAGTACCATCGGATTTGTGTTTCCGAGTCACTCGGCAGTTTTATCCTCTTCGTTTCACCCTTGTTTACTCTCTGATTTAAAACAGTAATGTAATCCGCGCTTCTGCACTTGTCGGACGTAAATTCCACAGCCTCGCAGGTTTCAGCCTTCACAGCAATGCGGCTGAAGCTGTACATTGCTATAACAAAAGCAATAGCAACTGCGTACGCCATGGCTCAGTTAGACAAATGAAAGGAAAAAGAAATACGAACCAGCTATACAATTCTTCTTCAGCTATCTGCTTTCAGTTAGAGTGAAGCAACAGTTTTAAGCATGATCAGTTTATATATACATGGGTTGATGCAGAATTAATATCTGAATTCCTTATTTGGTACGCGTGTTAATTATTGTTCTTTTGAGCTATTGGTGCATGTAAAAACAACACAGTGCACGTGAAAAAAAGTCACAATCGAGAACACAGGAAGCACATTCCAGTACTGTGCGCGGCTGAGGTTGTTTGTCTCCAAGAAACTCACGTACAGGAAATACACACTATCATACTTGTATGATTTTTTCCCTTCCAAGAAAACAGGAAGAAAATAGTTCTGTTCCAGTCCTAGATACCGGGGTAATGAAATCATTCCGAAGTTTCGCAATTCAGATAAGATAATGTACCGTGTCACAACGACTTCAAAAAATATTAGTTTGGTTCTGTCCCGTTTTTTTTTATTTCTCATTACTCGGTTATAGTTTACTCTAGGTAAGTTTCAGAGTTTGTGATCCACAAAAAAAGCGGACAACAATGCTAGGTCATTTCCTCCACAATATTCTATTCTTTTAAAATAGTTTTCTTTTATTATCAAATTCTCACTATTTTTCTTGTCACCTTTTTACGCATTTTTATTCTGTACTTTTTTCACACATTTTTACCCTATATATTTATTCATTCGCGCCATTTTTATTATTCGTTAAAGGCTGCAGTTTGGCAGCCGAAAGCTTATATTTTAACA
Organism: Oculina patagonica; assembly: GCF_052425735.1. Classification (NCBI taxonomy): domain Eukaryota; kingdom Metazoa; phylum Cnidaria; class Anthozoa; order Scleractinia; family Oculinidae; genus Oculina; species Oculina patagonica. Next base: position 34,014,147 of record NC_135758.1, on the reverse strand, counting down.
AATTTTTGACCAGAGAACGTCTCAAAAACATTTTTAAAAAAATAAAGTTATGCTTTATGCTTTTAACCTTGGGGACATGGCGATACGCCAAATGTTCACAAATTTATATAGCACAAATTTCATTAAAAATGATGAAATGCGCTTTGCATGGATACAAATAAAGTGTTGATTTTTTTCACTTCCCTTTTATTTAACGAATTCAGGCAAACAGTTCACTGAAGTAATGAAAAGTCACGTATGCGATTTAAAACCTAAAACTCGTTCAAACAACGAGTGGTTTGTGGTTTCGAGCACAATCACTATTATCCGCTTTAATTTTCCGAGCGTCCAATATATCAATAAGAATGACAAACCCTTTGTATCTTAATAGTTATCATGCCATAAGTTCCGCAATTGGATTATACCCGTGCAATAAGATTCAAACTTAGTAAACAAAACTCCAAGATATTTGGCCAAAGCTTGTGAAATCACCTAAGACCATGCTTACTTTTATCTTTTTTCTAGTTTCATCGATTATTTGGCTTAATTTTCACGGCCTTGCGTGCTAACGCAATAACACGCCAATTAGTCAAGACCAATTAAACATCTATAGAGATTGCACTGAACGGAGGAGGGTTGTGGGTTGCTGTGTTAAAAAGCCCACCGCAGACCCAATATCGGCTTTTATTGTTGTTGTTATTGTTAATAGTAGAAGTAGCAGTAGTATCGAAGTATCGAAGTAGTATAAGCTGTTTGCGCCTTTAACACATGCCGTACATGGCCAGTGTATTTTCTTAGAGGTTGAAAAAGAAGGTTGGATTCGGAGGAATGCCAAAAATGACAAAGTTGCAACAGCAACAATAAATGTTAATAACGGTGAACGTTTTATGTTGTTGAAAACGTTACATAAACAATAACGACCGGACATGAAAAAAATGCAAAATACACACATGCAGAAGTAGCAGTAGTATCGAAGTATCAAAGTAGTATAAACTGTTTGCGCCTTTAACACATGCCGTACATGGCCAGTGTATTTTCTTAGAGGTTGACAAAAGTTGGATTCGAAGGAATGCCAAAAATGACAAAGTTTCAACAGCAACAATAAATGTTAATAACGGTGAACGTTTTATGTTGTTGAAAACGTTACATAAACAATAACGACCGGAAATGAAAAAAATGCAAAATACACACATGCAATTCTGCTCTTCCACCGAGATGTTTTTAGACTTGTTTTTAGCTCCTGCATGTCATATGCTGAGATTTGGTATATTTGACCTTTTCGTTTTACGAAAGGCCATCCCAATAAAATGTTTTGTTTCCTATCGCCCGACGGACCCATTTTTTTCGAAAAGTAAAAAAAAATTCTAGATTCACTAGTCAAAGAAGCAAGTACTTCAATTTACAAGCACACGATCGTGTTTTATTAACAGCAATCGGTATGATGTGATGTCTTTGTCTTAAATAAAAATCGATACTACGTTATTTAAAGACTGTTAAGAAATAACGAACGAAAAGACCACGTTTTCGAGTTGACTTTGTAATCAGGCTTTCTTAATTAGCAGCTTTTTTGCCCGACTGACCGACTCACCATCACAAGAGACGGGGCGATGGGAAACGAAACATTTTATTGGGATGGCCAAATTAAAGTATTCGTTAAAGTTACAATGATGAACTTTATTTTGACGACGGGAGGTAAGGCACGTCTTCTGCCTCCTTGAACTTTAAACTTTAAAATTTGAACTTCATTGCTTCCATCTCATAACACACTTATCATAATATATTGATCTTCAGTTAAGTATTGCAAGCGATGCGGTAGTCGTTAGAAAGCAAAATTATTAAAGATATAGAGCCTTCAATATTAGAAATGTGCTTCTTCTTCTTTTTCTTCTTCTCCTTATGTTTTCATTTTTGCGTGTTTCTGAGGTGATCTGAATTAGAACGGGAACTTCTGTGTTATAGGAAGAATGAGTCACCATAGGCGTACGAGGCGGGGGGGGGGGGGGGGGGTGGGTGGGGGGTAACAAAGTCCAAATGGCTTTTGTGGTTCAAAAGTCCAAATTTCTCATTTATCTGCTTCGTTTCCTCCCGCAAATTGCTATAATCATATTTGATTTTTTTCGACGTTTTTGCTTGTTTACCACCTAAAAACGTAGAATAGGGGTTATGTGGACAAAATTTGGAACCACATATTTGTAAACTCTCAAGGGACTTTTTAATTTCTCAAGGGACTGTTTTAATTTCTCAAGGGATTACTTTCCGCTGTGGGTGATCACTTGCGATCTCGTGGAAAAAACGTGACTTGTCACATTTACAAACGTTATATAACAATTTTAAAAGTGACATGTCAGCTTTCTTATCTCAACGCACGTGTGTCTGAAAGGCGATCTATAAAAAGCGTCGCACAAACAATGGATTGCGTAACTAACACACGAATAAATAATCACTAGCACTTACATCGTTTAAAAATTACAAACGTCAAAAATTAACCATACCAAAAAACTCGCTCTTTTAAAAGATATTATTGAAGTCGGTTCAAAATTAGCCAAATTTGGTCGCTACATGCAAGCGCTATTCTATTGCCGTCGGTTTATGCGCAGCCTTTGCGAGGGTGAAGTCAGTTCTGGACATTCGAACCTGTCCATATCCACCGAGGGCGACTGTATCACAGAAGCCATCACGAGTTTAGGTTAGCCTGTGTACAGCTCTCCCGCTCGAGCTGGACGGCTGTACCAGACTAGTTTTAGGTTTTAAATCGTATACGTAACTTTTCATTACTTCAATGAAATGACTGAATTTCTTAAATAAAAGGGAATAGCAAAAATTCAGAAACACTATCTATGTATCCATGTAAAGCACATATATTTTTAATGAAATTGGTGCGATATATATATAAAATTTTTAAGTGACAAGGCAAAAAAAAATTGGCGACCTATACATGCTTAGGCCCTATTCACGCCATGTCCCCAAGATCATATGCATTTTACGTGGAGTAAAACTACCAAGAGTAAAACTTTAACCGAATAATGAGAAATAAAAAACGGAACAGAACCAAAATAATATTATGTGAAGTCGCTGTGACACGGTATATTTTTTTACCTGAAACTTCTGAATGATTTCATTTACCCGGTATTTAGGAGTGGAACTGACCTATTTTCTTCCTATTTTCTTGTTAAAGGGAAAAAATCATACAAGTTTAATAGTGTGTATTTCCTGTACGTGAGTTTCTTGGAAACAAACAAACCTCAGTCGCCCACAGCACTGGAATGTGCTTCCTGTTTTCTTGATTGGGAACAACCATCCTTCTTTACTTCATGTAATTTCACGATGAATAAAACAATATAGCATGCACATGGGACTAACAGAGTGAGCTCATTAATCTCAAGATTAAATAAGTTTACAAACGTTCGTGTTTCTTCTTTGTTCACTGTGTACGTTGTTTATACATGCAACAATAGCTCCAAACAACAATAATTAACACGTGTGCCAGATAAGGAATTCAGATTTTAAAAATTCGTCATCAAACCGTGTATATATAAACTGATCAGGCTTAAAACTGCTGCTTCACTCTAAAGCAGATAGCTGAAGAAGAATCGTCTAGCTTGTTCGCATTTCAATTTCCTTTCATTTGTCTAACTGAGCCCGGCATTGCGTACGCACTTGCTATTGCTTTTGTTTAGCAATGTCCCGCTTCAGCCACATTGCTGTGAAAGCTGAAAAAAAGCCGACTCAAGACAGACTAGACATAAAGAGAAAGCCCAGCATAGAATGCAATCATACTCAAGTCCTAGGGTAAACAGCTTCATTCCAAACTTGAGGTACAAATAATATTTGAAATGTGTATAAGTATATAAAAAGTAAAACTATATAAACGTGTGTCAGCTTCAAACTTAATAAGCGAGTAAATATTTGAAGAAGTATCGTTTATTAAAAAACTATAACCCTTAGCAGTCCTTGAACTGAAACGAATAATAGCAAAATTGGAAACACGCTTTTGCTGCCATTTTAAAGGCACACTTATTAACTAGTAAAAAATTGCAATCAGGCAACACATTATAATAACGGCAAGCCCGATGTGGATAGAATTGCTCCCATTGCACATGTTCCATATGATTGTTCCATCACTGCCGTAGTTGACTTGTAATTGATTTGCTGGTGTGTTCCATGCAGTACGCTCCTTGGATGATCCGCGGAACCACTGTACTTCTGTTTGCCGACTTGGAAGCTTGATTATCTTGGTTTCACCCTTGTTCACTCTTTCACCCACAACAGAAGTCAACAGTGATATAGTCGGCGCCTCCGCACTTGTCGGACACGGAATCCACGGACTGGCAGCTGTCAGATTTAGCCTCTGCAGCAGCGTGTTGAAAACTTAAACAGAACATGGCCATGACAAGAACGGGAACAGGTGAGTACGCCAACATCTTTCCAATTAGACTTGATTTAGTACAAGCGCTCCCAAAAGTTGGATTCGAGTTGGATAGCTGTTCTCTAGCCACACCTCTCACAGATAAATCGATCGTTTTGCTCTAGAATGGGTAAATTGATGACTTCTAGGTCTATTTATAATCAGTGAGTTAATAACTAGCCTCCTTATATGGTGCTCGCATACAATTGTTCTTTGAACTTTGATCTTTGATGCTTGAAAAAGTGAAACATCCAATAATAAGTCAAAGAAACGGGAGCATATTTCAAAATTGATTGTGTTTTTGTTTTAATGTTTCCTTTGACGTACAGGACTCACAGCCAAACGACCGCACAAGTTTTGATTATCACTTCCAAGGTTAAAAGAAAAACCGGAAGATAATTACTTTCCGCTACAAACCGCATAATGGGTTTATTCGCTTTTATGTTTCCTTTCAGTCATGACTTACAGGATTCACACCTTATAAACACCCACAACAGTTTATTATTTACCAGGTTGAAAGAAAAACAGGAAGATGATTCCGGCCTTTACGCAACTAACCGCATGAGTTCGTACTCACGGCTTTTGTTTCCTTTCACTTACAGGATTTATACCCAATAAACTTCCACGCAGGTTTATTACTTGCAAAATTTTAAGAAAAACAGGAAGATAATTCCTTTCCGCTACTAACATGATGAGTAAGACTATCCCATTGAAGGTTACCCAGCTCGTTGAAATTCACTTTTAACCGCGTGAACAGATAGGCTATCTTGGACACCCGTTTATAATAATAAACTTTTCAAGTACATTAAGACATCAAAAAACATTGTCTGCAGAAAGATGCAGCTGGAAAAATTGTTTGGACAGAGAGCGCCACGGAAAATTTTCCAGTCTTTTCTTTCAGAAGCTTACAACCGCAATTTTACTTTGTTCTACGTTTACCTTAAGTTCTATCAAGTCTCCCTTCTCTTTAACTCCTCTCCCCTGTAGTAGAGGGAGGCTTCTTCATTGAGCTTTTACGTTACCATTGCATTGTCTTCGGATTTGCTTCTTTACGTGAAGCTGAACACTAGTTTTTCGAACATTGTCAGTGTTGCACGAACTAGCGGAATGACAATTGAGCATCCACTGAAATCGTACAGTGAATGTATTCTATCGTGAGGGTTATTTTGAGGCCAATAGCCGGCTTATTTTTCACCTGGGCAAGGTATCAACTGTGGCGTAAAGCAATAAGAATTAAACATGCTTTTCTTCGTTGTTTTGATGTAGGTACGCTAAAGGAAAACGAATATTTTTCTGGACACACACTTAACAATTGGAAGACGAACTGGGGTTTCTACAGTGTAAAATTTTATAACAAACAGGTTATTTTTTCGTTTTTGATACGCGGACCAAAACAACCAGTATGCCGTTGCCAAACAAGTTTAACAATAGATTAAAGATCCCGAAAGTACACACTGGGATTTTGTAATTGTCTAATAGTACTGACAACTTTGCAGCCACTTTTTTCACCACTTTACTGCAAATTTGGCCGTAATGTGTGAGTTTGCTAATTCTTTCAGAAAGCTAGCACACGATAATGTTAAGAGATTATCCAGCAGTTTGTAGAGACAAAGAGCACGTGAATCCTCTATACCTGACACATTTCTCAGTGTCAGCAGTCGACTATCTCAGAAAAGAGCATGTTGTCACATAATTAAGCTAGTCTTTATTGGAATTTGAAAGCGTTACAATCATTGCCTATCGATATATGTATACTCGGCTTACACACAACAGTTTGCACTCAGCTAAGTTATCAGCGAGAACTCAATAAAAACAATTAAAGTTTTCCATTACAACATTGCTTACATGTAGATGTGAAAACTTCATGACTCGAAGTATGGAGATTTGTAAAATAAAAAAAATATTAATTCCACTTTCTTAACGGCTCAACGTTTTAAAAAAATTAAATGTTCAGGCACAAAAAGTTTTTAACTCACATAGGCAACAGAGTGTATTTTATATACTGTTACATTACCATTAAGTTTCAATCGCAAGGAATTTGTTTTGTTCGACTTGTGATACACGCGGAGTCACGCTAAGCTTAATTCTCAATTGATTAATTATATTTTTGTTTATATTTCTTTGAGAAATTGCTCAAATATACATGACAATATTGTCAGCGGCTAGGAAGCATGCGTGCGTAAAATCTAAAGCGATTGTTTGTTTCATCATCAGTAATGAAGACATTGCACTCAGGTTATAACTGAACAAGCTAGTAAATACGAAAAAAAGCAATCATGGAAATTATCAGAAGAGCAAGTTCGATGTGCACGGAATCACCTCCACTGTCGACATCTGCTGTCCTTCCACAAACACCCACGTCACAGATCTCCAGACTTGTGCAGCGACCATTGCTAAACTTCTCCTCTGCTTTAATGTACTCAGGAAACGAGCATCGCCAACGAAACCCGGTGGGAGAATTAACGTCAGGCACACTGGTGTTGTTGGTGAAGGCGCAGAAAGAGAACCCGGGTGGGATGACCAAAAACGTTCGAGATTCATATGTGACGATTTTGGCCTTGGTGATGGAATGGGAAACTCCACCTTTTACTTCTGCAGAGCCCTTGGCTGTAAGTGGACCGGCTTTCTTTTCTACCTCCGCTCTCAGTGTTCCTTCAATTGATACAGTTGTTGTCTTCTGATTAACGTTTGAAGTCGACTTTTTCAACTCAAAGACGCAGGCACTGGAGTTTGCTCCAAATTTGGGGCAAAATTCCGTGGTTTCGGGAACTGCACAGTTCTCTCCCGCTTTCTTGGGGCCCGAGAGATCGGCACATTTGTAAATGCTCCACCGAATGGATCCATCATTTTGATACATGACTCGTACCTGATTTGCTGGTTTGTTCCACGCGGTTCGCTCCTCTGATGACCCGCAGTACCATCGGATTTGTGTTTCCGAGTCACTTGGCAGTTTTATCCTCTTCGTTTCACCTTTGTGTACTCTCTGATTTAAAACGGTAATGTAATCCGCGCTTCTGCACTTGTCGGACGTGAATTCTACAGCCTCGCAGGTTTCAGCCTTCACAGCAATGCGGCTGAAGCTGGACATTGCTATAACAAAAGTAATAGCAACTGCGTACGCCATGGCTCAGATGGACAAATGAAGGAAAAAAAGAAGTGCGAACCAGCTATACAATTATTCTTCAGCTATCTGCTTTCAGTTAGAGTGAAGCAACAGTTTTATGCCTGATCAGTTTATATATACACGGGCTGATGCAGAATTAATATCTGAATTCCTTATTTGGTACGCGTGTTAATTATTGCTCTTTGGAGCTATTGGTGCATGTAAAAACAACACAGTGAGCAAAGTCACAATCGAGAACACAGGAAGCACATTCCAGCGTAGTGGGCGGCTGAGGTTTGTTTGTTTCCATGAAACTTACGTACAGGAAATACACACTTTCATACTTGTATGATTACTTCCCTTCAACAAGAAAACAGGAAGAAAATAGGTCAGTTCCACTCCTAAATACCGGGATAATGAAATTATTCAGAAATTTCGCAATTCAGATAAAAAATAGACCGTGTCACAACGACTTCAAATAATATTATTCTGGTTCTTTTTATTTCTCAATACTCGGTAATAGTTTACTCTAGGTAAGTTTCAGAAGTTTGTGATCCACACAAAAATTAAAATTATGCTTTATGCTTTTAACCTTGGGGACATGGCGTGAATAAGCAAGTATGCTAATAATCTTTGGTCCTTGAATATGCCAAATGTTTTTTTGCCTAGTCACTTCAATTCATAAATTTATGTAGCACAAATTTCATTAAAAATGATCAAATGCACTTTGCATGGATACAAGAAAAGTGTTTCTGAATTTTTTGTAATTACCTTTTATTTAACCTGAATTCAGGGGAACAGTTCACTGAAGTAATAATAAGTCACGTTTGCGATTTAAGACCTAAAACTCGTTCCAACAACGAGTGGTTTGTGGTTTCTTTCAAGCACAATCACTATTATCCGCTTTCATTTTTCGAGCGTCCAATATCAATAAGAATGACAAACCTTTTGTATCTTAATAGTTATCATGCCATAATTTCCGCCATTGATTATACCTGTGCAATGTTATTCAACTATCCCTTTTGAGGCTGCTACCTTGACGTGGTGGGATGGCTTGCGTGGCTTAATGATCCTTTTGGGCTATGCCGGTGGGAGTTATACTCCTGGCAGGTTCAACCTTGCCGGACAGGCCATTAGGAGAGGGTTCTGACTAAAACCAGCCTCCTGGCCCTCCAGGTTGGGGGTTAGGCGTGAGGTTGACAACCTCACCCTGTAAAAAAGATCTTGTCACAGAAACACCAACAAGATATCTTCAAACTTTTGGTCACCAAGGGAACTCAGAGCCTTCACGGGCTAGAATGACCAGCGGCAGTGAAAGCGAACAGGAAGCTGTCGCTGCGAGACTGGGAGCCTTGAGCACCAAGACAATGTTATTCAAACTTAGTAAACAAAACTCCAAGAAGTTTGGCCATAGCTTTTATACTTTTATACTTTTTTTTAGTTTCATCGATTATTTGGCTATTTTTTCACCTTGCGTGCTAACGCAATAATACACCAATTAGTCAAAACCAATTAAACATATTGATTGCACTGAACACAAGATATCCTGTGGGCTGCTGTGTTAAAAAGCCCGCCGCAGAGTCAATATCGGCTTTTATTGTTATTGTTGTTGTTAATAGTAGAAGTAGCAGTTAAGTATCGAAGTAGTATGTTATCGGTTAGCTAAACTGTTGGCGCCCTTTCTTAACACATGACCAGTGTATTTTGTTAGAGGTTGACAAAGAAGGTGGTATTCGAAGGAATGACAAAAGTTGCCAAAAAAAATGTTAATAACGGTGAACGTTTTACCTTGTTGAAAACGTTACATAAACAATAACGACCGGGAATGAAAAAAAATGCAAAATGCACCACATGCAGTTATATTATACTCTTCCGCCTAGATTTTCCTAGATTTCCTAGCTCCTGTCATGTGCTGAGATTTGGTTTATTTGACCTTTTCGTTTTACGAAAGTTTTCTTTAAACGTACAATCATGAATAAATATACTTTTGACGACGGGAAGTAAGGCACGTCTTCTGCCTCCTTGAACTTTAAACTTAATCACGCACAAGGCGTCAGCTACTTAATTTTATTTACGTAAAGTTTTTGACAACTTTTCTCAAAATTATGTAAGACACCTTGTGAAATGTCATCGCCTCTGCATATATTGCATGCCATTTATTTTTACGAAAGTATTCGTTAAAGTTACAATAATGAATTTTATTTGACGACGGGAGGTAAGGCACGTCTTCCGCCTCACTGAACTTTAAACTTTAAAATTTGAACTTCATTGCTTCCATCTCATAGCACACTTATCATAATATATTGATCTAGAGATCATGTAAAACTAGAAATGTGTTCTTCTTCTTCTTCTTCTTCTTCTTCTCGATCTTCTCCTTATGTTTCCATTTTTGCGGGTTTCTGAGGTTATTGGAATTAGAAAGGGAACTTCTGTGTTATCGGAAGAATGGCTGATTTCCTTTTACAACGATCTATCAACATCGTCAATTCACTTCTCTCAGTTGAAATGCGTAGGCTCGATCAACAAATTTCCAGCGCACGTGACGGAATTTATGCATAAGATAAACCTCTGATTGGGTACTGTAAAAAACATCCGCACGGAAGTCATTTTCAAGCGTTACGAAACAGTGACGTCACACATTTGCTCTTTGCTGATAAATACACCTGCGTTGACTGATTCGCTGTTAGGTCTCGACACTCTTGTGCACGGAGGAGATAAGGTAAGTTGAATTGCTTGCTATATCAGTAAGTTACTGTCTGGGGTGATTACCGCTTTGCTATGTTCCATAGTTTTGTGTAAAATTATTTAGGCATAGGAGGTGGTCGTGTCAGGTATTTCGGTTCATTTTTCGCGTCTTTTCCTGTAGCCACCAAACATCATCTTTTTGGTTTTGATAATTTTATTTATATTAAGCAACTTTAATTTTGAGGATATAGGAAATTTGATTATTTGGTCGAGCGTAATGAACCATCCTTTGCTAAACGTGGCAGTTCGGAATACATACAGGGTGTAACCACCTGTGTAGTTTGTATTAAGGGTTTCGAGCAAGTATCGAAATAAAACAAGGTTAGCCAAAAGACTGCAAAACATCATGCGTTCCCTTTCGTGTTGTTATTTATTATTCCAATAGTTCGTGCAACACCGTTTATTCAACTGGGCTTTCATTAAGATGTGAACATTTTAATGTTCAAAATACCGAATTCAAAGCACTCAATAAAGAGCGCAAAAACAAGTATATAAAACTTTTTGAAATGAAATCGGTGAAAAAGATTACAATTACAGATTTTCAATGTAATGAAAATTTGACTTTTTATCGGAATGCGCGGTTTTAATTAGCAAAAAAGGCTCAATATCGACTAGCTCCAACTACAACAAACCAAGAGCACTAAATGGAATTGATACAAACAAATACAAGGTGACATTAGAAAAATCAAAATCACAGCAACTTTATTCCAAATACGCACTGTAAACATATATCATTCGATCCCCAAAACAAGAAAAACAGAAAAAATATACATTTCTGGATAATATCTCGAACTTTACCGATGCGAAAATATGGTGTAACAAGACTTCAAATAATATTGCTTTGGTTGTGTTTTGCTGTTATTTCTTCTATTTCTCGGTAACAGTTTTGCAAAATGATATAAAGATTAAAAATTAAATAAATTCATATGCATGCCATTTGTGTCAACAGGCAATACAAACAAACAGATATTGTATGGCCTAAAATGAAAAAAAAGCATGAATAATTCACTTCACGTTTCAATGGCCTGTTAGGTTTAGATGAAAGTGTTTCAACACAGACTAAAAAGTTTCAACAGAGGCTTTCGTAACAACTGGCTAAACAGTTGATAAAACTGGAAAAAGGCAAAGATTCAAATCAAAGCATTCATTTGTGCAATTAAATTTGGCCAAGAAATGATGATAGCGTGCTAGCGTGTTAGAAGTACTTTTGTAATCCAATATCTGCTCTTATTATTCAACAGAAGCGCGCGCTGCCCATATATGGTCAAAATGTTAACGTTATCTGTCATCCGTACATAACAGATATCCTGCGATATATGTAGGTTGCGGAGATTCGTCCGAAATCTTGTAAAGCGCTGCATAATTACAGTTTTTCAAACTACGAAATGTGTTTCGTTGACAATTTGTTGAATAATAAAACAATTATCCTGCTCAATCTTGCGGAATATCGTTTGATTTTAGCCAACTCGGCCTACGGCCTCGTCGGCTAAGTATCAGGCGATATTCCGCGCGATTTCGCAGGATAATTGTTAAATATCACTGCGTTGTGAATTTTCTTTTTCCCAAAAGATTTACACTGTTTTAATAGTACATGGTTGTTTCTGTACTTGTAGCATTCCTTCAATTTAATATTCAGTCAACCCACGCTTTTCCGCTCTCTTTTTCTGAAGTGGATAATTGGTAGATATCCCGTATGCCCCAAACGTTCCTTCCATTTTCCATATATGGTCACTAAGAACTACGCCCTGCATTAATTTTTTAGGTATATATGCATCCAACATTAGTGTTTGAACGCAGTCACATGCAGTTATTGACCGCAGTCACATTTTTTTCTTCTACAGAAAACATAGCGATCACATAACCGCTGTTCCCTTTGTACTTGTAGCCACAAAAAAAGAGCTACTCGACAGACGAGACATGAAAATGAAGCTTCGAGCAGCCATTGCTACCATTGCAGTCGTGTTGTACATTGCCAGTTCTACTTCCCCAGCTTCGGCCTGTGCCTACGTCGACCGCACTACTGACCGATGCAGGAGCGCAGACATCACAGTCCATAATCGCCATTACTGGAAAGGGCAATTTGGTTCAATCGACCTCCCATATAGTAGGGAGATCTACTGGCATTGTGGTTCTTCCAGAGAGCGCACCGCTTGGGGAGGATTGGCAAACAGGGTGACGTTCTACTTCAACCACGATGGCGCCATCTACTGGACGATTTACAGATGCAGCCGATGAGTGGAAAGTAAAAAAAATGTGCCTTTTAGCTGCAGTGTGTTAATGCTACGAGCATATAGTGTTTAATTTGGCCAAGAACGTTTGCATGATATAGGCTGAATTAGTTTTTGGTAGTGGGCTATCTGTAATGCCTGTAAAAATGAAATATTGTTTGTACAATCATTGTATGGAGTAAAAAGTCAGAGTAAGATGATGATTGTCAGAGTCGTGCATCGGCTCCAGAGTGTTTGTAATGAGTGATTTAACATTCTACGTGGTTTACCGCTAGCTAACGCCAATGCAATACGTTTGTTATAAGCAAGGCCAGTTTTGTAATAGAACTAAGTGTGAGATCTAAATAAAGCAGCTATTGGCACAATTATTTTTGTCTTCATTCGAACGAGTGTACATGAAAGAGTTTAATGTGACTCTGATCTTCCTTTTGAAAGGCTTAAAAATGAATCCTGCTTCATTGTTCTATAATTCTCCGTAATATTATTGGTGGTCTTGTCAGGTATTTCGGTTCATTTTCGCGTCTTTTCCTGTAATCCCCGAACGTCATCTTTTATTTTTAATGTTTAGCAACTTTAATTTTGAGGACAAAGCAAATTCGAGCCTTTTGTCGAGCGTAATGCATAGAGGGTGTAACCACCTGCCTGCCAGTGTATAGTTTGTACTAAGGATTGCAAGTTAGTTTCCAAAGAAAAGGAGATTAGTCGACAGACCGCAAAACATTATGCGCCCCATTTCGTGATTTTATTTATTCATCCAATAGTTAGTGCAACACCGTTTGTCCAGCTGGGATTTCAGGAAGACATAAGAATTAAATACCGAATTCAAAGCACTCATTAAAGAGTGAATAAAGAAATGAAAACCACTTTAACAGATTACAATTACAGATTTTCATTGGAATGAAATTGAATATTCTTATCGCAATTTATTATCGTTTTTCAAGGCTTAGAACGTTTGGATGGCAGCAAAGGCGCGAGAGGGATAGGATCTAGGACAAGCCCCACTTGCCTCCTTGCTTTCCCAGTTTTCTCGCAGACCCGTTACTGTTATACCATTGTGTGATGAAAACATCTAGCGCATGTTAATGTGGAGCTAAATATACCGAATTTATGTACAAAGCTATTGTAGCCTTCAACACAGACTAGAATATGGGGTCCACAACCAATTATGATCTGCAGGAACGAATTTTGCCACGTCATGTACTAAAGTCCATATCGATTTTCCGCTTAGCTATATCACTGGAAAATAACCTAAACAGGAAAATAAAATTGAGTAATGGATTTCAGCAAAAGATGGTATAAAAATTAACATGAAGTCAAAAAGTCGAGTTTGCCCAAACAGGGGGATTAAAAAAATCCCTACGGCTTTTATTAAAAGCAAGCGGACAAGAAACTCCAGCGAGAGTTATCCATACACGACTTTCATAATGGCCGACGGCGCGCGGGACTGGTAATTACTTTATCATGAAAGCGAGGTCACAGAGGCCACGCTCGGTGTTCGTTCGCATGAATAGAGGTAAACAAAGAATGTCAAATTGTTAATCTCTAGCTTATCTCTCTGTTGTGACTCGATTCGGCTGAATTATTTTCAAGAATTGCAAATGCCAACTCATTGTTGTGTGCCAGAGTGCGTAAAGAAAGGATACCATGCAGCCGATGGGACAAAAGTGTCTTACTTTAAGTTTCCGATTGAGAACCCTTTGAAGAAGAAATGGCTACATGCAATAAGAAGAGAAGAAGGAAAATTCTTCACTGTAACTGAAAACACAAAGGTATGCTCTCGACATTTCAGGGAAGGCGACATAAAAAAAAACTCTTGCTGGCAAAAATGAGTTAAGAGGCGGAGTTGTCCCGTCTGTGTTCCCGTGGGTTCGAACATCGCCACGCAAAAGGAAGGAGCCGGCGGAAAGAAACTTCGAACTGATAGCTTCGAAAAGTGCATCACGGAAATTATCTGTTGACATGGAGGCATTCGGTAATGAAATGGTCCCAGATGCTTCAGATTCTTGCTCGAATTTCGTAAACGTCGAAACGCAAACTGATTTCACCGACCGAGAAAGCTACTTGACTGAAATTATTGACAACAACAACAAAAAGATTCATGAACTCGAACAAGAAATTGAAGAACTAGAGCGTCGGCTGCAAGATACCCAGCGGCAGAATGATACTCTCAATAAGAGATTGTTCAACTTTGAAAACTGTAGATCGAAAGATTCTAATGCTGCTTTCTATTCTGGCTTTCAAAGCTGGGACACTTTCATGGCTGTCTTTGAGTATCTTGATCCTGGGGAAAGGGGTGAGAACATTTCATACTGGCGGTCTACAACTGGCAACACCTCTGATTACAGTGAGGTTCAAACAGATGAGTCGCTGACGAAAAAAGGGAGAGCTAGATCTTTAAAGCCCATTGATGAATTTTTTATGGTAATGTGTAGACTTAGGCAAGGATTTCCAGAAGATCATCTGGCTCACTTATTCAATGTATCAACATCCACAGTTAGCAGAATATTTATTACTTGGGTCAATTTTATGTACTTTAAGTTTGGACAAATAAACATTTGGCCCAGCAGAAAATTAGTTGATGCTACAATGCCTGAATCTTTTAAAATTAAGTACAAGTCAACTAGAGTCATAATTGACTGTACCGAGGTAAAATGCCAAATGCCAAGCAGCTTGCAGTTGAATGGGGAACTTTTCAGTTCATATAAGAATCACACTACATTAAAGGGTTTAGTTGGAATTTCTCCTGGGGGAGCAGTGACATTTATTAGCCAACTATACACAGGTTCTATATCTGATCGAGAAATTGTCAGGAGGAGTGGATTTTTAGAGCTGCCCTTTGATGACAAAGATTCCATTATGGCAGATAAGGGATTCACAATTCAGGATTTGTTGCCTTTGGGGGTCACTTTAAATTTACCACCTTTCCTTGGAGCATCTTCACAGATGGCAGCAGAAGATGTGGTAAAAACACAGGAAATTGTCAGTTTAAGGATCCACATCGAGCGTGCTACTAATAAGATCAAGAATTTTCACATATGGGACCGAGTTGTCCCACTACACCAAATGGGGATGGTAAACCAAATGTGGGCAGTATGTGCATTTTGTTGTAATGCACAGCCCAACATAATTTCCATGTGAATATCTTATTAATTTAAAAAATCTTGGTGCCATTAGTTAAATTTTAAGAATTGTTAATTTGGGGCAGTGCTAGTTAAAAATCATGTCACTTTCAAAAATTAAGATACTTGAAATCAACACACATTGTTCATGTTTAAGGGTTCTTGTTGTGCGGGGGTGGGTATCCCCTACAATCATGATTGAGATGATTGTAGAGCAGGTAAAAAGATAAAGACTAGTTTTTTCCCACTGTTCTGACTATTTAATGTTATGTTTACATTTGAATTGAGGAACACCTTTCTTATCTCATTTACATTTTTTACTTTGACCATTGACAGTATTGTCTACAAATAACCCCTTAATCCTCAAACAGTTAAGAGGATTTACTTTCTTGTAAAATTCAATTTTGTAGGCAACAGAGAGAGACAAAAAAACCTAACTTTTGCTGGCTTACTGTGGATTTTAGAGTTAAACAGATGTAGCTGTGCACAATACTTCACAATCATTGTTGCTGCTTACTTGACAACTCCCCTGGAAAAACTGTGCAGATGCAAATTGAATAAAATGATCAAAGTAGTAAGAATATAATTTCTGTTGTAGCTGAGCCCAAAAAACAGGGTCAAAAGGTATACGTTGAACATAAATGCCTTTACTGGTATAAACAATAAAGTCGCACCACTGTGCTCCCGTAACTGCCATCTGCCCCTGCACTTGGGCATAGTAGGGGTGGTCTTCCTTTAATTTACACTCAGCCACACCTGTCTGTTCCATAAAAAACTTTTCATCTGTACTTGCATCGAGGGGCGTGACCTGAAATTTTGTGTAAGGGCATTTTACCTCAGCTATGCCAAAGTAATCAGTGCAGCCAAAATCAATTATTTTTGCATCAGGGGTAGCACCTAAAATTGGACAGCCCTTTGATACTACAAGCCCACAGGGTAGCACCTTGACAGGCGTTCTCCTGTTAAACATAAACTTTTCATACTCCATTAAAGCAACTGGTTCAAACTTTTTGCCGTGCTCCAGATATTTTGAAGAAACTGGTGTGGGATTAATCAATTGTTCTGCAAAATTACCATGGTTTCTTTGTCGTTTAGAAATCAGATGGAATTGAGATGCAGTAAATCTGAATTTTCGCTCTTCCTTCCATTTTTCGCAGTCAGCTTGTTTCCTTGTTTGAGTTTCCAGTTCATTAATTTCATCTTCCTCTAAATTTAAAGATTGTAAAAGTTGCTTGTCATTCTCGCATAGATTGTCAGGAACCACCATTCTGTCTATATCCCTCAGAGGGAACCTTGGATAATTAAGGACCTGATTTCTATTTACTTGGTCAAGTCTTGGAATGCATTCAATAGATGCAGTGGCCTCAAAGTGTGATTCTGTTAGGGCAACTTGGTATGACAAGAAACTACCAACTTGACATTTGCCAAATTTTGTTTCTTTGTGTACAGTACTCGTCTGATCAGTCTGTTCACTAGCCATTTGAGAGAGACCCATATTAGGATCAATTTGTTTCAGTTGCACCTTAAGTTTCTGCTCTGAAGTCAGATTGTGTGTGGTTTTCATTCTGGCATCATATACAAGGGGTTTAATACCAGACCTTGAGTTGCAATTGGTTTCAATATCCTTCGTTTTTCGAACTTCAACCTCCATCACTGGCTGGGGTGCTATGTTCTTTCCCCCACCCTTCTTGTGCCATTGTTGGAGCTGGGAGGTACAAGCCAGGGAAGATTGCTGATCCTGTTCCTCACTTAAATCCTTCGTTGAATTGCATGAGAATAAGGTAAACTTACACATCTTAAACATAAGTGCTAGTACATGATTACAAAACCCCACTTTTCCTGCAACACAGGAACAGGAAGCACTAACCACGTCTCCCGACAAGACACACAGTGCTACTTTAAGGTTGTGCGGTGCATCGTTTTTTCTGAAGCTATGACAGCACTTCCCTTTAAAGAAAAAGTATTTTGAATTACTGGCACATTCAATATCCTCCAAGTATTCGTCATCTAAAAAACGCCTTGCCTTTACTAATCCCGTCGGAACTGTGTGATGGTCTACATTTCCAATAGCTTTTCCGGTCTTCAACACGTGGTGATTCATTTGGAGTCGAGTGAACATTGGCATCTTCTCTAGTGAAGATCCCCATCCAGAGCTAGGAAACTCTACTGCCTCTGTGCTTTCTTTGTCAAGCTCCGAACGTGTGCCTTGCTTTTGCTTTCTGCGGCTGTATATTTTATGCGGATCTGGATCCACGACCTCTTTATCTTTACCCGTTCGTATGTATTCGTGGACTCGTTTCACCAGCTCCGCTTTCGTCTTCAGTCCTTTGCCCGTGTCTCCGCGACATTTCAGCCAGAATTTAAGTTCTGAGTTTTTCAACTCCTCGGGTTTTCTCCCAAGAAGAGAAGCTCCTGGTATATCGTCTTCCGTAAGAGAGATCACATCTGAATCGCTTGTACTCGCCATTGTTTACAGAGAAGTTAGAGAAGCGATCGACGCTTCTGGCCTTGGTGACCTCGTTTTCATGCGACTCGTCCCAGGTCTCACACGGGGGCGGCCATTATGAAAGTCGTGTATAACGTTAATTTTGAAAGACGACGAGCTATTACAAACTCTACTTTAAACTCACTGATACAGTGTACATGGTTCCTTACAAAGATCATTTCT
This sequence comes from Oculina patagonica, assembly GCF_052425735.1. Classification (NCBI taxonomy): domain Eukaryota; kingdom Metazoa; phylum Cnidaria; class Anthozoa; order Scleractinia; family Oculinidae; genus Oculina; species Oculina patagonica. The sequence goes on along the minus strand of NC_135758.1, from coordinate 33,995,900 downwards.
CTTTTTATAATTCATTCCTTTGAGTACACTTTGAACGCAGGCTGTAGGTACAATATGCTTTGTTCAAATTCTCTCAAGACTCCAAGTACCCAAGTCTTCTAGTGCAATGCGGACTTGGTCCAAATTGTTCTTGAGCGCAGAAACAAGGTTTAAAAGCGTTTTGAAATGAAAAGAGTGAAACAGATTACAATTACAGATTTTCACTGAAATGAAAAAAATATCGGAATGCGCGGAAAGGCTCAATATCGAATGGCTACAACTAAAACAAGCCAAAAGCACAAACAAGGAATTGATAATATATAGATTTAGGCAAGCCTAAAAGCGGAGCTCCCCATTTATTTATTTATTTTTTACAGGAGTTAAAAATGTTTCCATTCTGCCATGATAGGCCGTGCAGGACAAATTTATAAATCGATCATGGTTAAAATGAATTTCTTACGGTACAACAAAAATAATAATCTCGAGGCAGAATAACTCATGGCCTAAAGAATAGAAAGAAATGTAAATGCTTGCCCATAGGTGCAAGACAAATTTAAATGGATCATGGTTAAAATGAATGTCTTACGGTACAACAAAAATAATAATCTCGAGGCAGAACAACTCACGGCCAGAGAAGTCAATATATTTCTGGGACAGATATTTCCGTCTCACTTTTCTTGTTTGTGTTTGTCTTAACATCGGTGCACTCAAATGGGTTCCTCACGTACGCAAATTTAAAACTTTAATATCTGGGATAGAATCGGTGGTCATTTTTTATTTCTTACCGTGTGCACATATTTGCTTTGCTATATGTTCCACATGCACAATTCTGAGTAAAATTATTTGGACATAGGCGGTGGTCTTCATTTTCATGTCTTTTCTTGTCTTTTCCTCTAATCATTTTTTTTTGTTTTCGTTTTTTTATAATAAGCAACTTAATTAATTTTGAGGACATAGGAAACTTGAGCCTTTGGTCGAGGGTAATTATCCATCCTTTGCAAATTAAAACGTGGCAGCCCGACATGCTCACTGGGTGTAACCACCTGTATAGTTTGTACTATAAAGGATTTTGAGCAAGTATCGAAATAAAACGAGGTTACTCGATATACTTCAAAACATAATGCCCTCCCTTTCGTGATTTTATTTATTCATCCAATAGCTCGTGCAACGAGCACTTTAACAAAGCTTTCGACTGTGGATCCCATGCGATTTTACTGCAAAAGTAAAAGCTTCAATTCGGGGTTCAAGGTCTCATACTATCATGGCTGACGGACTACCTAACTGACCGTACTCAATACGCGATGGTAAACGACCAGCACTCAACTGTGTTAAATGTCACATGTGGCATCCCTCAAGGGTCAGTATTGGGCCCCACGCTGTTCGCCTTGTACACCAACGACCTGCCTAACGCAGTTCCTTCTGGCTCTGTCTTTAGGTACGCGGATGACACCACCGTTTATTGCATCGGTGACACTGTTGATTGCGCCGGCGTTGCTTCTCTAAATAAAGCACTATCTGAGCTGAACAACTGGTGCCAAGAGAACTCTTTAACTCCCCACTCGGCAAAGTGCGAAGAAATGCTTCTGATGAGAAAACTGCATATCGGTCCTCTAAATTCGGTCATTATCGGAGATGATCGAATAGACTGGGTGAAACACATTCGCCTTTTGGGCGTCACTATCGATGACCGGCTGGCCTGATCACATCATCTTACCGATGTAAAAAAGCGTTCTGTGAACAAACTGAAACTCTTAAAGAGGTGTTCGTTCTTAAGGAGAGAAGCCTTCTGGATTTGTATTTTAAGGTCATCCTGCCGGCAGTTCTTTATGGTCTTGTCGTCTGAGGCGGTTATGTTAATGCAGAGCAACTAAATTCTTTGGAAGCGCTCCATTGTAGGGCGGACAGAGTGATGTACAACTTGTTTCGTTCATGACGGGGGGAGGATTGTTCGGATTTTCGGATCAATAGATCAAACACGCCACGCCATGTTTTCACTTCGAGGAACAACAACATCCGGGACTTTATTGACGTCAGATCTTATACATATTAATGAGATCATCCTAACACCCCCACTTGATCTCTTCCTATGTATGTTCTAAAATCACATGAACAGGGTCATATTGCTAAAATATAAACATACAGCTTACTATCAGTTGACAAATGAGTAAAACTATAACAAAATATAGAACTCTTGTACATTACTTCTATATTAAAACTCAAATGTCTTAAGAACCAAAAATATAACTCTTGAATTTTTGCAACTTAATCTTCGTAACTGGTTTGGTCATGACATCAGCAACCATATCGGCGGTGGGACAATACTTAATGATTACTTTGCCTGCATTCTGCACATTGCGAATAAAATGGTATCGCACATCAATATGTTTGGATCTCTGTCGATTGACTGGATTCATGGACAAGGCAATTGTCCCCTGATTATCCTCAAAGATCAAAACAGGATCATTTACCTCACCAACATCATTCACTATCTGAATGAGATACATGCCCTCCTGAACTGCCGCTGCCAGGGCAATGTACTCAGCTTCACAAGATGAAAGAGCTACTGTTGGCTGCTTTCTCGACTTCCAAGAGATAAGTGGACCAGCTTTATTCAAACTGAAGCAGTACCCACTGATGCTGCGTCTGTCATCTGTAGATGATGCCCAATCAGCATCACTATAGCCTATCAGTGTAAGACCATTGTCACATTTCCTATAGCACAGTTCAAAGTCAAGGGTCCCCTTTAAGTACCGCAGTACATGTTTCACTGCTACCCAGTGTTCCTTTGTGGGATTAGTTAGAAACTGAGACAGTTTAGTAACAACCCAGCATATGTCTGGTCTGGTGCATGTCATAGCATATACCAAGCTACCCACTGCTTCACGGTATCGCTTTGGATCAACAGGGTTTTCACTGCCAAACTCAAACTTCTGCTCAGAAGGTGTAGGTTTTGGTTTACAATCAGACATCTCAAATCTCTCAAGCACCTTACTGATATACCTCTTCTGGTCCATTTTTACAAAGCCATCACCTTGCTCAAAGTGAATACCCAAGAAATATGAAAGTCTACCCAGATCTTTCATATGAAACCTCTTGTTCAACATCTCTTTAGTTTTAGACAATAACACCATGTCGCTTGCTGCTATAATTATGTCATCCACCCAGACAAGCATAGCAACAAGTCCACTTCCAACCTGTTTGGTGTACACACAATTGTCAACAGGGCTTTGTACAAAATCATTCTCTTGCAAGAAACAGTGTAGTACATGGTTCCAATTCCTACCCGACTGCTTCAATCCATACAGAGATTTGTTCAACTTATACACAAGTTTCCCTTCACTCCCCGGGGGAACTTCAAAGCCCTCAGCTTGATCCATATAGATCTCACAATCAATAGGGGCATTGAGATATGCCGTCTTCACATCCATCTGATGCAAAATCAAATCGTGTTGTGCTGCCATTTGCATTAGCACACGCACTGATGTGAGATTAGCTGTTGGTGCAAACGTCTCCTGATAATCAACACCTCTCACTTGACTGTAACCCTTAGCAACATACCTTGCTTTGTAAGTTTTAGCACCATTGGAACTTTCTTTGATAGTGTACACCCAACGGCCCCCCACTGAATTTTTGCCCTCTGGCAAAGGAGACAAAGTAAATGTGTTATTCTCAGTTAGAGAATTCATCTCTTCCTTCATTGCTGCCTCCCAGTTACTAGACTCAGGTGATTCCATAGCCTCTTGGTAAGTTTGAGGGAAAGCAGAAAATTTGTAACAGTAATCTACACTCGTCAGTACCTGATCACTATCCTTCATGTTTGTGACATAATCTCTCAGGTAAGCTGGGGGTCTTCTCTCCCTCGTGGAGCGTCTCACACTTTCATCACGAGGCTGTGAAGTAGGACTAGATTCATTCTCAGCCTTAGGTCCTTCAGCAAGTTCATCCAGACCCTCTCCGGATCTGTCAACATCAGATTCACTACAAGTATCAGGGTTAGTATTGTGTCGTGATGGCATGAAATCATCATCACCCAGTGGAATTTCAGTTTGGGTCTGTCGTTCAACATGTACCCCTCTCCTAGGGAACTTCACCACCCTGTACTTCATAATCTTGCCCGTCTCTGGGATTAACACCAGATAGGCAGGACTCTCTTTATCATACCCAAGGAAAATCCCTTTGGTGCACCTGGGATCCAATTTCTTCTTATTCTGCTTATATGCATAGCATTCAGATCCAAAAACTCTCATGTTTGACAAATTTGGCTTCTTGCCAGTGATAGCAAAGTATGCAGTTTGCTTAAGGCGGTTGTTAAAGCACCGATTGCGAATGTACGCAGCTGCCATTACCGCATAGGGCGCATTGGGAGCAGGGATGGCGCAGTGGTGAGAGCGCTCGCCTCCCACCAATGTGGCCCGGGTTCGATTCCCGGACCCGGCGTCATATGTGGGTTGAGTTTGTTGTTGGTTCTCGTCCTTGCTCCGAGGGTTTTTCTCCGGGTTCTCCGGTTTTCCTCCCTCCACAAAAACCAACACCTCTAAATTCCAATTCGATCGGGAATCCGAGGGCCACAGGTTTGTCAGTCGAAAGACTGTTATGTGCAACCCTCGTTAAACAAAGTTGATTTATTTATTATTTATTTAGGGCCAAAACCCTTTGCCCAGATTGGCTTGCAGGAGTAAACACCTTCCCATCTCAAACAAGGTTCTCCAGTGTCGCTCTGCCGTCCCATTTTGGTGAGGAGAATGGGGTGCAGACATTTCATGCTTTATCTTATTTTTCTCCAGCAGAGATTTAAATTCCTGAGAAATAAATTCACCACCATTATCCGATCTAATACATTTGACCTCTCCGTATGGTGCTGTGTCTGCTAAAAACTTCTTTGTTGCAGCTACAGTGTCACTCTTACGTTTCAGAAAATATACAAAAATTGCTCCTGAATAGTCATCTGTAAAAGCTATGGAATATCTGAAACCCTCTCTAGAAGCTGGATCGATAGGTCCAGCCAAATCTGTATGAACTAATTCTAATGGTGCAGTAGCACGAGCATCAGGATTCCTATTCCTACTTTGGGTCATCTTTCCTTCAATACAAACATTACAATCTTGGGGTTTACTAGAACTACTATTACTTATTTTCATACCTTCCACTACACCTTTTAGTTTCAAGATGTCCTCATAATTACAGTGTCCTAGTATTTCATGCCAACCCTTCAGGTCACAAGTATAATTAACAGAGTCAGTGTCATTCTTGTCGAAGGTACTAAGATAGTACAGTCTACAATGCTTCTCGATGTTAAACTTGGTACCATCCTTGTAAACTAATTCAGCAGAGTCAGGATTGAAAGTCACTGAAGCACCTCTTTCAGTCACAGCTTGCACTGAAAATATGTTCTGCGGGTATGCAGGAATGTATAACGCATTCTTCAGTGTTGCACTGACATACTTTCCAGTGGTATCCATGATGGTTATCTCAACATCCCCTCTCTTGAGTGCCACGTTGTTGGATCGTGTCCCATCTGCTAGCTCGATGTAGTGCTTTTCTGGTGTGAACTTGTCATCAAATTTGCTGAATTTGGACTCGTCATTGATGATGTGAGTGGTCGCACCGCAATCCACCAGTAGGGCATTTGGCTTCCCAGTAGTGTTCCCATTTACATAGGCATTGGTCTCAAATGCAAATGAATGCTCCACTTCCTCATCAGAATCCTCCAAAGTCTCAGAAGCCTGACTGACTTTGTCGGTCTTGTTCTTTCTTTTGCGTCGACATGTTCTGTCACTGTGTGATGAATTATGGCACGTGTTGCACCAGTGCCCCCGTCCGTTCCTGCCTTTGTCTTTATTACCACAGAAGCGAGCAATGTGCCCTGGCTGGCCACATTGAAAACAGGTGATATTCGGCTGGGATTCTTGCTTGTGTTCAGTTTTCATAACTGAGTGATTTCCCGTCGCTATACTCGCTCGCTCTGTGTCTTCGAAGCTTCGTAAGGCCACTTTAAATTCGCCAAATGTTTGTTCTTTCTCGCTCTGAGTAATAACGACAACAAACGGCTTGTATTCTTCTGGTAGGCCTTTCAGTACCATCGCTATGAGAAGGCTATCCGTCACGGTTTCACCTGCATTTTTAAGAGCTGTTGCCGCGGTCTCTGCTCGTATGACATAGTCTGTCACTGTCTCGTGTGCTGACTTCACAAGCGAGGTCAGTTCCGTGTACAACGAGATCACTCTCGGCTTGCCTGTACCAGCGTAGTGTGCTCTTAAAATCTTTAATGCTTTCCTCCCGTCATCCTGTGCATCTCTCATTACAAGGGAAAGGCTTTTGTCGTCTAGAAATTGTATTAACTCCGCGAAAGCTTCTTCATTCTTGGCTGCATTAACGTCCTCAAATTCAGCCGTAGTGATCGTATCCTTCAACTTTTGCAATCGCATGTATCCGAGAAACTTGACTTCCCATTGCTCATATTTCCGTTCATCCCCATCGAAGAGTAGTCTCCCGTACCTTGACCTGGGCCCATAACCTGTTTCGTTCATGACGGTGGGAGGATTGTTCGGATTTTCGGATCAATAGATCAAACACGCCACGCCATGTTTTCACTTCGAGGAACAACAACATCCGGGACTTTATTGACGTCAGATCTTATACATATTAATGAGATCATCCTAACACAACTTGCCCCGCGATATGACATCCGCTGAAGTCTACCAGTATACGAAATGGAGCACACTAAACTACTTATACAAACTCCGGATAATTAAACTATTTTACAGGGTGGTAAACGTTGAAGCACCAGCTGCATTGTCACACGAAAAAAGCCAGGATTTTTTACAGCCTCAGAAGAAACAATAACATCGTGGTTCCTAGATTTAATTGATACTTTGTAAAAAATTCAATTGGACATAGGGGGGCTACCTATGGAATGCTGTTTCGTCGTATAATGCAATTCGTTTACGTCTGAAGAGCCCGGCGAAAACATTTCTCCCCAAGAAAGACTGTCTTAATTCTGAATGTCCGTCACGAAATTAACGTTATACGTAAAGGACCTTCAAGAACCTTTCACTTAACTTCACTTGTCCCCTGGCGCCAAGTTGGCGCATAGGGCCTCCGCATAGGGCCTTACGGATATTTAAAAAATTGAGCGTAAATGGCTTTGCTTTACACTATCTTTACGGAGCTTTACAGCGTTTTTTTTTCTTTTACGCAGCTTTACGTGCCTTTATAACACCGCCGTAAAGTTCACACTCCAACTTTACGTTTGTCGGAAAGTCGAGTAAATGCTAGTTATCGGTGATTGCACTGCAAAACATTAACAAACCAAACTATCAAATTCTTTCTTTTTAGTGTAGAATGTATCTTGAAGAGCGCTCAACTCATTTGATTGAGGAGCATTAACAATAATAACTTGACAAGAGTTCAGGCTTCAATAGTATACATTGTTTTATTGCTACAGCTCTGTTTCGTATGGACCAAAGGTCCACAATCATCAGGCAACTTTAACGACTCTCTTTAAAGTAGCCTGATGAGTGTGGACCTTTGGTCAAAACGAAACAGAGCTGTAACATTGAAACAATGTATACTAAATATGCTGAATGAATGTACAAAGCTATTGAGCCTTCGACACAGACTAGGAGATGGGGTACACAACCAATTATGATCTGTAGGAACGAATTGTGCCATGTCATGTACTAAAGTTCGACATCATCATGATTTTTCCGTTTAACTACGTCACCGGAAAAATAAACTAAACAGGAAAATAACATTAGTGTTGGACTTTAGCGAAAGATGTTATAAAAATTGATATTAAATCAAGTAGTCGAGTTTGCCCAAACAGGCTAAAAAGTATGTGGAACTGAGCGTAAGTATATCTGAGATCTTCTTAGTGGTTTCTACTGCCTAAACTCGCGCGAAAAGCGCAACCCGGAAGTAGTAAAATGAGATCCGATTTTTCTTACAAACCTTCGACACTTGTTCTTTCATTTTGCGTGCTTTGAAGACTCTATCAGTGTACTGCACTTCTAGTTAAAACTCGTAGGCTCGATCAACAAATTTCCAGCGTGCTTGACGGAATTTATGCAAAAGATGTACCTCTATATTGGTACTGTATAAAACGTTAACATCCGCAAAAAATCATTTTGAAGTGTCACGAATTGAAGCAGTGTATGGCTTCACGCGTTTGGGCTTTGCTGATAAATACGCCTGCGTTAATTTACTGATTCACATCTAGTCTCGACAATCTTGCGCGCAGAGGAGATAAGGTAAGTTGAATTGCCTTGCTATAACAGTTAATTACACTCTGCAGTGATTCCCTCTTTGCAGTACGTTCCATAGCTCGGCGTAAAATTATTAAGGCATACAAGGGACGTTAACTGATTCACATCTAGTCTCGACGATCTTGCGCGCGGAGGAGATAAGGTAAGTTGAATTGCCTTGCTATAACAGTAAATTACACTCTGCAGTGATTCCCTCTTTGCTGTGTTCCATAGCTCTGCGTTAGGCATACAAGGGACGTGGTCGGTTCATTTTCACGTCTTTTCCTATAATCACCAAATTAAACATCTTCTGTTGGTTTTGATTCTAAATGTGCAACTTTAATTTTGAGGATATGAGCCTTTGGTCGGGATTTGAGCCTTTGGTCGAGGGTAATGATCCATCCTTTGCAAAAAGTGGCAGCTCAGAATGCATACAGGGTGTAACCACCACCTGTATAGTTTGTAGACCCCTTTGTGTTAGGGATTTCGAGTATCGAAATAAAACGATGTTAGTCGATAAACTGCAAAACATGCGCTCCCTCGCGCCGTGCTTTAATTTATTCATCGGCCAACAGTACGTGCAACAACCGTTTATTCAGCTGGGTTTTCATGAAGATATGAAAATTAAATACCGAATTCAAAGCAATCACTACAGAGCGCAAAAACAAGTTTAAAAACGCTTTGAAATGAAAATCAGTGAGACAGATTACAATTACAGATTTTCACTGAAATGAAAATTTGATTTTTTATCGGAATGCGCGATTTAAATTAACGGAAAGGTTCAATATCGACTGGCTACAACTACAACAAACCAAGAACACTATATGAAATTGATACAAACAAATACAAGGTGACATTAGAAACTAAAGTATACAATATTTATTTCATCCATTGAACTTAAAATTACAGCGCAATGTTAAGCACCTTATACACATAGACTAGAGGTGTTTTCAGTTTACTTCACAGAGTGGAATAATCAATCATGAAAGATATCAGACAGTATATTGTAGCCGCCTTGTTTCCACGTTACATGCTTAACTTTCACAATCATTGAGTCGGATGAGTCGGATTTGAAACAAGTGAACTTTAACCGATGGCCGATAAAAAACAGTTCAATGTATTCCACGAATACACGAAATAAATAAAAAAGAAGCTGTCAGGTTGGTCAATACCTGAAAACGAAAGAATTAGCAACAAAGTAAAAGCAAAAAAAACTAGTAAAGATCTTTCCAGTTGAAGTTCACTTTGACTTAATGCAGACGGCGTGCTGAATATGTTCCATATATTGTCACTTAGAATCAAGACGCCAACCAACGCCCTGCACGTCAATTTTGCAAGTGGACATGATACCACCTCACCAAGAGAATGGTCTCACACTTTTGTTATACAACTGACTGAATGATGATTATAATTTCTTCAAATAAAAACTGATCCCAGAAAGTTTATTTTAAATACACACTATTTAACAAGAAAACAGGAAGACAATTATCCAATTTAGGACTTAAAATTAAATTTTAAAAAAGCATTCGTGCCAGCAAGCACGATAAAACTACAACAAGGCGAGGATAGCGTGTTTGAGGTTCTTTTGAAATCCAATATCACTCCGTTGTGAATTTTCCTTTTTCTCAAATTATTGACACTGTTTTAATAGATAATGTTTGTTTCTGTATCTGTAGTTTGCATACCATCAATTTATTACTTCGTCTTTGAATGGACGGCTGCATGTTTTCTCTATATTTATTTCTAGTTCTAAATTCACTTAGAACTAACAGTCTTACAATAGGTGTCAATTATGTAAGTGCACATAATCCCATTTCATCAAGATAACTCTTTCACATTTTACTTATACACTGATAAACGGTGATCGTTTCAATAACTTCGAATCACAATCCCAGGAAGTATATCCCAAATACACACTTAATAAACATGTATCAATCTATCCACCAAACAAGAAAACAGAAAAAAACATTCATTTCAGGATAATATCTCGAACTTTACCGAGTTTTTCGAAAAAATGGTGCAACAAGACTTCAAATAATATAATAATTTCTCACTATATAGATTTAGGCAAGCCTAAAAGCGGCGCTCCCCAGTTAATCATTTTGCATTTTAACTTTGAATTCTGACCATTGTACAATTTAACGGTTAAGAATTTTTAGTTTCTTTTTTTATAAATATTAATATTGTTCCAGGTTATTCTTTTTTACCATGTCCGAGGGGGGGAGGGAGGGGACTCTAGGCCTTTCTCGATTATGCTAGCATTTTTTTCGGCATTTTTTGGGCAAACGAGCATTTTTTTTCGTTTTTTCTTGAAAAAGAATTGCTAGCATTTTCTGTCATTTTTCATGACTGTGATCCAGATTTCAGCACTCAGAACTCAGAAGGATAAATAATCCTAAAGTTTCAAAATTTTTATTACTTAATTTGATTGTTTTCTGTCTGTCTCGACTGTTTGTGCGTTGTGTTACTTGTGTACTTGTGTTGTGTTACTTGCTTGTGTGTTTTTTTAATTTTTTATTTTAAATTTAAATAATTATTTTTTTATTTTTATAAACAAACAATTATTAAGTATCACCTGTTGTTGATATGAGCATATAATGTAAGAGTTCGTTCGTTTTGTTTGAAATAAAACAAAGCATTCTTTGGAATTCAAGTGGCATTTTTTAAAGAAATCAGGCATTATTGCGGGCCCAAGAGAGGCCCGCAACCCTAATCTTGACAGTGACCAGCGGATTGCGTATTACGCGTGCGCGCCACGTTTATAAAGACTATCTGCAAAACGGAAGTTGAAAATTTTGTTCTTCCACTAAGAACGATCGGAATGCAAAAAATGTGTCAATCACGACAGTTTGTCGTATCACCGGAAGAGAAAATCTGTTCTCCAAGAACAATTGTCACATAAGATCTTGGCTTCTGTCACATGGAAGATTGCAAACATTACAATTTGCAGACTTGTTTTACGGGTGTTGCTTTTGTGAAAATTTGCTCTGATTGTATTACGCATAAACCACGGCAAAGCAAATGGTTCCAACAACGGTTATTCTCGAGAAATTCGTTATAACACTGACAACATAGCGAGTTTATCGACCGAGGAAAATCACATCTCAATTCACACCGCTTGCTCGACTACAGTTCACTAAACTGTCAATCCGACAAAAAAACAACTCTGACTGGTTCGCGGCCGGTTAGCGGCAATTAAGCGTGATTTATCATTAATCGCGCAACGTTAATAAAAGGCGAGCACAACATAGCGAGTTTACCGACTGAGAAAAATCACATCTCAAATCACACCGCGTGCTCGATTACACTTCCCAAAACGATAAAAACATGCATTCCTTGCGTGACGCGTTACTCGGGATAATTGTCTATTGTCCATTTAATCATTTATTTATCGACACTGCCATCTATATCTAAAATTACGCACTCTCGTGCCAGTACCTTTTCTAAGTGCGTCAAGGCCCGCACTTTCTAACCTGTGGTTACCACTAGTTTTAGCATTTTTTTGGCTTTATGCAAGAATTTCTAGTAGCATTAAATGCCAGTTTTACTAGCATAATCGAGAAAGGCCTAGGGGACTCCCCAAAATTTACTACAGGGGGCGTGCCGCTGAGTCTGAGCCATTGTACCATTTTACGGCTAAGAATTGTTTATTCGTTTTATTTATTTTTTTTTATAAATAAAAAATATTTTTTTTTATTTTTTTTACCGTGTCTGGGAGGGGGGGGGGGGGGGGGGGGGGGGGGGGGGGGGCGGTGGTACTCCCTCAAATTTACTACGGCGATGTCGCTGAGACTAAAAAGGCTGAATTTGCGACCCTGTTTCAGACAAACATTGCAAAATGGGTACCCTGTTCCAGACAATATCCACAATGGAAATATATGAAGTTAGAATAAAAACACTAGCATATATCACAAAAAGCTCACTTGACTTCGTCTGTGGCTTCGATATTAAGTGATGAAAGGAGCGGAGTTTCATAGCTTAACGTGTTTAATCAGGATTCTGGGAGAAAAATCAACCCTGTTCCAGAGTCAAAAGGGTGATTTGTATACCCTGTTTCTGTTTCAGAGTCAGAGAGCCAAAAAGCATACCCTGTTGAGCAGCACATACCCCCCCCCCCCCCCTTTCCCGGGTACAGTGTACAGCAACACCAAATAATAGAACAAACCAAATCAATCAAAACATAATTCCACCGACAGCATTATCATCCAGAAGTCTGGATGGAAATGTATGCTGCAAAACGGGCAATTATGTAACGTTAATGTAGAAAAAAGGAGGGGGGGGGGGCTGCATGTCAGGGTAGATAGACATATCATGTGGTAAATTAGGCATTTTTGTTGTTGCTTTACCAGCTTTAAAAGAAAGAAAATCACTTGTCTTAACTTTTAAAGTATAAAGGAAATAATAAACATCTACATTTAGGATAAGGTTGATTTTCATTCATTAATTTATTTATTTTCATTTTCACTTTTTGCCTATATTTTAATTTTGAATGGAAATGGCAGAGGTTATAGCTGAGGGTTTACAGCATATTGCCCAAACCAAGCTAACTCCAACCAAACTGAAGTGAAAGGCTAACCACAAGCAACTGAGAGTAAGAGCTAACCACAAGCAAACCAGATGAATAAAGCTAACTGCGAGCAAACAGGGGTGAACCTAACTACAAGCAAACCGGAGTGAAACTAACCGGAAGCAAAGAAGTGATCAAACATCATCTTTTTGGTTTTGATTTTGTTATATTGAGCAACTTTAATTTTGAAGACGTAACAAATTTGAGCCTTTGGTCGAGCGTAATGATCCAAATAAACCATGCATTCAGATGGTTTGTAATGATCCGCCCCTTGCGAAACGTGTCAGCTCGGAATGTATACATGGTGTAACCACCTGTATAGTTTAATTTGTATTAAAGGTTTCGAGTTAGTATCGAAATAAAACAAGGTTAGCCAATAGAATACAAAGCATCATGCGTTTCCTTTCGTGTTTTTATTTATGCACCCAATAGTTCGTGCAACACTGTTTATTCAGTTGGGTTTCATGAAGACAAGAAAATTAAATACCGAATTCAAAACACTCACTATAGGGGAGAAGGAAATGAAAATCACTTTAACAGATCACAGTTATAGATTTTCACTGGAATGAAATTTGATTTTTTGTCGCATTTTTGTTATCGTTTTCAAGGCTTACTCTTGTGCAGGACGTATCGAAGGCGCGAGAGAAATGGGATTTAGGGCACGCCCCATTTGCCTACTTCTCGCAGATCCGTTACTGTTAAACCATCACGCGATGAAAACATCCAGCGCATAATGTGCAGCTAAATATACCGAATTTATGTACAATATATTTATATTTTGTAATGTTTTCATTTCAATTTTCTTATCGTTTAATGTTATTTTTCTCGGTAAATTAGCATAATCTTGCTAAAGGCCTAATCAGCCTCATCAACCCGAGTTGAAATAAGGTTATTATTCATTCATGCATTCATTCATTCATTCATTCATTCTTTCATTCATTCATTCATTCATTCATTCATTCATTCATTCATTCATTCATTCATTCATTCATTCATTCATTCATTCATTCGAAGGAAAGGTAGGAGGCCTTTCGAGCAAGTTGGTTTTACTAGTGATAATTCAACACTGCAATCACAGGATCGTACACTTTCTAACTTATTAAAGTTGAGGAAAAATACCGTTATTTCAAGCCCAAAAGAATTCCGTGGAAATCTCTTCCTTTTTGCGCAGCACTTTTCTCCACCAGCCACCAAATCTTATTTGCCGCCATGTTTTTTCAACTGCAGTTGAGCGCGCTCGACCCAATCCGACTCCGCATCAGATCAACAACTCTCTTCCCTGCTCTGCTGAACTTTCTTACTCAACCTCATCCCCAGCTGGCGCTTTTCCCTTCAGAAAAGCCCCTCCCGCTCTAAAGGGAAAAGCGCCTTGGGGACGAGGTTGTTTCTTACTGTGCTTGACTGCAGGGTGTCTAAAACCTCCTATGAGGGGAAACGCCGGGTGGGGAATTCAGTGGACATTGAACCACCGGCTGGAAGGTCTAGGTTTTACCGAAGATTTGTCTCTACTTACAAACCGGCTGGCTGATATGAAAGATAAAGGAGAAATTGAGTTTAAGAGGAGTTGATAAACAAGTGGAGCCCAACATCAACATACAGAAGACTGAGGAAAGAGGTCGCAGATTACACAGATGATGTTTTCAATACCAATGACTGTTTGGAAAGCAAATGTCACTCGGTTAAAAACGAAACGCAGAATCTTCAACTCGAATGTCAACTCTGTCCTTTTGTATGGCTCAGAAACGTAGAGATCAACAAAGGCATTGACTAAAAGGCTGTGCACCTTCATCAATAAATGTTTGTTGAAGATCCTCAAAATCCGATGGTCAAAACGAAGAGCTCTGGATCTCATATGATGAGATCTGGGAGATGACTGGTCAAAGCCGCATAGAGGACACCATCAACTGTGAACTGAAGATCTTTCCAGTTGAATTTCACTTTGACTTTATGCAGACGGCTGAATATGTTCCATATATTGTCACTTAGAATCAAGACGCCAACCAACGCCCTGCACGTCAATTTTGCAAGTAGACATGATACCACTTCAGCAAAAGAATGCTTTCACACTTTTGCAACTGAAACAATGATGATTAAGAGCAAGTTTGTAGAAGAATCGAACAAAAATTGTTTTTTGCGGCAATTCTTAAAATACAGGGATTTCGCTCATCTTCTGCATGAAGGTAGTCCTTATTAAAACTAAAAGCGTTATGTTGTTTTTTTCTTCAAAAAGTTTTATTTTTCCGAGAAAAACGAAATTTTCGATTTGACATCTAGACTCGTCTAGACTCGATTGAGAGGGTACAAATTGGGTTGAAAATTGACCATTTTCAATCGATTCGTATGTCAAAACCATCACGCGCAGAAAAAAATAAATACAACCGGTCTATTGCATGACTCTTCCTTCTCTAAATAAGTATAGTTTCAAGAGTTTTGGTTAAATCTAATTATTTTACGGTAAACAAAACCAGACTATTCTCACGCGAAATGAAAGTCGGTCGGTCAAAAGAATCGTCATTTTCACTATGTGCCTTATCTCAGAATTCCTTGAGATAAATATATTTCAACTGTAGAAGGATGATACTTTCAAAATATTTAAAGTTTTGTCTGGGTAAATGATTAAGCACTTGTCAAAAAATTATTCAAAATCGTACAAAAACGACACAAAATCACGCAAGCTTTCGAATGCGTGACCAAAAGTATTACCACCGTATTTGTTCTTTAAATCAATTTAGTCGCAACACTAGCAATACCAAGGCATAAATCATAATAAATATGTTCACCTTTGCTTGATTATGATATCCTGTCCCATGCAATACGTTTTTTCCTGTCATTTCTTCAATGGCTTCCCGTCAGTTCGCATGCCGCTTGTCGAATCCGTCTGCGACTGGTGAATTTGAAGCAACCACCGATACGAGTTTAACCAAATATGTATCGTCATGATTAACAAGCCCTTTTTGTGTTACTTGATTAAGCCATATTTCAGGTTATAGCCGGCAAAGCGTTTTCGATAAGCCACTTTGCAGTGCCTGTTGGCCCCGTTATTATTCCAAGTGAAGTATAAATTTGCATACTTTCGAGACAAGCGTGACAGTTTTTATACTTAGGGGGTGGGGTGAGGAAGGGTCTTAAATTTTTAGATGAATCAAATGTTTGAAAACGTTTGGGGATGAATTGTCACAAACTAATACCGTATTTTACATGGGGATGTAAAAGAATTTCACAACGTCAAACCTGACCCCACGGGAACAAGGATACCAGTTTTCTGGAATATGACATTTGATATTTCTCTTCCTACATCTCTATCTCCTTTAGAAGTCTTCCCTTTACTGTGATAAACAATCTCGTGAGGAACTGTGCATGTACTGGAACTTTTTCGCCATCCAATTCCAAGCTCGGATCGATGAAAGGGACAGATAGTAAAAGCGCTAACATCCTGTTGCTTGTTAAAGATACCTGGTGTTAATGGCGAACAGGAACTTATTCTCCTTAGAGCATGCTCTAAGGAGAATAAGTTCCTGTTCGCCATTAACACCAGCAAAAGACCAGAGGGACTTATGATTTTCTGTATCCTTGTTACATGAGCAAAGGGACCTCGGTTATTAATTTACTTTTATCGCGTCGATCATACGAGCAAGGACTGCCAACTATCGTTTTAAAAGAACAAGAAACTTCCATGAGATACCAAGTGCAGCGAGAACATGTGGAGTTTCCAACAGTTCACCAGACAACTGAAGGAAAAAGCACTTTACGGGGACTGTGTTGTGCCGGTTGCTCCACAAATGGTTCGTGAGAAAAAAGAAATCATTCAAACATCTATAATCGAGTTTAGTAAATTACATTAGTCTCGTCTCCTAAAAGTAAACAACGTGAATTCTCGCACACACAAGGTCAATTATTTTACTTTGTTGTTTTGGAGAATAATGAAGTACATAACTGAATTATATGGTTTTTATAGAAGGAGCAACCAGCAATTAGTAGATTATAGACTACCACCAAACCGGAAACGAGAAGCAAACGACTTTAGAAAGTCTAACTTTAATAGATTACAACACTCTTTCCTGACAGCGGCTTTTTGTCAATACTTTTACGGTTTTTCTCTCTTTGATTTTGAGGGTAAGCAGAACTGATAAGTAAAGTAAATCACGTAGCAAATACGAGTTTGTGACAATTCATCCCCAAACGTTTTCAAACCATTGATTCATCTAAAAATTTAAGACCCTTCCTCACCCCACCCCTTAAGTATAAAAAAAACTGTCACGCTTGTCTCGCTTGTCTTATACTTCACCTGGAATAACAACGGTGCCAACAGGCACTGCAAAGTGGCTTATCGAAAACGCTTTGCCGGCTATAACCTGAAATATGGCTTAATCAAGTAACACAAAAAGGGCTTGTTAATCATAACGATACATATTTGGTTAAACTCGTATCGGTGGTTGCTTCAAATTCACCAGTCGCAGACGGATTCGACAAGCGGCATGCGAACTGAACGGGAAGCCATTGAAGAAATGACAGGAAAAAACGTATTGCATGGGACAGGATATCATAATCAAGCAAAGGTGAACATATTTATTATGATTTATGCCTTGGTATTGCTAGTGTTGCGACTAAATTGATTTAAAGAACAAATACGGTGGTAATACTTTTGGTCACGCATTCGAAAGCTTGCGTGATTTTGTGTCGTTTTTGTACGATTTTGAATAATTTTTTGACAAGTGCTTAATCATTTACCCAGACAAAACTTTAAATATTTTGAAAGTATCATCCTTCTACAGTTGAAATATATTTATCTCAAGGAATTCTGAGATAAGGCACATAGTGAAAATGACGATTCTTTTGACCGACCGACTTTCATTTCGCGTGAGAATAGTCTGGTTTTGTTTACCGTAAAATAATTAGATTAAATCAAAACTCTTGAAACTATGCTTATTTGGACAAGGAAGAGTCATGCAATAGACCGGTTGTATTTATTTTTTTCTGCGCGTGATGGTTTTGACATACGAATCGATTGAAAATGGTCAATTTTCAACCCAATTTGTACCCTCTCAATCGAGTCTAGACGAGTCTAGATGTCAAATCAAAAAATTTCGTTTTTCTCAGAAAAGTAAAAATATTTGAAGAAAAAAACAACATAACGTTTTTAGTTTTAATAAGGACTACCTTCATGCAAAGGATAAGCGAACAATTTTTCATAGCATTACCGGACGTTGTCGGATTCTTCTACAAATCTCCTCTTAAAATTTCTCCAAGTAAAAACTGATCCCAGGAAGTTTATTTCAAATACACACTATTTAATAACAAGACAGGAAGACAATTATCCATTTTAGGACAATATCACGAATTTTACCGCGTTTCGTGTAAAAAGCATATAACAAGACTTCAAATAATTTATTCCGGATTTGTTTCGCTATTAATTCTACCATTTCTCGGCAATAGTTTCACAAAATTACATTTCATTAAAATTTAAAATTAAATTTTAAAAAAGCCGTGTTTCAGGTTCCTTTGAAATCCAATATCACTGCGTTGTGAATTTTCCTTTTTCTCAAAGATTGACACTGGTTTAATAGATAATTTTTGTTTCTGTATCTGTAGCTAGCATAACTTCAATTTATTACTTCGTCCTTGTATGGACGGCTGCATGTTTTCTTTATATTTCTAGTTCTAAGTTCGCTAAGAACTAACGCTTTTAGGTGTCAGTTGTGCAAGTGCACATAATCCCACTTCATCAAGATAACCCTTTCACATTTTACTTATACACTGATAAACGGTGATCATTTTAATAACTTCGAATCAAAATTCCATGAAGTATATTTCAAATACACACTATAAACATGTATCAATCTAGCCCCCAAACAAGAAAACAGAAAAAAAAATATTCATTTCAGGATAATATCTCGAACTTTACCGAGTTTTTCGAAAAAATGGTGTAACGAGACTTCAAATAGTAGTTTGGTTTGGTTTTGCTTTTATTTCTTTTAATTCTGACTCGTTAACAGTTTTGCAAAATTGTATAAAGACTATAAAATATTAAAAATTAAATTCAAATAAATGTCATTTGTGCCAACAGGCACTACAAACAAACAGATATTGTATGGCCTCAAACAAAAAATGCATGAATAATTCACTTCACCGTTTCAACGGCCTGTTAGGTTTAGTGAAAGTATTTCAACACAGACTAGAATGTTTCAACAGAGGCTTTCTTAACAATTGGCTAAACAGTTGATAAAACTGGATAAAGCCAAAGATTCAAATTAAAGCATTCATTTGTGCAATTAAATTTGGCCAAGAAATGATAGTGTGCTAGCGTGTTAGAAGTACTTTCAGAGTTTGTAATCCAATATCCGCTAATATCACTGCGACGTGAATTTTCACTTTTTCTCAAAAGATTTACACTATTTTAATAGTACATGTTTGTTTCTGTACTTGTAGTATCCCTTCAATTTAATATTCAATTAACCCACGCTTTTCCGCTCTTTTTCTGAAGTGGATAACTGGTAGATATCCCGTATGCCCCAAAAGTTCCTTGTATTTCCATATATGGTCACTAAGCAGGAAAACTGGATTTTGCTCAACTAAAGCAGACTTCAAACAGTGACAGCTCGTTCTTGTTCAAAAATTTCTCACCTTTCAAAAAGGACGCCAAGAAATGGCGCGAAAACCGAGAGAACCTGGAACCTGATATGGAAACCGCTGATTCGAAGATTTCCACTTTTGACAGAGACTTTTGGCCTGCGAGTAGAAATATCCCAAGGAAAGGAAAGAAAAGGCAATGCTCTGTGGGCTTTAATACTCCTAAAGAGTTCTATGTACTGTTTACACACTAAATACGATACAATGATTTCAAAAAAATAGTTTCGTTCTCGTTCCATCCGCCTGTGCGGAAACTTGCATACCGTATTTATTCGATAAAGCGCCCTGGGCGCTTATTAAATTTCTGACCTTGAGAGTGGGCGCTTATTCCAGGTGGGTACTTTAATATTCGATGCGGGGTGCCTATTAAATTTTCATCATTTTTAGCAAGAAGTACGCTTATTTTGCAAGAAAACAGTAAATAATTTCAAAACGTGAAGGTGTACCAAAGCTGTATTTTAACTGTTCATTGACAGTTTCTGTAAATTACTAAGAAAGCGCGGACTTTGGGGCAGTCTCTTCAGTTGGTAGTACTTAGTCAATTTCACTCCTTTTATTTTACTCCTCTCGTGCACTTCATTTTTTATGGGGGTGGGGCTCGGCGCTTATTCGAGGCTAGGCGTGTGTAAAATTTTCATACCTACAGGGTAAACGCTTATTCGAGGTGGGCACTTATTCGAGGTTGGGCGTTTAATCGAATAAATACCAAAGTCTTTCGGTTTACTAGTAGTTTTAACTTCCTACCCTCTCTGCTTGGCTCTTCAAGCATTCTTTTCTAGAGCTCTTTAGTTTAAGTGTACGTGCATCAAAGATCGAATTGAACTTTGGAGGTTAATTTTTGTGGATTCTACGCTTATCAGTACCCTCCAACCTAAGCGACCATTGTCAGAATACGATATCACCAGACGATCTGCAAACAAGTATCGCATGACGGCGTTGCATCACGTACGGCTCACATGATCGCTTTGAAAAGCTTTTGAAGGTCGTGTGTGTACGCCAGTACGCTGTAGCACTGCCAGAGAAAAAGCAGGTAAGATCCGTTTAAGTCCCAAAGTTAGTTTTCAAATTTGTTTCTTTGCACGACCTTAACGTGACATATCAGGACCGACCCAACTGTTAAAAATGCGAATCGTGTAAAATGCGAAAACCGATACGCAATCTGTATTTTAAAAGGTATCTCAGGTATCTATTAGCTGCAGTCGTTGTTTTAATTAAATCAGCTTTTGTCGTTTGCAGTTTTACTCTAGATCGTTGATAGTGTAACAGAAATTTTCTCTAACATCACTTTACCTTACCATTACCTAAACACGGTCGTCTTTGTAAAGCTCAGAGAAGCTTGTGGGCCGTGTTTTCCCGATCGAATTAGAATTTGGCAGTAGTTATTGTTTTCACAGTTGCTATTAATTGATACTGGAACCTGCGGGAGTGAAATTTTGAACGCTCTCCTTCAGACGCCACATACACAGATGCAGAAGTACAGCTACGTCAGTCTGTAGCTCGCTTCTTTTAAAGTCAGTTGGGTTGTTATTTTCTTCAGGAGCTCTCTAATCTGGGAATCACAATTACTATTATACCTGTGCAATTTGTTCGCTCAACAGTTAAAAGAATGTCCGGTATATATAATAATTAAACATGACTCGCGTTGTCAGAATCTTACAATAATAACACTGACATTTAAAAAGAAAAGAAGAGAAAGAAAACATTTATCTTTTCATCTTTTATAACCTATATGATACGAACGTTTATGATCAAGCGACCACGTTAATTTTGAATTCTTGTAAGACAACCGCCGTTGTCATGGTCGGAAACTAAATGAATTTGTAAACTTGGCAAGATGAATACAAGGAATCGCAATTTTTTTAGACTTTCGTAAAGCTTTTGACACTATAGAATGGAACTACCTATCATCCGCAATCAAACTCTTCAATTTCGGCCCGGATATCCAAAGATGGATAGATGTTATCTACTACAATGTGTCCAGTTATGTCTTGAACAACGGCCATGCTTCGCCCTCTTTCCAACTACAGCGAAGCGTCAGGCAAGGATGCCCATTATCAGGTCTTCTTTTCGTGATCGTTATTGAGCTTTTGGCAAAAGCCTTGAAAAACAACAAAGACATTAAAGGGATTACTATTGGTGGAAAGGAAATAAAGGTCACTCAATTTGCAGATGACACAACAGTATTTGTTAGCGACAATCGCTCCGTAGCCAATCTATTGAAACTTCTACACGAATTTAAACTTGCCTCTGGTTTAGAAATAAACACGAGCAAAACAGAAGCAATGTGGCTCGGGGTCTGGAGACACAGGACCGATACGCCATATAATTTTAAATGGCCGCAAGAACCGATTCAAGCCCTCGGCATTTTCTTTTCATATAACTCTGACGCTGCAGATAGCCTGAATTTTGCCGACAAAATAAGCAAGCTAGAAAATACCCTTAAAAGTTGGAAAAGAAGGAAGCTTACCCTCCACGGCAGAATCAAAATCGTAAAAACACTTGGTTTGTCAAAGCTAATTTATAACACCTCTGTACTCGAGATTCCGGATTTTTATGTGAAAGAGATTAACAAAATTTCCTTTAATTTTATATGGGAAGGAAAACCGCCCAAAATAAAAAGAAAGACAATAATAGGAGACATAAGCCACGGAGGCCTTAGGATGTTGGATTTTGTATTGATGGATAAAGCACTCAAAATAGCTTGGATTAAGAGACTATCCGACCACGATGACCCCGCATGGAAAGTAATTCCAGAATTTGCCACTGCCCATTACGGGGGTTTGTCTTTCCTTACAAAACGTCAGTACGACACCAAGTATCTCAACCTAAATAACCTCCCCCCTTTTCACCACACTTTACTTAAGTATTGGCAGGAATATAATTCTTTTAAACTTACTGAAGGCGAAATTATATGGAACAACAGTCGCATCCTGATTGGAGGTCAGCCAATTTTTTACAAACCCTTATTTCAAGCTGAGATAACACGCATTAAAGATCTTTTAAATGACGATAATACCTTCCTTTCACTAGAAGAAATCAAACGCAAAGTGAACAATAAAATCCCGTTCATACTCTATCATGGCCTCATCGCTGCTATTCCATCAGAATGGAAGCAAAAATTGAAACAAAACAACTTGGCCCAAACCACCCCCTCTCCAAGACCTTCCATCAACACGAACGGCCTACGCCACACTCCTTAGCAACAATGTAGATCCACCGACTTCAGAGAATAGAATCCTAAATTATGGTTTCACCAAAGAAAACATCCACAATGTGTACTCATTGCCTTTCCTAATAACTAAAGATTCTAAATTAATCGCTTTCCAGTATAAAATAATTCACCATATTTTACCTACCAGATCCAGCCTTTTTCGAGCTGGCATTGTTGAAAGCGATATTTGCACTTTATGCGAAACTGAAAAACAAACAATAAGTCACTTACTGTACCACTGCACTGTATCTAAAGCTTTCTGGAATAGATTCACGTGATGGTGGCGCTCGAAATTGGAACAGACTCTCACTCTGACTGAATCCGCTGTCCTATACGGTTGGTTTCAAGACACCCAAAACAAACAGGCACTTAATGTCACCCTTCTTATAGCCAAATACCATATTTTTGCGACGAGTTCATGTGTCGGCAACTTGTGTTTTGAAAGCTTTCTTCTCCGCCTCCAAGACAAACTCGATATTTTAAAACAAAGTCATATCGCCCAAAAAAAATTGCACTTGTTTTTGAAAATATGGGGAAAACTGATTTGAATCTAATCTAGATCGAAAAAAAAAAACAAAAGCAATTTTAGTTATCAATGTAAATATACCTATGAAAATTTATTGAACTATATTTAATTCCTATTTTTTTCCCCTGAGTAAGTCCGCTTTGCTACTGTTCTTTTTGCTTAGTTTTACTGTAAGTTTAGTTCTCTCTTGTATTGTAAGTTGTTTTTTTTTAAAGTCTGTAATACCTATTTTTTTCCTTTATAACGTCTGCGTTGCTACCTTTTTTTTTTTTAATTCACTGTAAGTTTTGTCCTCTCTTGTATTGTAAGTCTTGTAATTGTGCAATACCTACTAGTTTTCTTTTGTTTGTTTTTTTTCTAAGTTTACTGTTTTAGTTTTGTTCTCTTTTTGAATTGTAAAATTTGTAAATGTAGTGTCTTGTAACCTTTGTGTGAGCAAATAATAAAATAAAATAAAAAAATAAAAAAAGAGCTCTTTAGTTTAAGTGTACGTGCATCAAAGATCGAATTGAACTTTGGAGGTTAATTTTTGTGGATTCTACGCTTATCAGTACCCTCCAACCTAAGCGACCATTGTCAGAATACGATATCACCAGACGATCTGCAAACAAGTATCGCATGACGGCGCGTTGCATCACGTACGGCTCACATGATCGCTTTGAAAAGCTTTTGAAGGTCGTGTGTGTACGCCAGTACGCTGTAGCATTGCCAGAGAAAAAGCAGGTAAGATCCGTTTAAGTCCCAAAGTTAGTTTTCAAATTTGTTTCTTTGCACGGCCTTAACGTGACATATCAGGACCGACCCAACTGTTAAAAATGCGAATCGTGTAAAATGCGAAAACCGATACGCAATCTGTATTTTAAAAGGTATCTCAGGTATCTATTAGCTGCAGTCGCTGTTTTAATTAAATCAGCTTTTGTCGTTTGCAGTTTTACTCTAGATCGTTGATAGTGTAACAGAAATTTTCTCTAACATCACTTTACCTTACCATTACCTAAACACGGTCGTCTTTGTAAAGCTCAGAGAAGCTTGTGGCCGTGTTTTCCCGATCGAATTAGAATTTGGCAGTAGTTATTGTTTTCACAGTTGCTATTAATTGATACTGGAACCTGCGGGAGTGAAATTTTGAACGCTCTCCTTCAGACGCCACATACACAGATGCAGAAGTACAGCTACGTCAGTCTGTAGCTCGCTTCTTTTAATGTCAGTTGGGTTGTTATTTTCTTCAGGAGCTCTCTAATCTGGGAATCACAATTACTATTATACCTGGCAATTTGTTCGCTCAACAGTTAAAAGAATGTCCGGTATATATAATAATTAAACATGACTTGCGTTGTCAGAATCTTATAATAATAACACTGACATTTAAAAAGAAAAGAAGAGAAAGAAAACATTCATCTTTTCATCTTTTATAACCTATATGATACGAACATTTATGATCAAGCGACCACGTTAATTTTGAATTCTTGTAAGACAACCGCCGTTGTCATGGTCGGAAACTAAATGAATTTGTAAACTTGGCAAGATGAATACAAGGAATCGCAATTTTTTTAGACTTTCGTAAAGCTTTTGACACTATAGAATGGAACTACCTATCATCCGCAATCAAACTCTTCAATTTCGGCCCGGATATCCAAAGATGGATAGATGTTATCTACTACAATGTGTCCAGTTGTGTCTTGAACAACGGCCATGCTTCGCCCTTTTTCCAACTACAGCGAAGCGTCAGGCAAGGATGCCCATTATCAGGTCTTCTTTTCGTGATCGGTATTGAGCTTTTGGCAAAAGCCTTGAAAAACAACAAAGACATTAAAGGGATTACTATTGGTGGAAAGGAAATAAAGGTCACTCAATTTGCAGATGACACAACAGTATTTGTTAGCGACAATCGCTCCGTAGCCAATCTATTGAAACTTCTACACGAATTTAAACTTGCCTCTGGTTTAGAAATAAACACGAGCAAAACAGAAGCAATGTGGCTCGGGGTCTGGAGACACAGGACCGATACGCCATATAATTTTAAATGGCCGCAAGAACCGATTCAAGCCCTCGGCATTTTCTTTTCATATAACTCTGACGCTGCAGATAGCCTGAATTTTGCCGACAAAATAAGCAAGCTAGAAAATACCCTTAAAAGTTGGAAAAGAAGGAAGCTTACCCTCCACGGCAGAATCAAAATCGTAAAAACACTTGGTTTGTCAAAGCTAATTTATAACACCTCTGTACTCGAGATTCCGGATTTTTATGTGAAAGAGATTAACAAAATTTCCTTTAATTTTATATGGGAAGGAAAACCGCCCAAAATAAAAAGAAAGACAATAATAGGAGACATAAGCCACGGAGGCCTTAGGATGTTGGATTTTGTATTGATGGATAAAGAACTCAAAATAGCTTGGATTAAGAGACTATCCGACCACGATGACCCCGCATGGAAAGTAATTCCAGAATTTGCCACTGCCCATTACGGGGGTTTGTCTTTCCTTACAAAACGCCAGTACGACACCAAGTATCTCAACCTAAATAACCTCCCCCCATTTGTCTCGTGTCGTATGACGTTGTCATGACGACACGAGATAATTCTACAGGGGGAAAAGTGCATTCCTTGCGTGTTTGCTTTCTGAGGCCGCCGAATTTTCCCGCCATGTCAACATTTTTCCCGCCATGTCAACATTTGCTTTGTGAGGCAGCGGAATTTTTCCGCCATGTCAACATATGCTTTGTGATCTGAGGCCGCCGGAATTTCATATCAAAGAACAAATAATGTTTCTTTACAAAGGTCGCAACTAACGCGCTGGTTTATCAAACTGTAGGTTAGGAGTATTTATTGTAAAGGGCTTATTATGTAAAAATACAGGCACGCTAAAAAGAGATGACGGTTTTTTCTGAACTTGCAGCAAACGAGCAAATTTTTAGTGGTCCAACAGGCAATAAAAATGGAACAGAAATAAGGCCCCTTTTAGTGCCTATCCGCTCACGAACTGGCTAGTGAAACCCTACCCGGACAGAGGACACCTGACTCAGGAGCAGAGAAAGTTTAAAACCTAAAGTTCGGTGCGCTACGATCTGTAGTGGAACGAGCATTTGGCATGTTGAAAGTTCGTTGGAGAATTGCGTTGAAAAAGGTTGAACAAAAAACGAGCATCCTAAAAAAGACTATGATTGCTACGTGACTTTTGCAGAACATTTGTTTTGAAAGGGGTGACCTTTGTGGCACGAATAACAACAATTTAATAACAGAAGATAAACGATTAGATAAAGACAATTATTTTGATGCCAAATCTTTAAAAATGTCAACTGCGGCGTTTGTTTGTTCCATTTGCCTGGTTTGGGCGTCACGGAACATTTCAGCCGATCGTTCAAATCTTGCGTTGTGCTGTTCCATACTCTGCCAGTCTGGAGTCGAGGGGGAAATTATATTTGATGAGTTTTCTTAGGATTGAAGAGCAGAAATGTCAATCTAAAGCGCAGAAAATACATTGTTTTGTATTTTTTTGACCCGAAGATTGACCTGAGTCAAGAGACACTACATGTAGGTTCATATATCCTGCTGTGAATTCCACGCTACAATATAACACAACTTTTATAGACGACAACAACAGCCTTTTCAGTGGATGAATGAAGCTCTAAAGAGGAATACACGTACATGTGACGCATTTTTTTTCTTTAAATTAGCTGTACGCTTTTCAATTTTGGATATATTTGAGCTGCAGCCAGCAGTTATCAAGAAAAATACAGACAAGTTTTACGTTCTTAAAATAACATTCTAACCTTTGCGACAAGATTGTACTGAAAATCAATTAAAATTTATCGGG
This sequence comes from Oculina patagonica, assembly GCF_052425735.1. Taxonomy (NCBI): domain Eukaryota; kingdom Metazoa; phylum Cnidaria; class Anthozoa; order Scleractinia; family Oculinidae; genus Oculina; species Oculina patagonica. Next base: position 33,968,935 of record NC_135758.1, on the reverse strand, counting down.
GTTAAAGAGGGATTGTAATCTAAGCAATTAGTTGGCGGTTCGGGATTGAATGTCAAAGTACACATAGCACATGTCGTTTGAACAAAAGGTTTGAATCGTTTAAATCGTTAGTCGATTAAATACCCAACCATTTTAAAGTTATGAGCAGTTATCAAACAGCGTAGCTCTGTGTAGAAGTTAAAGTCTCTCTTTAAAAGTGAGATTTGATAACGATTTTGTGCGAGTTAAACACTACTTGTTTATTGCGTACGTTCGCGCGAAATCACGTGTCAAACAAGATCGAATGTTTCCTATTTAGCAGAACCTAGCAGAATCAGTTTCATTCAGTAGATTTCATCCAATAAGCAGGCCAGAGTCTAAGCGCGGGCCGGCCGAAAATAGCGAAGAAAATGACTGTAATTTACCCGTTCTTCAGCCGCTGTTGTAGCTTTGGCGTTACAAAAACATTAGGACCGGCTCAAGAGTGACCAAAATCAAATTTCTCCTCACAATATCAATACTAAATCAGGAGAAGAGGTTATAAGAATTAACAAAATCATCACCACTCGCATGTCATTATCACACAACAGGCTAAGCTAAGCGGTCACGAATAAACATGCACCCAAAGCGATACTTCATACAGCGTGAAGAAAGCACATGGAAGTCATAGGTTAATGAATGCTTAGTGAACCAAAGTGCAATACAGCGTTTTTCGACAGCTAAGTATCTGTCTGTCATCTTTTTCTGCTGTTATTGGAGTCCTATAACTGTTCAACGGCCAGATGCTGAAGTGTACTTTGAATTTTATTTTTTATGTTACATACACGCTTTTCAATTTTCGATATCTTTGCAAGCAATAAATAGACGTGAAAAGCGATCTCTTTTTTAAATAAACTCTGAAAAGTGACACGAGACACTAAGCCCAGAGGGCTTTTGATTACCACACTTTACTTAAGTATTGGCAGGAATATAATTCTTTTAAACTTACTGAAGACCGTCATATCCTAGGCGAAATTATATGGAACAACAGTCGCATCCTGATTGGAGGTCAGCCAATTTTTTACAAACCCTTATTTCAAGCTGAGATAACACGCATTAAAGATCTTTTAAATGACGATAATACCTTCCTTTCACTAGAAGAAATCAAACGCAAAGTGAACAATAAAATCCCGTTCATACTCTATCATGGCCTCATCGCTGCTATTCCATCAGAATGGAAGCAGAAATTGAAACAAAACAACTTGGCCCAAACCAACCCCTCCCCAAGACCTTCCATCAACACGAACGGCCTACGCCACACTCCTTAGCAACAATGTAGATCCACCGACTTCAGAGAATAGAATCCTAAATTATGGATTCACCAAAGAAACACCCACAATGTGTACTCATTGCCTTTCCTAATAACTAAAGATTCTAAATTAATTGCTTTCCAGTATAAAATAATTCACCACATTTTACCTACCAGATCCAGCCTTTTTCGAGCTGGCATTGTTGAAAGCGATATTTGCACTTTATGCGAAACTGAAAAACAAACAATAAGTCACTTACTGTACCACTGCACTGTATCTAAAGCTTTCTGGAATAGATTCACGTGATGGTGGCGCTCGAAATTGGAACAGACTCTCACTCTGACTGAATCCGCTGTCCTATACGGTTGGTTTCAAGACACCCAAAACAAACAGGCACTTAATGTCACCCTTCTTATAGCCAAATACCATATTTTTGCGACGAGTTCATGTGTCGGCAACTTGTGTTTTGAAAGCTTTCTTCTCCGCCTCCAAGACAAACTCGATATTTTAAAACAAAGTCATATCGCCCAAAAAAAATTGCACTTGTTTTTGAAAATATGGGGAAAACTGATTTGAATCTAATCTAGATCGAAAAAAAAAAACAAAAGCAATTTTAGTTATCAATGTAAATATACCTATGAAAATTTATTGAACTATATTTAATTCCTATTTTTTTCCCCTGAGTAAGTCCGCTTTGCTACTGTTCTTTTTGCTTAGTTTTACTGTAAGTTTAGTTCTCTCTTGTATTGTAAGTTGTTTTTTTTTAAAGTCTGTAATACCTATTTTTTTTCCTTTATAACGTCTGCGTTGCTACCTTTTTTTTTAATTCACTGTAAGTTTTGTCCTCTCTTGTATTGTAAGTCTTGTAATTGTGCAATACCTACTAGTTTTCTTTTGTAACATCCGTTTTGCTACCGTTGTTTTTTTTTAAGTTTACTGTTTTAGTTTTGTTCTCTTTTTGAATTGTAAAATTTGTAAATGTAGTGTCTTGTAACCTTTGTGTGAGCAAATAATAAAATAAAAATAAAAAATAAAAAAAAAGATGAATACAAAAAATAGTGAATGCAAATAATAATGTCTTCTATCCATGCCGGGCTTTTTTGGATCTTTTCAGACCGAGGGGGCGGATTCCTCCGTAACTTCCAGATTATTTAAGCAATCACAATGAGACTTAGAGATAAATAGTATGTCCAAAAATCTTTCTTTTGATATTTAAGACCTGGGATGATGACGTCACATCACGTGACAATTACACCATGATGTCAAAATAGCTGCCATCTTGGATACGCCATCTTGGATTTCAAAATTTTTCCAAAACGTCAGAAACCCGCCCAAAATAACTGAAAAGTACTCAAAATCCATAAAAAGTGCAATAAAACAATAAAAAGGTGAAAACAATTGCATTAAGGTAATTTTTTCATTAATATGAACACAAAAATTACAAATTTGGGAAAACATGCCTGTCAAAATGCCGCTGCCATGGTATCGTCAAGTTCCCTACACAACAACCAATCCTACTAAATTATTGCCAGATAAATTTTAGATAAACTCAAAAAGTTTGGCAGCGTTCGGGTAAATCTTAAAAAAGTTATAAACGTTCCGGCAAAGTCAGCGCGGGCTCTCCCCCCCCCCCCCCCCCCCCCCGGTTTGGATAGGGTTAAGTTAATTTGATGCCCTAAGAGCGCAACCCAAAGCTAGTAAAATGACATCCGTTTTTTCTTTCAAACACTAGCATACCTTCAATTTATTACTTCGTCTTTGTATTGACGGCTGCGTGTTTTCTATATAAATTTCTAGTTCTAGTAAGTTCACTTAGAACTATCAGTCTAAGGTGTGCACATAATCCCACTTCATCAAGATAACACTTTCACATTTTACTTATACACTGATAAACGGTGATCATTTCAATAACTTCAAATCACAATCCCAGGAAGTATATCCCAAATACACACTTAATAAACATGTATCAATCTATCCACCAAACAAGAAAACAGAAAAAAATATTCGTTTCAGGAAAATATTTCGAACTTAACCGTGTTTTTCGAAAAAATGGTGTAACAAGACTTCAAATAATATCGGTTACAGTTTTGCAAAACGGTATAAAATATTAAAAATTAAATTTAAATATCATTTGTGCCAACAGGCACATGACAAACAAATAGATATTGTATGGCCTCAAACAAAAAAGTCATGAATTATTCAATTCACGTTTGGCCTGCGGTTAGGTTTAGTGAAAGTATTTCAAAACAGACTAGAAAGTTTCAACAGAGGCTTTCTTAACAATTGTCTAAACAGTTGATAAAACTGAAAAGAGCCAAAGATTCCAAATAATTTGTGCAATTAAATTTGGCCAAGAAATGATAGCGTGCTAGCGTGTTAGAAGTACTTTCAGAGTTTGTAATCCAATATCTGGTAATATCACTGCGTTGTGAATTTTCATTTTTTCTAAAAAGATTGACGCTATTTGATTAGTAAATTTATGTTTCTGTTCTTGTACCATTCCTTCCATTTAATGTTCAATCAACCCACGCTTTTCCGCCCTCTTTTTCTGACAAGTGGATAACTGGTAGATATCCCGCGTTAAAGCTACTCTAAAATTCGAGAGAAAATAAAGTTTATGTATGTATGTATGCCCCAGAAGTTATTTGTATTTTCCAGTGGTCACTAAGCACCGCGCACAGCATTATTTTTTTAAGTATATATGCATCCCAAAATTAGTGTTTGAACGCAGTCACATGCAGTTAAATAACTGAACGCAGTCTTTTTTTCTTCTTACTTATACAGGTAACATAGCGATCACATCACCGCTGTTCCATTTGTACTTGTAACCACGATAAAGAGCTATTCGACTGACGAGACATGAAAATGAAGCTTCGAGCAGCCCTTGCTACCATTGCAGTCGTGTTGTACATTGCCAGTTGTACTTCCCCTGTATCTGCGGGCTGTACCAAAGTCTGCGACACTACTGACCAATGCAGTGCCGCATTCCTCACAGTCCATAATCGCCATTATCTGAAAGGGCAACGTGATGACATCGACCTGCCATATAGTACGGAGATCGTCTGGTATTGTGGTTCTTCCAAAGAGCGCACCCTTTGGGGAGCATGGGCAAACAGGGTGACGTTCTTCTTCGGCCTCGATGGCGCCATATCCTGGGCGATTTACAAATGCAGCCCGATGAGTGGAAAGTAAACAAATGTGCCTTTTAGCTGCAGTGTGTTAATGCTAGGAGCATATAGTGTTTAATTTGGCCAAGAACGTTTGCATGATATAGGCTGAATTAGTTTTTGGTGGTGGGCTATCTGTAATGCTTGTAAAATTAGGATATTGTTTTTACAATGATCGTATGAAGTAAAAATTCAGAGTAAGAAGATGATTGTCAAAGTCGTGCATCGGCTCCAGAGTGTTTGTAATGAGTGATTTAAAACTATACGTGGTTTATCGCTAGCTAACGCCAATGCAATACATTTGTTAGAAGAAAGGCCAGTCTTGTAATAGAACTAAGTGTGAGATCTAAATAAAGCAGCTATTGGCAAAAGTTTTGTAGTATTCATTCGAACGAGTGTACATGAAAGAGTTTAATGTGACTCTGATCTTTCTTTTGAAAGGCTTAAAAATGAATCCTGCTTCATTGTTCCATCATTCTGCGTTAAATTATTAAGGCATAGGAGGTGGTCTTATCAGGTATTTCGGCTCCTTTTCGCGTATTTTCGTGTAATCATCAAACATCATCTTTTTGGTTTTCATTTTTTTTATATTAAGCAACTTTAATTTTGAAGACGTAACAAATTTGAACCTTTGGTCGAGCGTAGGCCAAATAAACCATGCATTCAGATGGTTTGTAATGATCCACCCCTTGTGGAACGTGGCAACTCGGAATGTATACAGGGTGTAACCACCTAAATAGTTTATTTTGTATTAAGGGTTTCGAGTTAGTATCGAAATAAAACAAGGTTAGCCAATAGACTGCAAAACATCATGCGTTTCCTTTCGTGTTTTTATTTATTCATCCAATAGTTCGTGCAACACTGTTTATTCAGTTGGGTTTTCATGAAGACATATTTTCACTCGACTTGATTATCCCATGCACGTTATTAACTCCACCATCAACAACTTTGTCCGTAATGTCTCCGCGGATACATCGCAAGAATCTGAAACCCATCGTGTCATCCGTGTTAGCCTCCCGTTTAAAGATCAGACATCTGCCAATGCAGTTAGACGGCATTTATGCGATCTAAGTCACAAGATCAACGTCACCGTGCAACCAGTTTTCGTCAGCAAAAAACTGGAACAAGATCTTAAACCAAAAGAACTCAAGCCAACGATTTTTAATCACCATTGCGTTGTTTATTCTTTTTCATGTAATCTGTGTGATGCGGATTATGTCGGGTACACAGCCCGACACCTACACAAACGCATTGCTGAGCACAAATCATCGGCGATTGGAAAGCATTTCAAAGAATCTCATGGCGATGTGAACCTCCTAAAGGAAAACCAATTTCGTGTCCTGAAAAAATGCCGAGGAAAATTTGACTGTCTCATTTATGAGATGCTATTTATAAAGAAACTGCGACCAAATTTGAATACGCAGGCGGACTCCATACGTGCTAAACTCTTTGTTTGACATTGAACTTTTTTCACTTCACAACTTTTATTAATTAATCTCCATTGTCTATTTTTAGTATTTATACATTTAATCACATATTTTCTTTACTTGATAATGACGTTAAGTCAACGTCGAAACGTCGTGGTCCTTTCAGAATTTTTTTTTAAACGGAGTTAATAATGTTTTTAGCGAATGTATTATCGCAAATTTTTATTGTAAAGTGTTTTACTAAATCGCTACTTAGACATGAAAATTAAATACCGAAGTCAAAACACTCACTATAGGGGAGAAAGAAATAAAAATCACGTTAAGACCTTTAACAGGTCACAATTATAGATTTTCACTGGAATGAAATTTGATTTTTTGACGCAATTTTTTAATCGTTTTCAAGGCTTACTCTTGTGCAGGACGTATCGAAGGCGCGAGAGGAATGGGATTTAGGACACGCCCCATTTGCCTCCTAGCCTTCCAGATTTCTCGCAGATGCGTTACTGTTAAATCATCGCGCGATGAAAAACCCAGCGTATGTTAATGTGCAGGTTAATATACCGAATTTATGTACAAAGCTATTGTAGCCTTCATCGCCGACAAGAAGATGGGGTCCACAACTAATTATGACCTCCAGGAACGAAGTCTGTGTACTAAAGTCCATATGAATTTTCCGTTTAGCTATGCCACTGGAAAATAATGTAAACAGAAAAATAAATATGAGTAAGGGATTTTAGGAAAAGATGTTATAAAAATCTATATAAAATCAAATGGTCAGGTTTGCCCAAACAGGCTGAAAAGGTTGTGGAACTGAGCGTAAGTGAACTCTCGAAAACACTTTCAAAGCGATTATCAGCTGCAAATTGAGCCCAGTAACCCAGTGAATAAAATAAGCGTTCGACATTAATTGATTTAATTTCTACATTTTGATGATTCTAACTTGATCATTGGCGTCGGATCAGGGGCGAATTGTGCCATGTCATGTAATAATGGCCGACATCGGTTTTACGTTTAGCTACGAAGCCGGAAATACGCTAAACGGAAAAAAATAAGTCCAGGGTTTTCGCGTCGGATTTAGGCGGAAAATATTAGAAAAATTAATATTAAATTAAGCATTTGAGTTTGCCCAAACAGGCAGCTGAATTGAAAAGTATGTGTAAGTAAGCGTAAGTCAGAAACTCTCAAAAACACTTCCAAAGCAATGACCAGCTGCGAATTGAGCCCAGTAACACAGTGAATAAAAAAAGTGTTCGACATTAATTGTTTTAATTTCTACATTTTGATGATTCTATGTTGATCATGAACGTGATCGTATTTTGGTTTTATCTAAACACACTCGTTTCTTCTTAGTGGTTAACTACTGGCTGCTAATAGCTAAACTCCAGAAGAGCGCAACCCAGAGCTAGTAAAATAAGATCGGGTTCACTTCTAGTTGAAACTTGTAGGCTCGATCAACAAATTTTCAGCGTGCTTTACGGAATTTATGCATAAGGTGTACCTCTAAATTGGTACTGTATAAAATGTCCAAAATAAGTCATTTTGAAGCGGTACAAAACATTAGCGTCACACATTTGTGCTTTGCTAATAAATACGCCTGCGTTGACTGATTCACATCTTATCTCGACAATCTTGCGCGCAGTAATTTCTTCTTTGTTTGTTCCATATAGTTCTTCGTATTTTCGCGAATTCGCGTCTTTTCCTATACTCACCAAACACTTTCTGTTGGTTTTGAATTTATATGTTAAGTAACTTTAATTTTGAGGATATCGGAAATTTTAGCCTTTGGTGGAAGGTAAAAAAGATTCACCCTTTGCTATATTTGGCAGTTCAGAATGCATGTAGGTTGTAATTAGCCGAATGCATAGTTTGTGTTTTGGGTTATCGAAAAAACGAGGTAAGTCGATAGACTGCAAAACATGCGCTCCCTCACGCCGTGATTTAATTTATTCATCAGCTTACAGCTCGTGCAACTTAACAATTGGTTCATGCTTTAGCGTGCTCCATCGAGTTATGGAGCACGCGGGAAGTTTGGAGAGCACGAAAGATGCGTAAGAGTTGCCCGAGGCGATAGCCGAGGGCAACTCTAGCTTCTTGAGTGCTCTCCAAACTTCCCAAGTGCTCCATAACTCGATGGAGCACAGCTAAAAGCATGAACCAATTGTTTTATAACATTGCCGGTGGAATTGTGCATCAAAACCGGCCCCGGGAAAAAAACTGTGTTTATTGTGTGTAGTGTGAGAACATAAACTTAGCGGTCGAGCAATAAATTACACATTTACTAGTAATATGTGACTCGCAGGGCCTCGCGAAGCTCTGGGTTGGGGAGGGGGGGGGGGGTGTTATAAGTTAGGAGTGGATTATTTGAACCGGTGATTTGTTATTGTTGCCTAGTAACGGGCATGGCCGCGACACCGACACCCTCGTTCCCAGGGTCTACTTCGCTTTAAAGATGGCGGCTCTTTCTGATTCGTAAAGAGGTATAAAGCGTTGGGAAGCGCAGGCTATTTTCAAAATCAGCGACAAATTATTGGATAGTCGCATTTTGGACATTAATTTGATGGCATTAAAAAAAAAGAAGAACGAACAGCAGGAGGATTCGAAGCCTCCGCCCGCGCGCCTCTGATGGCGATGAAAGGTTTATAGCCTGAATAGGCGTTGAGTATTATGTGGAAATCAATCCGTTTGTATCAGCACATGTGCGAGTATTAATGACGACAATATAAGAGCAAATGTTGTTATTACTCGCACATGTTCTGATACTAGGCTGGTACAAATGGTCATAACTTTTGAAATACTGAAAACGTACATTTGATTTTTGCATATTTTATCAGATAAAGGAATACACTTTTCGGATGTGTAGAGTAGAGTTATCAGCTAGGTCCCAAAATTGAAATATTCGCTTCTAAATCAAGACCATTTTTTAACCTTCGTTCGATGCCGATCAGTAGTGGTCATTATATCCTTTATTTCGCATTTCCAGATAAATCGAGGGAAAAGTTGCTACCTTCTTAGAAAACTAGAAATGTTTATGAGCAAATTTATATAAAAATTGTTGTTGTTAGATTCAAATGAAATATTTGACAGCGTCTCGAAAAATGCCAATTTTTCTAATTTTTCAGACCTTGTGGCGGGCCCGAAAGGGCAAAATATTTAATGTCTCCTAACGCGGCCAGAAAATCATTTTGAATCAAACCAAATCTGTTTTAGTTTTAGCCTCGGTAAAGTCTTTCAGTTGCCAGAGTTTCAGGCAAAATTATTTTTTGACGCGAATTGGAGTGGGTGTTTTTAAGAAAGACAGCCTCTTAAAACAAAACAACCTCGAACAGCCGAACAGATTCCAAGGGTTAAAAGAGTCAAAGAATTCGGTTCTATGCTTAGTTTTAAGTATTTTTGTGGACCGATTTTAATTGTAATTGATGTAAATAAACATTTATTTTTGAAAACGGTAGTTGAATGAAACGCCCGATGAAGTAATTTGAAATGTTTTCCCGAGCGGCAAAGTCACAACAGAGCCGTAGACGCTTTGGTGTAATGCTTAAAACGCGAAAACTTTCGTCATGCAGCTAGTTTTCGGTGCCATCGGACTGTTGTCATTCATGGTTGGCCCATTCTTCCACGTTAGGGCCGTGAAAAAATGATGTTCGTCCTTCGAGACTCGCACGTTAGTTGTTGTTGTTTGAATGAAGAAAAGCACACAAACAACTTTGATGGCAAAATCGAATTTATTTTCTCTTTCGCTCTCCGTCTCGTAATAAGAAACAGCTTACCTTGTAGCTCGTATCCTTGGAAAAATATTGAAAGGATTCACTTTTCATATTCCGAAGATAATATGTCATCGCTTTCGCAAAACACAGCGTGTGTGCTTTACTCATTGAGATTTTCACTCGTCGATTACGTCATCAGCGTGCTCCATCGGGATTTTGGGCACGCTTACCTATACTGAATTTGATTGCGCGGCTCTGCTAGCTATGTTAAAAAACCGTTTGTTCAGCTGGGTTTTCATGAAGATATGAAAATTAAATACGAAATTCAAAGCACTCATCACTAAAGAGCGCAAAATCAAGTTAAATAAAAGTGGGTCCGTAATGCGTACATATCATTATGTAGACTTTCATTTGAATAAAAGTTGGTATTATAAATGAATTAATGAGTCAATGTAGCACCTGTCAAAAGAATGTTGACAGTTACTTGGAGTATCAACTCGTGAGTGAACAACTTCAAGTTTCGAGTCGAGTACTCGAGATACAAGACGAGAAAACAAAGCTTTTATCAATCAGTTACTTTTTTACAAGACTGTTGGAAGAAAAACACCCCTCTGTAACACACCCAGTGGAACCCGACTCAGTGGATTATTTTCCCCTACCCAGTGAAAATTTAGTCTTCCCGGTACCCAGCAGATATTTTGATTTTACCGCCTATTTTTATGCTTCCCCAGTGACTGTAAAGTGTGACTTTTGTTGAATAGACCTATTTAAAAAAACCAGCCCAAATTAGCCGACCCAGAGAGAAATTGGCCACCCAGTGACGTTTTTTTCCGAAAACCCGGTGAGAATGAAGATTCCACTGGGTCTGTTACAGAGGTTTGTGAAAAAGTGCCCTTTACTCTGTTTCAAGGAACACACGTTGCAATATACCGCATAGACTTCTTTGCAGCCGTTTTTGGGATGTCACACAATGCCCAACGGTCAACGCTTTGGGGAAGGGTTGCACGACATCCCAAAAAAAAGCTTCAAAGGAGACTATTTACCGCATGGTTCAATACATACTGTATTTATTGTTTTAATCATTATTTTCCATGTATTTGATTTCTAGTGTTCGAAGGAAAGGTAGGAGGCCTTTCGAGCAAGTTGGTTTTACTCGTGATAATTCAACACTGCAATCACGGAATCGTACACTTTCTAACTTCTTACAGTTGAGGAAACATATCGTTATTTCACACCAAAAGAATTTCGTGGAAATTCCTTTACTGTTTTCGCGTAGCGATCACTTTTCTCCACCAGCCACCAAATCTCATTTGCCGCCGTGTTTTGAGCTCAGCTGCAGTGGAGCGTGCTCGACCCAGTCCGACTCCGCATCACACATCGCCCAAGAGCTCAAGGCGCGTTTCGCCGCCCTTCCTTTTTAGCGCCCTGACCTGATTAATTACTCTCTTTCCTGCTCTGCTGACTTTCTTACTGTGCTTGACTGGGTGTCGGACACTGAGCCATCGGCTGGAAGATCTGGATTTTATCGAAGAATCGTCTCTACTTACATAACGGCTGGCTGATATGAACGACAAAGAAGAAATTTTAAGGGGATCGAGTTAGTAGACAGGTGGGACTCAACATCACCATACAGAAGACTAGGGAAAGAGGCCGCAAATTACACAAATGATGTTTTCAATGCTATGTCAATTTCGAAAGCAAATGCCTCTGGGTTAGGAACAAAACTCAGGATCTTCAACAGGAATGTTAACTCTGTCCTTTTGTATGGCTCAGGGACGTGGAGATCAACTAAGGCATTGACTGAGAAGCTGCGCACCTTCATCAATAAATGTTTGCTGAAGATTCTCAACGTCCGATGGTCAAAACGAAGTGCCTGGGTAAATGAAGAGGTCTGGGAGATAACTGGTCAAAGCCGCGTAGAGACACCGTCAAGAGTGGGACGTGGACGTGGATTGGATACCCACTCCGTAAGAATATGAACAACATCACCTAAGGGCTGCCTTTTGAATGGCACCCCCAGGGTTCCAAGAAGAGATGTCGACCTTAGGAGTCATGGAGCAACCTCGTTCCCAGGGCTTTCCCCTTGCAATTTGGAAAAGTCCTGGGAACAAGTTGGTCATGGAGGTGCTGCACACTAGAGGAGCTGAAAGTAAAGAACATGTCTTGGCTAAAGGCTAAAAAAATTGCGTCAAATAGAGTCCGAAGGAATGCCATGGTGGACGCCCCATGCTCCCCTTAGGAGGCAAGATGGCAAAGAGAGAGAGAGAAGAGATATCTATTGTAAATTTTAAGACCAGTTTATCAATAAATTATTTATCTCATATAAGACTACAGATTTTAATGAGGACGGACATTGACAAGGAAACGGTCCGTATTTCAAAATCCTGACCGTGTTACAGCCTATCAGAGAACTCAGTTTATCATAAAAAATCTTCTTGCCATATAAAAGAATGTAGCTTAAAACTAAGTCTTTACTTGAATTGCAAATTCTCTTTTCCATGAGTACATGTCGCGACGATATCCTATTTGGAGATAGTTTGCCAGTTTATTTTTCGGTCTTTTCTGCATGGTCGCCAGATGCCTAATTACCGGCCGGTCTCCCCTTAAAAATGCCAAGGGATAAGTAAAACAAAATATTATTAGAAAAAATTGGAGAAAATTCAAAAGCAACTAATTTTGACAGGGTTTTTCCCATAGCACCTCTGCGCCCAATGGACTTTAAAATATTGAAACATGTTCAGTCAATTCAACAGCTGGTATTTACGTATTTTATTATAAATATCATGTAAAAATGACACTAACTGTTGTACTTAGTACATGCAAGTCACCTGCTTGACATCACTGCTAATTCTTACTGGCAAAGGTTTATTATTTTTATTTCATAAATACTCCTCTTTAAATTTTCATGTGCGCCATTTTTAATTAATTACAAACATTAATATTAAATATATGATATAAAATTTGATATTTCTTATCGAATGCAAAATCCTATGGCTTTAATTTACAAAAATAAATAAGTTAACTAATAAATAAATAAACCTATAGCTTTTATTAAAAGCAAGCGGACACGAAACTCCAGCGAGAGTTATTCATAACGTTAATTTTGAAAAACGACGAGCTATTACAAACTCTACTTTAAACTCACTGATACAGTGTACAAAAATCATTTATCTTTCTATAATTCATTCCTTTGAGTACATTTTGAACGCAGGCTGTAAGTACAACATGCTATTTTCAAATTCTCTTAAGACTCCAAGTACCCAGGTCTTCTGGTGCAATGCGGACTTGGTCCAAATTGTTCTTGCGTGGAACTGTTTGACTTCAGGAAGAGACTGGCGACAAAATAAGGCCTGACAAAAGAACAAACATAAAAACATTTGAATAACTTCACACTTTTCTTTGGCATGTCTTAATTTAGCAACATGGCGCTTCAATACTTTTGCGCGTTGAAAGAATTTTGCACGTGCGTTGTTTTGTGAAAAGAAACAATAAAATCATAAAAAGTTAGAAAATATTCAGATGAAATCTGACCGCAAAAAATGCAGCTTTTACGAAAAGAACTTTCTGCCATCTGATCATCGAACGCTCGCGTTTAACAAGACGAAATGAAACCTTTCCTTCCAAAAACTTTTATTCAAAAGCTGAAAATTCTTTCGGCACGAAGTTTGGACAATTTGAAGCCCCTTGGTCAGCTATGTTCTACTGATTGATTTTACTCGTAATTAACAGAGGGTCTCAATGGGGTGTTGGCTTTTATGGTTAACGGTTAAAATTTTGGCTTTTTTACGGCTAACGATTAATTATTTCCATAACGATAAACAAACGTTAAGAATTAATTTCCAATGTTTTTAAAGTTAAAAATTAATCACTGACCGATATTTTACGGCTAACGGTTAAAATTTTCCAATTTTTACGCCTAACGGCTAAATTTTTGACCGTTTTACGACAAACGGTCAACCCCATTGAGACCCTCTTAACAGGCAATAAAAGTGTGGACATAAAACTATCATAATAATGTTCTCTTACCGCAGTTGCCATGTAGGTTTTCAGTTTGTCAATGCTGTTCACTATAACTTCCAACTTCTTTACCATTTGTTTTTTCTCCTCTTGACTCCGGGACCATTGAAATAAAATGTCTTGGAAGATTGAGTGAAATATAGAGAGTTGTTTGTATGCTTTGGATACAAACGTGTGCAACTAAAAGTAAAAAAATACATACATAAATCAGAAACGACGTCGATGAATTGGTATAGGAATTTACTATTAAAAAAAAGCCGCAGACACAATTTAATAAAAAATTTTAAAAACGCACCCGAGTGCATTGTTGAGTTAAATAAGCACGCGGGAATATTTAAGAACACGAGAGAAGTGCATAGAGAAGCACGAGACGCAGCAGAGTGCTTCTCGCACATCTCGAATGTTCTTAAAAATTTCCAAGTGCTTATATAACTCAACAATGCACCTCTCTAAAAAAATAAATTCAGCCAATTTGACAATTAATTGAGTCATTCTCAGTCAAAATAAGGTCCCCGAGAACTGACCCAGCCTGTGAACTCTTGTTACTAAGTAACAATACTAGTTTACAAATGATTTTGTCTTTTACTACAATGAAAAGGGTTTGCTGCTAATAATACCGTTTTTTTTTTATTCTGAGCGCGAGTCAAGGTAGCCGGCCCAAGATGACTTTTAAATATAGAATATGTCACAAGATAACGGCGAACGTAGCGCTTGCTTAAAACAGTCATTACGTAGGTAGTCTCTTGGATGGATAGAATGCATTTCAAGAAAGCCCAAATAAAGCGACAATAAATGTAAAAAAATTAAATATCCGTCCAGGTTAGACTTGAAACGCCACTACGTAAAGGAAAACAAGATTTGCATTTGATGAAACTAATTAAAATTTTGATTGCAAGCTTACTGGGATCGTCTGATAATTATCCAGCAGTTCCACGCCTTTAATGGTAACCTCTCTTGATTCTGTAGCATCCCCAAAGTGCTCTTTTGCCTAAAAATAATCAAAGTGGCCGTTAATTTAACATGTCATGTCACTAACAACCTTCCTTATGAAACAATTAATGAATTCTTGGAGCCAATGAATGTCATTCTTTACTGATAGATATCAGGGCCGTAACCAGTCTTTTGACATAGAGGGGACAAAAGTTGTGAGTGTCGAAGGCACGAGCCGCTAGTGGGGCCTGGAAGGAAAATTTTGAAATCTAGAAGCTCTGAGACACTATAAAAGCATTTTTCATGAGGTATTTCTACATGGAAAAATCAATTGTATTCAACCGGGGGTTATTTTCCCACTTAACCGTAGGTTTTTTTTTTTTAAATTTACGTTAAAATCAAGACGAGGGAAGTGCCTCGTCTTGCCTCTTGCTAGCTAAGGTCCTAGACATTTATGATAACCATGTGTATCATTATTTCCTTTGCGACTACTATACGACTAGTTAAGGTCATTGCCCTGTATTGCATTGCGCATCCTTACTGCGCAGAATTTTACGCGTTATAAGCGCGCGCGAGCGCGCGCGCACATAAACAAAATGGCGGCTTTTTCTATGTGGCTTAGCCCGCGAGAGAAGTAAAGTGTCGCTTTCTCGTAAACGAGTCTGGTGACCTATCAATTTTTTCTCATATTTTGGGTGAAGTGATCAAATTCTTTCTGTAAAATGAAAACAGATCAATTCTTGTGTTTGAAAAATAAATTATCGCTAAAAACGTGTACTTTGCTAGTACTCGTAGAGGAATTTTAAAGGAATTATATGGAATATACAAGGTCTTCCTGCTACTAAACGAATCTGGTGACCCCCCTTTTTTATTTCAAAATTTAAGTTCCCTTAACGTAATAAACCAGTAGGCGAAGTTTGGTTAAAAAATTGTGTTCAGTTCTATTTCAGGGCAATGACCTTAACAAATCGACCTCAAGATTGTCAGATATGAAGAGGTTGGGAGGTTTCTTTTTTAGTTAAAAAAAATGTATGATTATGGTAGGAAAAAGAACTAAACCATTACGTTTAATTGGCCAGAGACGTGTAAGCTCTATTAGTAATTACGTTACCAGGAAAACATTGCTAGAATCGTTCTGCGCGGGCGCGGATTTTCACAACGATAGTGAAAAAAAAAATACAACATATAAAAAACTTTATCGATACTTACATAGGCCATTTTCGTTTCTGAGACTAACCGAACCAATTTTGGATCATCATCGCAAATATAGACCATATTCAAGAACAGATCTGATCTCCTTGCCTTCAGCTGCTTGTGACTAGGAGCCCCACAAGAATACAGGGCGAGTCCGAGAAACAAAAATATAAACAACGAGGTTTCTGAAAATGAAAATACAGATATTAGACATTTGTTATTACAACAAAATTGTTAAATATACAACATGGTACCCGCTTGGTATAACGGAAAGTACATGGTGGGTTTTTGTTGCCTTTCAAACACGATATGCGTGCGTCAAATTCAGTTATAAACAAAAAAGTTACGACAAATCTATAGTAACTAACCAAAATCCGACGCGATAAAGCTGAGGAATAACAATTTTTTAACTCTTTTTGTATATCCGGATTACAAAGCTTTAGTTTTTCAGTGAATGTTTCAAGTTTTGGCTTGAAAGTGGAGAATGGTTTGCATGTTCTTTTTAGTTGAGACCTTTAATTTAGCAGCGGTAGTATTGCCGGGCACTGTGCGCGCGCAATGCGTTTGAGCACTATGCTGGAGTACAACCGTGTTTTATGACACGACTAAGGCGGTCCGAGGGCAAATAACTGAATCAGCCAATCAGATTACTTTATTTCCGGTCCCGCGAGGGCCGATATTTTCCAAGTATCGGACCGGGTTTTGTCCCGGATGATCCCGCGCTAATTCAAGCGCGATTTAGCGCAAGATTTTTGCAAGATTTTTTTTTGCAAGATTTTTTCGGAGTTTTTATTGCTTTGAAAATGAAATGAGCTTAAACACAGAAATAATTATAACTTTTTTTTTAATAGCGCGCGGAAAAGTTTTGCCGCACATAGTTTTCCAGGACATCTACCTGATAGCAATTCTCACTACACAAAGTTTCCAGTCGTGTAATAAATCTCTTATTAATTAAGCTTGCTCGGGACCGTACTGGGCGAATATTGGCCCTCGGTCTTTTTTGTACGGACCACGCTGCGCTCGATCCGTACTGTCAAGACCTCGTGCCAATATTCGCCCAGTACGGCCCGCGCGCATGGTTAATAAGACTTATGTATTGAATTCGGGCTGACAGAAATTTAAAACAACCAATTTAACGAAAGAACGTATCATGCTTATGTGAAACCTGCCATATAATGGCCGATTTCAAGTATTTTTCACATGTAAAACAGATCACGATATATCTGTCAAATTTCCGCTAAAAACAGACAAATTGTTTGTGTAGAATATTGTTTTTGTGTAGAATATTGTTATTACGCCTTTATAATTTACAAGTAGTAAATGCCGACACTTTTACATCCTGTAAATTAAATCAACGTAGAAAAATAACCGTCAGTCGTTTGTCACTTATAGATAATTGATACGTGTAATTAATACTCGCCCCTTACACCGATGCAGGGTTTTAATCGCCGGGCTCCGGTTTTTCTCGCTCGTCAAAAAACAACTTTCAAAATTTCTTCCAATTCGGCGACACGTTTCTGTACACTTTATATAACTTAAGATCTCCTGCGTGTTATGTTGTTAACTAAATAATTTTTTTATGTTCCTATTTCTTTTACGTTTTACAACTACTGATAATCATGTATAAAACGAAGTCAACGAAATATGCCGAATCGAGCGAGATTTCGAGACTGATCCGGCAGAAGTCACGGTCCCCTCATTGAAATAGTTTAACGAGCGTCAAGTAGAGAACTAGAAATTCCTTAAGACTAAAACACTGTCAATGTTTTGTCAATACACGTGAAACAAATCAACTGGCTTACCTGTTGCAGACATGTTAGTGATTGCCAGTGAAATTCAATATGTCCAACTTTGTAGCAAAGTGTTCTGTCGATGAGCTCAGTATTCTAGATTTCTTATCCTGTACTGCCCAATTCAAAGTGAGAAAGTCCCATTTCATCAATCCCTTTTTATTGAAGTTAAGTTCTCTCGAAAGGAAATCCTGCTCAGTCATGTTTCTAAATTTTGGAAATAGGGGACCTGTTTAACAAAAGTCCTCCTACTGAATTCCGCTCGTACGAAAGGGACTTTTTTCTTATGCAACATCAGCAGTTTTGCACTATTTCATGATTTTATTCTCGTAATATCTTCCTCAATTCAACTAAGCAGGGATGACCTCTTTTCATCACTTTTTCGTGTAGGTGTTAGGTGTAGTCGGTTTTGATTGGCTCCCCGTACCCTCTTTAACAGAACAAAACATATCACTTATTGCGGAAAGGAAGACCAACTGAAGTTTATAACAAGTAAAATTTAAACAAACACACAAATTTTGAAACAAATTTGAGTAAAAAACAAGTCAGTTCTCGAACTAACCGGATATAACTGGTTTATTCAATGAGCTTAACATATTCAATTTCCCTGTAAACCAAACAATACAACTAATATCACCGGCATGTTGCAGTAATTTGTTTCAAAAAAGATACTTGCTCATAAAGTTTTCGGAAGAGGAAGCCGGGAGACACAAATTAAAACAGAGATACAAACTTTATTTTTAATAGCACGCTAATTTTCGTCGTTTAAGCAATGAACGCCCCTATTTACGTATAAAGCGGCAATCGTTAACCTTGGTTAGCCTTGAATCAGTCTCATTGCGGAAACCTAATAAGTAAATATTTGTGTCTTTTGTTTAATATCATTACAATAACATAACGTTCCTGTGTGTCGGAATTTGCATAAGGCCGGTAATAATTGATGCTTTCGAGCTCGCCATAATCTAAAATTAAAACAGTACGGATTAATAAATGCACTGATTCAATGCAAATCTGTCGGTTTATTTCATTGGCTCCTTAAAAATTCTGATTTCATTTTGCATTGTCAAAGGCATTGTGTTCTGTCCCAAGAATTTGTCGTTGATCCTGTAATATGACAAAAAAAGCATGTTACAGATCTCATCTCACAATCCTTAAAACATTAAATACTTCCTCTGTTATATGAATAGACTTGAATACCTAAGCTTTGATTTGCCTTCATTTGATTTGGCTAGGAGGGCGAAATTTTGTGGATTGATATTTAATTCACACAAGACACAGAGAGGGAGTTTGAATTGAGGTAGAGTTTAAGACGGCGTGACTGCAAATGCAAATTGTAAAACTTATAAACAAAGACTGTCAAACGTTTCACTGATTTCATTGTGCTGTCGAGAATTTTCAATTTGGTTTCTACGTTAATTTTAGTTCGTGTATGTTCATGTCTCTGATAGTTTTATAGATCCTATAAGAATATCAGACCATTTTTGGCTAACATTTTTTTCTATGCCACTTTTTCATGATTCAGACAAACACGAATGTATAAACGTTGGTTTGTTTTTTGGTTTGCGAAAATTATCAATTTATCCCTTTTCGAACACTGAAGTAATCGTCCTTTGCTTGCTAGTAGAGATAATCTATCTGGATGTAAAACATGTTATTTTAACATCAAAAACAGAAGACATAATAGGTTTTACAGTTTGCGGATGCTTTGACTAACTAACTGGTTAATTGTAAAGCATTGCTTCTCGAATATATGTTGCTTTGTCTTTATCAATGAGCGGAGCACGCTCGATCAAGCTTGAAATTGTAATACAAGGCAGAAATACAAGAAAAGCGGAACCCAGTGCTCACTTAAATACAGACAATACAGACACCCATGGCCAATTATTACGAGATAACAATATGTTGAAAGCCTGCACATTTCTCCTCATGCAGGGAATCTGTTAACACAGGCTCAGCTTTCTAATTAAGTTTGAAATCTTAATAATATATTATATTTAACATGGAAGCAACCATGAAAGATGATTTTTTTTGTCAGCTAATGAGCTAATTAAACAAACTTTAAATACAGGGCAGATCAAACAGCTAGGGACTGATGTTATAAATTTATTTTGGCCCAATAGTTCGGTTGAACAAAACCAACCTTCATCAGGGGCATACAATGCTAAGTGAGTATGAAAACAAACAGTTACAAAATTTAAATAAACTAAGATGAACAACTGGTACGTGATAGGCTGATAATAAGAAAACAAAACAAAACAAATAACGGTACTGAGAAGATAGAAATAGCATAAAACTGACAAACATAAGAAAAAATCAAGTTATATCCCGTCTATTTCTTCCGTCTATTTTTCCCTAGCTGTTTGATCAGCCCTGCACTTAAAGTTTGTTTATTAAGTCTACTGCTGATCCTGATCTACACCAAGATCCAGCAACAATTTGCTAGTGGTCCTTGCATAGTTACAGAGCCCCCTTACAGAAGTCAATGAGCTAATGGCCTCATCAGTAGATAGTGTTTCCTGGTGCGTGACAACTGTCATACAAGGAAGCTTAAGCTGAAAGGCTGGCAAGTTATGACGCAAGAAGAATGCTAAACGGAAAAACGGATTCAAATAATTGGGTTTAAGTGATTACAATAATATTAAGCTAAAAGGAATTAAAGACGCCTTTTTGGGGAAAAGAACGAAAACGAGACAAAATTACATAACAGTTAAAGGGGAAAATTAAAAAGTCCTTAATTTAAACTTTTCTCTACTCCTTTTCCTAAAGCACAGTACGTAAGTAAAAAAGGGCCTGTGACCAGTGGACAAGTATCACGGGTACGGAAAGACTTAAAAAAGATTGTTCACGGGTGCCTTTTCTACTTCCCTCCGAGATCCCTTCGTTTTCATTTAGCGGCAGCTTTACTTCGAATTTTTGAACGGATTCAGTCCAATTGACTGCTTGGTGTAAAGATAGCAGGGAACAAGATGATTAAGTCATAATAAATGCAGTATTTTTTGTACATTGAATTATCATGGTTGTGAGTTTTCAAACCAAAAGACGACCTTTAATGTCTAAATCAGGATGGTGAGCGGTTGGACACTGTTATCTTGGAGCCTTGCGAGGTTACCCCAGTCGCGTTTTGCTAATAAAAACGTTCTCACTTGCGGAACTTTGCGGAGTGTTCGTCTTCTTTTGCTGCCGAGTGCAAGATTCATTCACAATTTAAAAATTTTCACTTGAGTGTCGAAAGTAATTCCTGTTTACTTTGGTTTTGCATTACCACTCTTAGCGATTGGTTGTAAAAAATTCGCGCCACTTTCACATCCGATTAGAAGTAAAGCCAAAATCTCAAACTCACCACATGGCTCAATCTCACAGGTTTTTCCGCGCTTCACGCCGGCTACAAGTATTTGCCTCGAGTTTGATTGGTTCAGTGAATTTTCTATGTCTTTTGTGATTCGCTAGAGATATAACTTGGGTTTTCGTTTGCGTCACCGTTGATAAAGTGCTCTATAGCTTTTGTAATAACAGTTTGTTTATTAGTTTTATTTATTTTTTCTTAACTAATTTAGGTGAAATACCTGTCAACTAGCTGGTGTGACATTTCTGCAATGTCACACCTTATTGCTAAGTGTATGACACATTAAACGACTATTGTATTGTATTGTATTGTATGGTACTTATAATACACTTGAAAACAGAACCAATTTTGCAAGTAGTCAGTAACTATGTATTGTACTCTCTAGCATAAAGCGTAAAGTACGATTCCTTCAAAAGATTGTATTGGATTGTATCGTATTATAAGTATTTAATATAAGTTTTGAAAATATAATATAAATATTGTAATTTAAGCGTCGACATGTAAGCTAAGTCGTGGTAGTTTTGTGAGTGTTAAACCACTTACGGTAAATGTTGTAAGATAAACGATCATAGCCGAGATTTACGAATGACCAGGCGTGACCACGAGTGAAATAAATGAATAAATCAGGGATCCGATTTAACATCAAATGACGTCACTATTACGTCATTTTATGAAATAATATCATGTCATCGCCCAAAAATAGGCTATTGACGATAACAAAGGTGTGGTGAACAACTTCAAATCGTTTCTGAAGATTTTCGAAGAAATACAAATATTTTGAAGAATAAATAATTTCCTCACTGGAACCTCGCCGATTTCGAATTCAGTTCCCCTGCGCGAAGAATGTGCAATGTAATAACAGAGTCAGAGGAGTCAGACCATAGTCTACTAACTATGGTCAAACAATACGACTCCTTGAAAATCGGTCGATCAATCAATCAGTCAATCAATCAATCAATCAAGTAATCAATTAATCAATCAATCAACAAGCGTTTTTTATTTATTCATTTATTCGCAGTATATATCTAATACACTAAATAACCATGCAGTGAGCAAATTATATACTATTTATTATTATTCCACCATTGCGCCATTTTACATTATTAGGACAAAAGAACGCGCAAAATATGCCACGTTATTACACAGTAGAACAGGGCAAAAATACGGGCGGACAAACTTACGGAATACTGGTCCAAACAAAGTGGAAAAATTAGTGGAATAATAAATCTCTTATTCGATGGTTTAACATATAATACTAGCGGACATTTTGCTCATTGCTCGTATTTTCCCTCGCCCCTACGGGGCTCGGAAAAATACTACGCAACTCGCAAAATATCCGCGCGTATTATATGTTAAACCATCGAATAAGGTGTATATATTGCCTTCAATATAAGGTAACAAAAATTCTTAAGTATTAACAAATACAAAGAAAAATGTAGATGGTTTCGCACAATCGTAGCAGTACTCGATGCAAATACATACAGAGCGGAATACTAATTGCACGGACAGTTACTCGAGTTTCACGAGTTACTCGAGTTACTCGAGATGCAAATTTAAGTATGTAACTCTCTCGGTTTATTTCTTTGTGACTTTTCACTTACAAAACATACTTAATTTCACTGACACAGTGGTTTATTGCGGAGAAGCAAGGATTACAATCTAATCCAGTTTAATACAAAAATATGCAACGAGCACTTAAAGCTCTACGTTATACGGTTCATTGATACAATGTACGAAAACAATCGGCATTATATTTAGCTCGGCCAGCTGAATTAAGCGGTCGTTATCTGCCGATGAAGTTCAGCTTGCACAGGTAAAAGCCACATTAGAAACCCTTTCTGTACGCCCAGCTCCCACTCGTCCTGTTCTTTCTGAGTTGTGGCTGGCTTGCGTGTGGGCTGGGGAGAGCCAGTTGATTGTGTTGCTCCATATCCAAGAGCCATTTTCTGTGTAGAAAAGAATTTAAAAAATCCCGTTGGTATAAAGGGAATTACGCCAAAGCCTAGACTGAGGACAGTTGGTTAAATTAGGACAGTACGTAATAATGTTGCTTCATAAAACGATCAAGAAAAGAAGCAATGTTAAAAATTCGGTGCTCCTTCACTTACCATTTGTTGAATGTCGCTTATCACGTAGTTGATTTCAGCTTCTATCTCTTGAAATTTGGCTGTGAACTGGCTGCTCTTGTTCTGTGATTCATGGATTTTCATTTCCACGGTGAATCTTTTAAATAGGAAGAGTTGTTCAACAACCATTTTGAAAAGCGCTTCTTCCTGAAATTATGAAAACAAGAATCATGAAAATCGGCCGATTTGATTCACTTGATTGCGTGGCGGAAACACTTGAATTCAGAGTTCCTGTGATTCCAAGAAATCTGTTCTTGTTTGCATTTTTACTTCAATTTTCAGGGTCGAATGCACTTCAAAAGCCTTACAGACAAAAATTTGCATTTTCATCCAAAAAGCACGGAAAACCTACCGACATCTCGTCCTGATGCCATGTAGGACGAGGTAGTCCTGGAATTCTGTGAAGATACTCGTCGGAATTCTTGTCTCCTAGACGATCTAGGGCCTAAACAAGGTGAGATAAGTGGGCACGGTAAGCTGAATATAATACAGTATATTGTATGCTGTACAAATTATATGATAGGTGTATATTAAATCTGGAGTTTAGGGGAAAACTACAGATACACCCTTTCAAGAGATCATCTAGTAGCAATTTACACAGTTTCTTCAAAATATTAAAAGGAGTTATTAACAGCAGCGTAATCACATTAATAAGGAAAGATCATAAGCAATTTGACAAGTCATCTCAGCAGTTTCATTCGCGGTTAAGGTTTGAGGCAGAATAAACAAACAAAATTATACAACTGGGAATAAAACCGGTCGTTCAAAACCGTGTATAAACCTTAATTTATAGCCAGCATATAATTTCGTCTTACGAATCGATTGCGACAGTAAGAAAACAGTCAAATTGAGCGAAAAATGTCTTGCAGTAAAAAAACAAAAAAAAACAAAAAAAAAAACAGTAAAACAGTAAGAAAGGCCATTGATATTTTTAAGACTTGGATCTTAAAAGTTAAATATAATATCAATTTTTACTAAAATTTTCACTGAATCTGCAGGTAAACTTCAATTTATGTGTTTGTTTGTGTGTTGTTGAATTTGTTTATGTTTTAGCACCTTTCCCTAATAAAAAAAATTAATGTTATCATTAAGGATGGCTGCCCAGTAAATTAGCCTGTTATATTTTTTTCGGGCAGCCATGTTCTCATTTTGATTTTATTTCAACTGATTTTTGTAAAATGTAATCTAAGTTTGAGTACAATTAACGTTGTTGTTGTTGTTGCAATTATCAATATAAGATTCGATAGACATAACATCATATTTTCATTTGTAACTTACAAAGTCTGCCTGAGTTTCGCCAACCAGTTTTGAGAGTTGAAGTGTATAGGCATATATCCATTCCTTCATGTAAGGCACTGAGGGAGCCTGGTTAGCGTGGCCAACCCTGGCATGGGAAGGGGCCGCCATGGAGCCGCCAGTAATCATCAGCAAAACTGATAAGATGCACAATGAACCGACTGTGAGCTGAGAGCAACCTGTTAGAATTAGAATAAAAGAGCTGTGGGTTTATATATGAAAACAATTAACGGTTAGGTTGAAGAATAGATAATTCGCTTTTGGCTGATTACCAGCTAATAAGCCTTAACGTTTGTTGCACATTTCCTTTATGTTCGTTAAGATAATTTTGCGTTACGTCAAAAGTCGGTTAATGTGGTTTTTCTCATCATCTAAGTGTACCCCTTCAGTGATTCAGAACAAATAGCGAACACACGAAACCTAGCAACAAGATAAACTTAACTTCCAAATTGTAAAATGTCGTTTTTTTACGTTGCGAGAGAAAGACGAAATGACTAAAACTAAATAAAACAGTCAGGTAGCGTTCAGTTAACTTAACATGTTGATGAACCCGGTGTTAAGTTATGTTTAACCGTCTTACTTACTTAACAAGTTTGAGATCGAAATTGCTTACGAAGCTATTCATTGTGAACGCAGAAGCATAATCAAATCTCAATTAACAATTTATATTTGAATCGGTTATCTAACTGAAATATAACACCTTAAACCTTAAAACACTCTGAAACACTGACCTGTATTTGTAGCCTTCATGTTGAGAGGACAAATTTGTTCGTAAGATTTTTCCTTTCTTCCCAATAGTATTACGATTTGGTTTGAATGATCTTACCCCTTTTCTTGCCGCTCCTTAAATACTGAAGTCGTCAGTATTCAGGAGGGAAATACGTTCTATTAATTTTCCCCTATTCCCTGTAACAAGCGAAAAATAAAGTCTTCCACGGGACTCATTTCTAAATATAATCACGCTTATTCAACTTCCTCTATTTTCCTTCTTTGAGATCTTTCCTTCCTTATTTTCTAAGTTTTTTTTAGCTTTAAATAACTTTTATCCTACATTTGCTACCTTACGTTACCTTTTTATTTTGCGTTTTTCAGGAATAAAATGTGTCAAAGAACAAAGTTACTGGACTTTTGTTTTTTTGTGACATACTCCCGCGCGTATGGTGACGTGCTCCAGTAAAGCGGTAAATTTCCCATCATCACTACAATTTTAATTTATGTGATTTCTCCTATAAATGCTGACGGCCTAAATTTTGTCATGCCGTCAAAGTTGCCTGTAGTTTAGTCGTCATTGTTGGTTTTGTTATATGATTTATTTTTTAGTTTTTGCGAATTATCGTTCAACAAAATCTTGTAGTAAACTCCCTAAAACAACAGCAAACTACGAAATTTGATACTATATTTAACCGACCGATCGTAATACGATACCCCGCCCGGCTATTAAGACGAAAGTGGAATTGATATTAACCCATCACGGTTGTTCCGCAACTGAAATATTATACATGTACTTAATGTTTCGCTTTGACCTTGCTAGCTGGCCTTTTTTTTTTTTCCTTTGCCTCTTTTTCATGATTCAAAAAAGTGCGAATGTAACGTTAAAATTGATTTGATTTTTGGTTTACAGAAATTATTAATGGCTTCTTCGAACATTAACGTTTTATACTTTGCCTGCTGAGTTTAGATAATTTGGATGTTCAAGAGTTTGTTTTAACGTCAAAGTCAAAAACGGTTTTTCAGGTTGCGGATGTTTTGATAACTAACTAATTAATTGTGAAGCTATACTTCACTATTAATTAGGGCATAATTTAGTCAAAGAGCGGAGCACGCTCGATCTAGCTTGAAATTAGAATACAATGCAGCAATACAAGAAAAGCGGAACCCAGTGCTCAATTTAATACAGACACCCAATTATTACGAATTAACAATATGTTGAAAGCTTGCACATTCAGTCTTTTCAGGCAATCTGCTAACACAGGCTGGGCTTTCTAAATCTGAATCTTATATGGTTCCTTCGGATTTGATATATTTTACATGGAAGAAACCACAGTTCTAAGATGATTTTTCTGTCAACTAATAAGCTGCTAATTGCCTGCATCAGTAGACGATCTTTCCTGGTGCGTGATGACTGTCGTACGAGGAAGCTCAAGCTGAAGGGCTGGCAAGTGATGTCGTAAGAAGAACGCTGAACGGAAAAAACGCATTTGAATAATTGGGTTTAAGTGATTACAATAATATTAAGCTAAAGGGAATAAAAGACGCCTTGTTGGGGAAGTGAACGAATACGGGACAAAATTACAGAACAGTTAAAGGGGAAAATTAAAAAGTCTTTAATTTCAACTTTTCTCCACTCCCTTTCCTAAAGCGGGAGGCGCGGTGGCCTAATGGTTTGTGCGCTCGCCTCTGAGTCGAACGGCCCGGGTTCGAGGCCTGGCCGGGGCGCTGCGTTGTGTTCTTGGGCAAGACACTTTACTCTCACAGTGCCTCTCTCCACCCAGGTGTATAAATGGGTACCGGCGAATTTACTGCTGGGGGGTAACCCTGCGATGGACTAGCATCCCATCCAGGGGGGAGTAGCAATACTCCTAGTCGCTTAATGCTACGGAAACCGGGATAAGCTCCGGCCTGTATGGGCCACTAGGCTCGAAGCAGACTTGACCTTAACCTTTCCTAAAGCACAGTACGTAAGTAAAAAGTGCCGGTAACTAGTTGACAGGTATCACGGGGACGGAAAGATTTAAAAAAGATTGTTCACGGGTGCCTGTTCTACTTCCCTCCCCTCGTTTTATATTTAGCAGCAGTTTTAGTTCGAGTTTTTAAATGGATTCAGTCCAAATTACAGGACTGCTTGGTGGTAAGATAGCAGAGGGCAAGACGGTGAAGCCTGAAGTTAATTGATTGAAATTAAAGGGACTTTGTCACGGCTGAGTGAAGTTTATTTTATTAAGTTTTGCCAAAACCTCGCTATGAAACTTACTATTTGGAAAGAAATTACTACTTGGATCTAAATGACAAAACTATAGCTTCATTGCAACCAAATTTGTCTCCCGGGCACTATAATTTAATGCTACAAGCAAACGAGATTTACTTTGAAAACTGTTCAGCCCAACAACATTTCAAAAACCCATATCGCAATTGTCTCAATCTTCGCCACTTTTAGCCATCCGTACCTTCTTTTGCATTTGCTGTGTCATTGAAATGTTCTTTCACTGTTTAGGAGGTTATTTTTATATTTCGCTGAATTTGATGATCATTTGGCCGAGATTAACGAATGACCACGCGTGACCAAGAGTGACATCAACTCAGGGACGACGTCATTATTACGTCATTTTATGAAATGATTATGTCACCGCCCAAAAATAGGTTATTAACGAAAACAAAGGTGTGGCGAACAACTCCAAATCGTTTCCGAAGGTTTTCGAAGAAATAAAAGAATAAATGATTTCCTCACTAGAGCCTCGACGATTTGGAATTGAGGACCTCTGCCCGAAGAATGTGCAATAATTGTAATAACGGAGTCAGAGGAGTCAGACAATACGACTCCTTGACAATCGGTCGATCAATCAATCAATGAAACGACTATTCTATCAATCAATCAAACAATCAATCATTCACTATATCAACCAATCAATCAACCAATCCATCAATCTATCATTCAACAAGCGTTCTTTATTTATTCATTTATTCGCAGTTTATATTCAATACACTAAATAGCCATGCAGTAAGTAAATTATATATACATTATTGCCTTCAATATAACGTAACAAATATTCTTACGTATTGAAAAATACAAAGAAAAATGTAAATGCTTTCTCACAATCGTAGGAGTGCTCGATGCAAATACATGCAGAGCGGAATACTAATTAAAAGACAGAGACTTCGGACAGTCACTCGAGTTACTCGAGTTAACTCTCTCGGGTTTTTTTCTTTGTGACTTTTCACTTACAAAACATGCTTAATTTCACTGACACAGTGGTTTATTGCGGAGAAGCAAGGATTACAGTCTAATCCAGTTAAATACAAAAATATGCAACGAGCACTTAAAGCTCTACGATATAGGTTCATTGATACAATGTACGAAAACAATCGGCCTTAAATTAAGTTCGGCCAGTTGAATTAAGAGGCCATGGTGGTTATCTGCCGATGAAGTTCAGCTTGCACAGGTAAAAGCCACATTAGAAACCCTTTCTGTACGCCCAGCTCCCACTCGTCCTGTTCTTTCTGAGTTGTGGCTGGCTTGCGGGTGGGCTGGGGAGAGCCAATTGGTTGTGTTTTTCCATATCCAAGAACCATTTGCTGTGTAGAAAAGAATTAAGGTAACCCATTGGTAAGAGAAGTACGCCTTTCACTATTTTTCCAAATTTATAAATTCTAAACTGAGGACAGTTTCTAGTACCAGAACAGTAATAATATTGAGCCCCTTCATACGTTTTCCCGAAGAAATCGAAGACGTGACGTTTACCGCGAAAAAAAGATCTCAAGATTGAAGAGAATATTTTAGCTTCGAGCAATGTGGTGTCTTATAAAAGTAAACTTTTAAAGAAAATAAATGTCGTAAAAAACATCAAACACTGAACAAACAGAACAACATAACATTGTCGGCAACATTTCTAATAAACAATTATTAATTTTAACAACTGTTTTCTTTTCATAAACTTATGCAGCTTGTTGCTGAAGTGAGATATTTATTCGGCTGTGAACGACACTGGCTACAACGCCACGCAGTTTCAATCCATAAAACGAAGAACTGCTTAAAAGAAATCCAAGCGACGATTTGCAAAAAAAATGTGACCAAACACGAAGTCCGCGGGTACCCAAAGAGGGGATCAATATTGCAGTCATAATACGATGAAGAAAAAGAAGCAAGGTTTAAAAATTCCGTGCTCCTTCACTTACCATTTGTTGAAGGTCGCCTATCACAAAGTTGATGTCAGCTTCTATATCTTGAAATTTGGCCGTGAACAGGCTGCTTTTGTTCTGTGATTCGTGGATTTTCATTTCCACGATGAATCCTCTGAAGAGAAAGAGTTGTTCTACAACCATCTTGAGGAGCGCTTCTTCCTGAAATTAGGAAAACAAGAAAAATTATATTGGGCGATTTGATTCATTTGATTGAGCGGCGGAAACACTTTAATTCAGAGTTCCTGTGATTCCAAGAAATCTTTTCTTGTTTGCATATTTACTTCAATTTTCAGGGTCGACTGCACTTCAAAGGCTTTACAGACAAAAATTTGCATTTTTATCCAAATTTGTGTCACACAATTGCAAATTGCAGGTAAGTTTAAGATTTCTGTGAAAAACAATGGCTCTGAAACACTGAGTTATCTGTAGGTCGATCAGTTTCGTAAACATTGTAAAAAGAATTAGCTTAGAAAACTCTTA
This sequence comes from Oculina patagonica, assembly GCF_052425735.1. Lineage (NCBI taxonomy): Eukaryota > Metazoa > Cnidaria > Anthozoa > Scleractinia > Oculinidae > Oculina > Oculina patagonica. Next base: position 33,939,297 of record NC_135758.1, on the reverse strand, counting down.
AGTTGTTTAGTGACTGACAAGCAATTCTTGGTTCAAATCAACTTACTTCACAGCCTGGAATTAGGACAAAATACTGGAAATAAGGTTATAAGCAGTGAACATGATTTATATGTCAGTTTGGAAGTTAAATTTTATCACTCTTTTCTTGTCCTTTAATGTGTTGGCGATGCATCTTCTTTGAACGCCAGTTTCAACAAATTAGCTGTTCGTGCGATCATTGCAAATAAATATTACTTTAAAACCTTTTACTTTATATTTTGTTAGTTGAAGATTTTTAACAACGAATTTAACCCAGTGCTTCAATTTGTTTTGATTTCCATCAGGCTGGGTTCTCTGTCTACAAAGAATGAATGCAAACTTCATGGAAAACTTACCGACATTTGATCTTGGTGCCATGTAGGGCGAGGTAGTCCTGAAATTCTGTGAATATACTCGTCGTAATTTTTGTCTCCGAGACGATCTTGGGCCTATACAAGGTAAGATAAGTAGGTACGATAAGAAATATGATATTGTTTATTGTGTGCTGTACATGCAACATGATAGTGGTATATTAAATCTGGAGTTTAAATGAAAACTACGGGTAACGTTACACCCTTTAAGAAATCATCTAGTATCAATTTACAGAGTTTCTTCAAAATATAAAAAAGGAGTTGTTCAGAGCAGCATAATCACTTCAATAAGGAAAGATCATTAGCAATTTTACTTATCACCAAGTCTCTCAGCTAGGCAGCTCCCTTCGTGGTTAAAATTTGAGCCAGAACAGACAAACAAAATTGATACAACTTGAAAGAAAATCGACCGTGTATATACCATAATATATAGCCAGCATCTAATTTCTTCTAAAAAAAAATAGATCGCGAAAATAAAGAAAACAGTCATCTTGAGCAAAGAAATGCCATTGTAGTACCCCAAATTATCAGAGCTCAGTGTGGTTATGGTTATTCCGGGCAACCATGTACTCATTTAATTTTAAGTTTAGTTATACTAATGTTTATAAAATTTAATTTAAATTTGAGTACAAATAAAGTTGTTGTTGCAATTATCAAATTAACAGTCAATAGACATTAAAGCATATTTTCAACTTACAAAATCTGTCTGAGTTTCGCCGATCAGTTTTGAGAGTTTAAGGGTATAGGCATATATCCATTCCTTCATGTTAGAGACTGAGGGAGTCTGGTTAGCGTGGCCAACCCTGCCATGGGATGGGGCCGCCATAGAGCCGCCAGTAAGCATCAGCATAACTGATAAGATGCCCAACGAACCCATCCAGAGCTGAGAGAAACCTGTTAAGATTGGAATAAAAGAGTTAGTGAAAACAGTTAACGATTAGTTTGAAGAGTAGATAAGTCACTTTTCACCGATCACCAACTAATAGGCCTTAATGCTCGTTGCACATTTTTTTTAATGTTCGTTTAGATAATTTTGTGATACGTCAAGAGCCGGTTAATTTGGATTTTCTCAGCATATGAGTGCTTGATGTTAGACCTCAATTGAGACTGACCCTTTAGTCATGCAGAAAAAAATGGCGAACATGCGAAACCTAGCGACAAGATAAACTAAACATCTAAATTGTAACATGTGTTTTTCACTTTTCGCGAGAAAGAAGAAATGACTAAAACTAAATAAAACAGTCAGGTAGTGTTCATTTAACGTAACATGTCGAAGAACCCGGCTTTAAGTTTTGTTTGACCGTGTTACTCACTTAACAAGTTTGATGTCGAAATTACTTAAGAAGCTATTCATTTTAAACGTAGAAAAAAAAAATCAAATCTCAATTAACAATTTATATTACAATGTTATTTTACTGAAATATAAAACCTTAAACATTAAAACAGTCTGAAACACTAACCTGAGTTTGTAGTTTTCATGTTGTCAGGACAAATTTGTTCGTAAACGTTTTGCTTTGTTCCAAATAGTATCATCGATTTGATTTGAATGACTGTAACCCATCTTGCAGCTCACGGCCTTAAATACTAATGAAGTCGGTCTTCTGGGGGGAAATCATGACGTTCCATTGATTTCCCCCCTGTAACGTAACGACTGTAACAAGCAAAAAATAAATTCTTTTACAGGACCAATTTCTAAATATAATTACGCTTATTCAACTTCCTTTATTTTTCTTCTTCGAGATCGTTCCTTCCTTATTTTCTAAGTTTTTTAACTTTAAATAACTTTTATTCAACATTTGCTACCTTACGTTATCCTTTAATTTCGCGTTTTTCAATGTCAAAAATTCGTCAAAGAACTTAGTTCACTGGACTGATTTTGTTTGTTGTCACTCACTCCAAAAAAACGGTAAATTTCCCGTCATCATTACATTGTTAATTTATGTGATTTCCCTATTAAATGCTGACGGCTTGAAATCGTTAAGTCTTGTCATCAATGTCAGTCACGTTGAGTTTAAACGTCATTGTTGGCTTAGTTACGTGATTTGTTTTAGTTTTTGCAAATTGACGTTTAACAAAATCTTATAACAAACTCCCTAAAATAAAAGCAAACTACGAAATTCGATACTGTATTTAACAGACCGATCGTAATACGATATCTCGGCTATCAAAACGAAAGTGGGATTGATATTAGCCCATCGTTGTTCCGCAACTGAAATATCTACTTAATGTATCGCTTTGGCCGTGTTGTATTTCTCTTGTAGTTTTAAATAAGTCTTATAAGGCTGAACAAGCACGGTTTCCATCATGTCTCGATTTGTAAATAACTGACATTCTTAGAAATTATCATTAGTGTAGTCAGTGCTGACTATTTACACATTTCCGTTTCAGCCGGTGTAACCGATGAATGCAGTTAAATGCAGCCGGATTTCTGGTAAGTTAAGCATAAAAGTTTAACCGTTTACGAAATGTATTCTTAGAATAACAAAGATATTTGCCATCAGCAATTATTTTGTGAGATTTGTTGAATTTATGCAAGGTGTAACGCCTTCCTTTTCTTTCACAACATAAACATGCAAACAACATTCGATGACTTCATACAAATAAATTGCAATGTTTCAATTTCGTCAGAAAAGTTCCGTATTCCATTTTAGGCTACATCCATTCGGCTTTTCATAAGATTAACGCGCCGATTTCAATCATAGATGAAAACAATTTGTGTTCACGCCCTGGTTTTCTTGAACAAGGTTATTCTTGACTCTATTTTCAGTGTCAAATTACTGAAATTTGATATTCGTGTTATCTAACTATCACATTAGATAACTTCCGCTTTTAGGCTTTTCACGTTTTGCTTTCGGCTTTTGAACTCGACTTTTTTTCAATGTTCAGTTCCTATTGGGCTTTTCCATTTTCTATGATAATAAACATATCATTCGGTGCATGATTTTATTTTATTATTAATTTTGACAATTCTATCGGTGTTTTGGACTTAAAATGTGTAGTTATGACTTATGAACACAGTTTGAATGTAAAGGAAATTATCCTGAAAAGGAAATATATTTCTTATTAAATAAATGACGGTCGTAAATCGGTAATTTTGTTTTCGTTATTACATCTCTCCAGGAACTCCAGGAGTTCCTAATGTCGATTTATAATAATTTATTTTTAGCTGTGATTCGAGTTTGTCATGGGATGTGTTTTTACCCGCTGAAAACAAGATTTTTACCTGCTAACAGAGGCAGCTAACTTTAGTAAACTGTGTCTATTTAACATATCCATAATGTATCTTGTTAAGCTGTACACATAAGTATAGGTTAGCGCCAATATATATATTTTTTTAATGAACTTTATTGACAACACACAAACTTTACATGAAATTAGTTACAAAGAAAAAGGGATCAAAAAAAATTGCTAAAATTACAATAATATAGTTTACATAAAATTAACATATCTTTTTAATTACAGTTTAATTACAGTTAAATGGAATTTGGAATTTGTGTCTTTTTGTCTGAAATTCGTTTGCTTGTGGTGACATTCTGCTATCCAACTTCACTCAGGCCACTAGGCCAGAGGAAACTGGTTAAACAGGCTAGGCCTGTGTAGCCCTCTGAGTTCTCCTCAGTCCGGTCTGCGCAAACAAAACACATTTTATAGTTTAATTTTTGGGAAAGAAAAACGCTGGATACTAAATTTTCTTATTTGACATTTTAGTGCAGACTCTCTGTACAGTGTATGAGATTATTTCATTGCAGTATTATTTATACTGGAAGACGAGTAAAAGTATTCAGCGATACTACACACTATCTATATATTCTTCACTGCTAACAAACCAGGTGGTCACTATACCAGTAACACATTCAGTATTTTGAGTCCACAAATTCTTCGTTACAGATGCGTTGTTTGAAAATGTTCTAGCAGTGGAGAACTAATAATAATGTGGTCACCCGTTAAATTGACTATGTGTGTCACGGATTTTAACAGATTAAGGAAACTTAAATCTAGAAGGCCCATTTTTATTAACAACTGCTATTTTAGAGCACTAAAACTGTTAAACGGATGGAAATGGACTGCAATTTGAAAGCGTTAGCCAACGTTTTTAAGTTGTTTCAGCTCGCCTTCAAAAAAATCGATTTTTTTTAGCCGAAGTTTGATTTTTATCCCCACGTAAGGGTTATATATTCAGTTAAATGTTTAAAGATAATGTTTTTCATGGGTAAACTTGCCTACCACTTATTTCAGAACGGTTTAGAAAAAAAAACGTGAGTGGGAAAATGGCCGTTGAGGATCGCGCTGATTCACGCACGTCTCGCCTCGCCTGATCTCCCACGCTTCACGATCTGCGGACATAGAAATGAGAGAGACTGCACGTAGTCTACGATCACACCTTTTCTTGCACACTCCAAAAAAAATGTGCATTGCATCGGTTAGACAGCAAATGAGCATCAACTGCCTTTAGGTTTCGCAAGCTTTATAAAAAGCAGAATATATTTTTTTCATTAGATTGATTAATATATGTAACACGAAATGTTTTTCTCATTTCGTTAGATCGATAAATGTATCGATTTTAGCCGTTTCACTTAAGCTTTTGTAAACATGGAATCACCATATATGTTGGTATGTATACAGAGGGGGACATGGGGGTTTGCGGTGTTGCGGTTAATAAAACCCCGGCCATCTTGCGGTGTTGCAGTGATCTGAAACCCTACAACAGGTGGGTTGGAAACGAGCGACAAAGCGACATCAGAAACACTCTTAACTGAAAGGCATCTTTAGTGTTCGGTGAAACGAAATTATTTGCGGTGTTGCGATTTTTTGTCTGACACTTGTCAGAACTAAATTTAGTTCTAATATCTCCGTCGATCCGTCTTTACACAAACCATATGTTTAATTTGTAACAAAATACGTCAAATATTATTTAGCTTTAGCCGGCATCCATTCCTAAGCCGTTTCATTGATAAGTAACTCGGATCTCCGTGGTGAAGATGTACGCTGTTTAAAAATTTGTTAAGGTAATGATATAGATTGTTTTAAAAAAATATTACATCACTTGAGAACGTTGAAATCACGGGATATAAAAATGTTTATTGCGGTGACGGTGTTTCAACAAATCATTCTTGCGGTGATGTTGGTGTTTGTTTTAATTTTGCGGTGTCGCGGTTTTCAGGGTCCCCCCAAGTACCCCTAATACAGGATTATTACTGCTACGTCACAGGGGAAAGGAGACGTACTCTGGAAGTTAATGTTCTTTAATTAATCGCGGATGTTCGATTCAGTTCTTGTTTGTCATGATCAGCTCAAGGAAGTTAACTGCGAAAATAGGATTTACAATATTGACTTAGTTTGACTGTTCCGTTCGATCCCTCGTGTACGTAAACGCTCAGGTTATGAACCCTTTGTTGTGCAGTTCAAAATAAAATAATAGGCGAGAAAAAACTGCTTTTAGTCATGGAAAAATAGAGCACTATAAAACTTTTAAATTAATTCTTGAAAAAAGTTCAGAAAATGAGTTTTCAATTCCTTTATTTCAATTAATGCTGGTTTTGGATTACCATAAATCAACAACGAGCGGAAACGTTGTTACTGAAGCAAATATTGAATGAAAGTCCCTTTTAACAAACAGTGTATCGACAAACCGTATATCAAAATTTCCAACGGTATTTTGAAGCAGCACTTTCTAAATCTGTTGATGTGATTTCAGCCATTGATCAAACAAATACCCTATTTAAAAGAGGCTCACCAGCAGCGAAACACAATTCGTATCTTGGAAACTCGACGCCATTTTGTATCGTTATCTTCTGAGCAGTCTCCGCACACGTTAAAGGATGTCAGGTATGCAGTCAATACATGAACTCTATCCCTTCGTTGCTATTATTTGCCTCTTTTTGGATTCGATAAACCAAGATTCCTTTAGCGTAATAAGCACTAAAATCAGTTTTCTTCGTTTCTCAGACATGAGTTTGTAGAACTGAATTGAAATCTGTAATTACAACTGAAAAATAGCAATGTAT